>NW_024343578.1:0-384687 GCF_902729225.1 Pteropus medius
CCTGGCCCTGGGAGCAGATGGGCCTCAGATTGTCCTTTACACGGGGTACAGAATGTGCCTGAGACTTGCCCCGTGTTCCTCACAGCTATCTCAGCAGCTAAATGCGGGTGGTTCCTGTTGGTGGGCCTGGTTAGAGATGGAAAAACAGAGGTGCTGTGTTCATAAGAAGCCTGCTGAGGCCATGCAGTTTCAAGGACATCAGCTAGGATTTGAACCTAGGCCTGATAATGCCAGAGGCTTTAGCTCTTTCCCCCACACTGTGGTCTCCAGTTGACTGACCAAGACTGGAGTAGGGGAGAATCACAAGTTGATGGAGAGCATGTTCTCATCTGGGACTGACTCAGCCACTTTCTTCCTACCTCTCCACCCACCCCTCCCTGTTTCTTCTCTTTGTGTCTCTATCCAACAATCCCTCCATCCAAGGAGCATTTATCGAGCACCACTGGGAGCCAGCCTTGTTCCAGACTTGGGGATGTGACATTGAATGGGACCCCTGGTTCCTGTCTTTACAGAGTCCCCAGTGGTGGGGCTAGGGTGGAGGAAGACGGAAAAATACACAGGCCCTTAGGATGCCAAGGGGCTGGGGTTGTGCTGGAGATGGCACAGGGGGAAGGGGAGGCCTCACCCTGAGATGGACACAGAGGCTTCCTCATAAGGGGGCTGTTGACTCATCGCCAAGCCCAGGCCTGTTGACTCCCAGATTTGCCCCGCCCCTTCATAAAAGCGGAGGCCTCCGGAGGAGTGGAGCCCACTTTCTTTTTGGGCCATAGTTCCTCCATCTGGAAAGCGAAAGTCTGGGGCTAAAGAGATACCCGAGGGCCCCTGGCTCTGATGTGGAGTCCTAAGCTGCGTGTTGTGAGACTGGCAGGATCTGAAGAGGAGAGACTTCCTTGGCTGGGGACTGGGAAGGGCTTCGAGGCTAAGGTCAGCATTTGGGTGGAGAGAAGGACAGGACATTCTGGACGGGGGACCACATGAGTGAAGCGATGGAGTGTTCTGGAGCTTGGCTAGAAGACCTCAGAGGCTGGCACTGCCCCCTGCTCTGGTCTCATTCACATTTGTGGTCAACTAACCGGGTCTCAGATCTCTGTGTCCCCTTCACCTAGCAGAGCATCTGGCATCCATTGGTCATCAACACTTGCTGAAGGTAGGAAGGAAGGGAGAGAGGGAGGGAGGGCATGTTTGTTGGGTTGTGGGGACTTGAAGGCCTGGGAAGACCCACTGTGACTGGGCTGCTGATAGAGAAAGTGAGGGGGAGTTAGAGGAATATCTCTTGGCGAAGATCTCGTTCATGAAGGTCATGGACAGCTTGTCTTGAACAGGGGACTCAGTGCAGCAAGGCCGGGTGTCAAGTGGATGCTCAGGGGTCTCGCTGCTGTTTGGCCTGTGGGCAGAGCTTTCCAGGAAGGATCAAGGAGAGGCTGGCTCAGAACCCCTGTGGTGTGGAGTCCACCTTCTGATTACAGCTTTCTTGACAGATTGACAAGGAGCCATGCTCTGTCCCCAGCATGTGGCATCTTGTCCCCTGGAGGAAGTTCTGACAGGCTTTGGGGACTGCCTTTACTAAAGGAGCAGAGCATAGACTTGGTGTGTCAGTAATGTGTCTGTGGGGTGGGGCTGTGAAAGGCAAGTTGGGGCCCAAGACTAAAATTGTTTTAAAAGGTTTTGGGGGCAGGTCCTATTGTAGGAGTGAGTTTTGTCAACAAGAGGGCCTTTTATGTTTTCCCAAGCTGGCTGCAAAGCCAGTTTCCTCTGTCCAGAGAAATAATTGCATAGCCCTGTGAGGACATCGCGCTCTAAGAACTTTCCTTCCAGATTCCAAGAAAAACCACATGGGTGACATGGATCCTCAGTGTTTGCTAGACCTTTTGTGCTGGGCAAAAGTCTTCTGGGTTCTTCTGCATTGTCACCTAGACGTGTCTGCTAATCCTTGGGGTTTCAGGGAGGACAGCCCCTGTGCTCCGATGGCACCCGACCCAGATGAGGTACCGGAGGCGACATGTGGCTCTTGGTGCCCAGATTGTGGTGTCAGCCAGGCAGGGCGGAGCCTTTGGCTGAGGGCTGCAGTGCACGTCTCCCACAGTGGATGCCTTCCACAGTACTGCCAAAGGACACGCTGGGGAAAGGGTGCCCCAGGCATGGGACACTGCCCAGAGCACACCCAGGCTGCAAGTTGGCAAGAGCAGAGTTCTCATCTCCAGAACACACTTCCTGATAAGATTGTCAGGTATGTCCCAGCAATTTGCTAATAACACAGATATACTACAGGCGCTTATGTGAATGTCTCAAATTTGTTTTAAAGAACTGATGCTTCCAGGTTAGCCTTTTCGTAATGTTACCCTCACTCACTTGTACCACCATCCCGAATGGGAATGAGGGGCTGGATCACAGCTGAGCATCGGGCTGTAGGCCCCATGGGGTGAGTGTAGCCAGCCTGCTTATGCCATGTGCGGTGGGAGGGAGAAGGGTAGGAAGGTTCCTCAGTTTGCTTTCTGCAACTCCCCTTTTCACGAGCTCTACAGGCATAAAGGGCTGGTGCCCTAGTGAGCTTGGGAGAAGCCACTTACTCTGTGGCTTTCCAGGATCCTGAAAGTGCATGGTGCTATTTCAAAGACTCTGAGAAGTCCTGCACTAAGGAAACTTGTTTACTCTTGACCCAGCACTTCTAAAACAGAGTGTGGAGTTGTTCCTTCTCTAAGAGTGTTTAGATGTTTCTGCAGTAAAAGGCTTCTAAGTTAACGCTAGTTTTGTCTGCTTTTGTTTCTCGTAAAGAAACTAGGAGCTGTAACATTAATTCATTTATTCGTGCAGCAAACACCCAGTGAAAGAAACAGATGATTGTTATTACGCTTTCCAGTGTTCAGTCAGCACTCCTTTGGTTCTAGGCACTGTGGCCCTGCCCTCCTAAAGGCCCTGTCTGGTCCCCACCCCACAGGGGTCTTTCCTTGAACCCCGCTTCTGCCCCTGGGCCCAAGGGCTCCTCTTAGCTAATACCACCCTTTCTCCAAACATCCCAGCCTGGGACTTCAAGGCCTCTCCTAGGTGCCCTCGGGGTACAAGTCCCCCATTCACACTCTGAACCTAGTCCTGGATGCCAGTGGGAGAAGGTGGAAGGTGACCTCAGGCTGACCTGTACTTTTTTTCCCCTGAGTCTCTGGGGACAGAGCCCCCCTTCACTGCATGGTCTATTGCTTACTTTGGTGGTGGCTGCTTCGTGTGAGGCATTGACGAGTCATTTGTCATGGCTTTTAGCCTTTGAGTGAGGCCAGCCCCAATGGCGGGGTTTGGGGCTCTATTGAGGGTATGTACATTGTGCCTTTAGAAAGCTTCAGAATTTGCAGGTTTTGTATCCTGAAGTAGGGTTTGGGGATTCAGTGGCATGGGTCCTCTTGGAGATTAAAATAGAGTTTAGAGTTCCCTCTGGTGGAACTATAACACTGTGTACTATGTTTATAGTACCCCTGGTTCCCTTCTGTCAAGACTCCTGGTCCTTGGAGACCAAGCATCGATGCTTCCTCCTCCAGGAAGCCTTCCCCTGACAGTCCAGGCAGGCTCCTGCAGTGCCCTTCCACCTCTATCTATATTTGCCTTTTGTGGTACTTTGTGAGCCAGGCCAGTGGGGACTCATGGGGTGGGAACCCCACCCCAGAATACTTTGCAGCTGCCAGGGCCTGTACCTTGGGGTGGGCCGAGCTCAGTGCCGCCCTTTCTCATTTGCAGGTTTTGGGGGCTACACGTCTTCTTGGACATAGTATGACTGAGAATCGAGTGAGGAAAGGCCATGAAGGTAGGAAGGATTGTTGCTTCAGTCATTATGATCCAGGGGGCAGGTGGCCCCTCAGCTTTCCCTGTCCTAGTTGCTTCCCGGCCTGCCAGCCTTTCTCTCCTCCCTGCCCAGACAAGGGGACAGATCTTAAAGTTTTTTTGACTGATAGTGCAGTCTTGCCTTATTTGTGCCTCCCTTTGGGCTCTGTGCTAGGAGGAATAATGAACAGATTGTAGGTTTCTTGAGGCAGGGGCAGTAGCATCTGATCTGCTAGATCTGGTAATACGTGGTAGGAGCTGAGTGATGGGGGCTTGGTTGGGACAGCAGAAAGTAGATGGAGAGAGAAAGAACAGGGGATGATTAAAGCCTCTGCTTCCAGGCTCAGCTCGGTGTTTGTCCGTATCAGGCTTCACCTCCTCCAGGAATTCTGTCTTGCTTTTGCTTTCCAAGTTCGATTAGGTGCCTAGTGGTTCCAGAACAACCCATGCTTCTTTCCACTGGTGCATTTCCCATGTTTCCCCCATTGTCCTCCTTGCTGCTTTTCTGTTGTGTTTTTCCTTGTTGCGTTCTCAGGGAGCTGAGAGCACCTAGAAGGCCAGGTCACTGCGGCTTATTCATTGTGTCCGCAGCCTTGGTGCCGGGCACACAGTAGGTGCTCAGTAAATGTGGAATGAATGAGTGATGGCCAGAGGAGCCAAATATGGCAGCAGATCCAAGGCAGTTGTGGGAACAAGAGGTGGGAGGAGGGGCAAATGCTCCATTAGTGAGGAACAGACAGACGCTGAGGGAGAGGGCATAGGATGGCTTTGGGGCCTGGTGGGATGCACGAGGCAGTGGGCTGGGAAGACCTGACCATCCATTAGGGCGGGGAGAGGGTGAAAATTCGGAGCTGTCTCCCTTCTATTAGAGCCTATTAGGACTTGTTTGGGAAGAGAGTTGTTCAGGGAGACAGGCGACTGTGCAGGATGAGAGGGGCCCTATGGGGCAGCTAAGCTCCGGTTCCATTAACATCCGCGTGGAGGTGAAATGGAGGTTATTAGGTGTCTCCGAAACTGCTGTCTCCTTTGTTTTTGAAGTTTGCTGCCTGATTTTCTTTTGGTGTGTGCCAGCGTGGGCCCGAGGAGACACGGGGTTTAAGATGGGAGATGTTGATGCAGAGAGAGTTTGGAATTTAAAAAGCAGCAGAAAAAGTACTCCTGGAATTCAGACAGCATTTGTCACAGTGATAATGCCTGTTTTCCAAACAAAAGTCCCTCTGTGGCAAGGTCTTGGGACGTCTGGGTCTCCTTCCCAGCTCCTCTCTCGCGTGGCTGGGTGGTGTTTACTTACATCAGGACACGGAGGGTTCACGGGCTCCTGCTGGCAAGGCCGGGCTGGGGTGAATTATTCCTGCTGTTCCTCAGCTCGTCTGGAGCCGGCTGACCCCTCCTGACCTCGTAGCCTTCAGTCCAGCTGTGGCGCCTCAGTCTGGACACATCAGTCTCTCCAGGAAACACGTGGCCAGCATGTCGCTTCCGCCCCCCAGGCATGTGAAAGGTAGTCAGCATGACCTCGCGGGCCCCAACAAACACGTGCCCACATGACGGGGATGCAGAGTACTGGGTGCCCCTTGGCCTCTGACCCCAGGCTCCTCACCTGGAGAGGAATATGGTTCCTGCAGTTTAGAGAGGATTCAGGAAGGAGCCCTGGGGTAGAATGGCATGGAGGCTGCCCTCGGCAGAGAAGAAGAGACAGTGGTTGGGAGGGACCACACCTCAGGAATGGGAGAGGACCCCCTGTAGTGTGAAGAGAGTTCATCATAACTATGAGAAAGCCAAGGAGGTGGTGCGGGCAGGGGAGGAGCATGTCTATGCTCAGCTGGCCTGCTGGAATCCTGGCTCTGCTCTCAAAACCTTTGTCCTCAGTTTCTGCACCTGTAAATGGGGGATATTATCATGCCCACTTGCAGGGTGATTTTTATGAGTTACTTAGATAACATGACATGACAGAGTTGACATCTAAAAATAACCAGTGACCATTCTCATTATATTATTGTATGGATAGATTCTAAAAACTTCTAGTGAAATTCCAGGGCTGGTTCTAGAGGTTTTACTCATAAGAACGTGCTGCGTGGGGCCTGTTCCCAGAGTTTTGGGGCCACTGAGTGGGAGCCCTGACTGAAGGCGTTTTGGCATTTGCTCATCCATAAGAAGGTAGTGCAGTTGGAGGGAAACCCGAGTGGAAAGAACTTGGCCTTCAGAGTCAGACCGAGGCCTCCCCCCTGGAAATTGGGCACCTGGCTTTCAGTCCCCTCATTTGTCCAGTGAGTGTGATCACGCTCATCTCTCGGGGGCTTTGCAAGAATGAGATGTGGGTTCTACCTAAGGCCTGCTGTCTTTTCCTTTCGTCTGCAGGGTGTTCTGTGCTTGCCCGCCTTCCAGGCCACGGGCCTGGGGCTCTGTGGGGCAGTCCGATCTGGCTACTTAGAGCTGACTTTCTCTGAGGGACTGAGCCTGGCACCCCTGAGGAGGTAGCCATTGCACAGTGGGCTCAGAACTTTTCCAAGTATGAGTAGAGCACGAAGCTAGGTCCTCTGAGCAGGGCGCAGAGCACAGGGGAGACTGTCAGCCTATACCCCACCGCTGTCTGGCGCCTGGGGCCAAGCACGTTCAGCAGCGATGTTTTTATCCATGCTCAGCCTCTGAGGAGCCAAACCCCCTCTCCTTGTCTGCTGCTGGTGAGAGGGTCAAACAATTATGGGTCTCCTCATTTCCAAACCCATTGGGAAATTAAGTCGCATCTCCATCAGAGTACTATTAGTAATTTTCAAGAAAGAAGTAATTGAAAAGAAAGTTTTTAATACCCTCACCAAATTGGCATGGGGGCATGGGAGCCAAGGGGGCTTCTCCCCACCTCACCCATGGACCCTCTGCCCTATGCCCTGCTGGCCCTCTCTCCAGCAGCCCCCTCCTGGCCGTGACCCCTGGCTTGGGTCACCCCACTTCACCTAAGCTCTACAGCCCTGGCCCCCACTCAGGGAGCTGTGTGACCTTCAAGTGCTTCTCTGCTCTAGAAGAGGAGATTGTCCAGTACCACTTTTGTGGACTTTAGGAGGTGTGAGGGAGGCAATATCTAGGAAGTGCTGGGCCCTGGCTCAGGCACATCAAAAGACTTAATGCCTAGTGGCTGTCATCCTCCTGCTGAGGCTAGTATCACTGCCATTCGTTGCTGCCTCTGTCGTGCTGCTGTGTGCTCCTCAGGGCTCAGTCCATGCCCATCCTGACATTCCTGGAACCTAGAGCTATCCAGACTCTTCTCTAATCTCTTTACTCCAGTCTGAACCATGTACTTGGCACATTTTTTTTAAAAATTAAAAGCTGCAGCATCAGTGGTGGTAGAATAACAATATTATTTTGATATTACTCACATCTCCTTTGAGCATGGACTCTGCCAGCCTCTGTGCTCAGCGCTCCCGTGCATTCTTCCATCCACTTCTCATAGCTGCCTTTGCAGTGGATGCATTTATCCCCACTTTACAGAGGAGGACCCTGAGGCTCAGAGAGGTGAAGGCCTACCGAGCTTAGCATGTGGGGGCTCTCCGTGATAGGGTTGGGTGCTGTTGTTGGGCCTGTTTCACTGCACGTAAGAAGACGTGTGTTTAGGCTGCTGGAGGATGGAGACCAGGAGACCTGCCTCTTCACCCTCAGCCACTGCTGTGAACAGATGGGCTCCGTCTATGCAGTGACTTGTTGAGCAATGAGGGAACCTGCCCTCCCCTGTCTTTGGACTCAGGCCAACCTGGTCACTTAGCTGCGTGACCTGAGCACTCTGTCACTCCGTGTCCCTCTATGCCTCAGTTTCCTTCCATATGGCATGGAGATCCTCTAGGCTTGTCATGAAGTTGAAATAACACTAGCAGTTTGGATGATGCTTTGGCATGGGAGAGTTCTGAGTGGCAACTGCCACCAGGAGGCCCAGTGGCCCCTTCCTCATCCCTGGGAGGGTGGGGCTCTCCCTTGTTCAGAGGCATGGAGGCCAGCAGATCTGTCAGCCCCTCCTCTGCCTGCTGACTGTGGCTAGAAGAGATCATCCCTTGCATAGGGACCCACAGATCCTGCTCAGGCCTATGGCCAGTGTGCCAGGACATCAGGGCCTCCACAGAGGCCTCCCACACACATATGCTGGGCCCAGTGGCTGCAGCCTCTCATGCCCAGCCCATTCTGCTTTGCCTGGATAGGCCTGGCTCTGGGGAGGAGGCGGGGCTCTGGAAAGGTGGGCCAGGGACATTTGACAGATGGGTAATGTACCTGGGGAGCTGAGCAGGCATCCCCATTCTTTTAGCCATTTATTCAGTCAGGAAATTTGAGAGCTTCTTCTAGGCTGGTGGGCCTTATCCTTATGGCTTCTCAGTGATGAGATATAACAAGGTTCCTCACTGAGAAGTGACCCAACAGTACGACACTCTGTGACAGAAAGTACCTCTTCTCTCTCCCAGAGGCCACCGCCTGCCTGCCCCCAGGGTCCACTCTGACTTTGGGTCCCTACATGGCACTCAGCTTGGTGTTTGGTGCTGGTACCCATAGCCAGTGTTGATCGAATGAACAGGTGGATCCATGGATGGAGGAATGAAGGAAAATCAGGAGAGGCTCCTGGGCCTTTTCACTCAGCACTGCGAGCTTCCTCAGTAACCTGGACAAAAACAAGCATACACCCCACTTGTTGGTGAGCCCATACCCAGTGCTGGGCAACCAGTGCTGCCTGAGTCCAGTGGGCACTTCCTGCTGTAGAGCAAAAGATTCTAGGACTCACTGGATGCCTGGGGCCTAGGGGCACCTCAGAACTTCAGGGCCCATTGCATTTGGCCCCATCTCTGGGAACCTGTCTCTGCAAGAGTCCCCTACAGGCCCTAGAAACCTGGCCCAGCCCTTCCAGCCACTGGGGGATCACCCAAGCTTGTGTTGGGTGACTCAAGTTTAATACCAAGATCTGCTGCTGCCAAGGCAGTTGTAAACCATGTGGACTCTGAACTCTGGAGCGCACCTTCTAGGAAATGATTTCCCTGAGGCAGAGGAGGCAAGCTCAGAGATTTGCCCCTGCCTGGGTGTGTACATACGAGCAAGTACATGTGTGTACTGCTGTGTGAGAGTTTGTGTGTGTATATGGTGTGCATGTTGTCTGTGGCAGTGTTATTGTGTCATTGTGCATGCATCTGTGTGTGAGTGCATTTCTGATTGTGCATGGATTTTAAGTACATAGGAGTGTGTGGAAGTTTGAGTGCATAAATACCGTGTGCGCACGGCACGAGTGCACGTGAGTGCACAGCCTCTAGCAGTCCACATGGCTGGACAGGTCCTGGCTGATGAGTGGGTGCCTGTGGTTCCTGCAGGAGAGGGAGCTGCCTGGAGTAGCTGATTTGAAATGAGCTTGGCCCGGGTCTTAGAAACCGGGGAGGGTGGGTGCTCAAGACTTGGCTAGAAGCCCTGAGAGCTTGTCCTTTGATATTTGATCTCTTGGTGGGGCTTGACTGATTTGCTAGGAGCACTACTGGTGTCTGTGAGTCACTGGGGCCCTGTAACCCAATGCCAGTGCAGGGGCTTTTCTTTCTCTGGGTTGGGAG
Organism: Pteropus medius; assembly: GCF_902729225.1. Classification (NCBI taxonomy): domain Eukaryota; kingdom Metazoa; phylum Chordata; class Mammalia; order Chiroptera; family Pteropodidae; genus Pteropus; species Pteropus medius. Next base: position 9,363 of record NW_024343578.1, read on the forward strand.
CCTCTACTGCCCACTCCCAGCCCCAAGTTGTCTGAGAATGGAGCTGAGAACATTTTCTATGCCTTTCCAATTCAAGCAGGCTCTGCTGCCCAGGCCATGGTCCTTGTGGTCTGACTCCAGGCACCACTCACTCTGTATTCTCGTTGGGGCCAAATTTACATAGAATACATTGTTTGGTGTCCCCTGGAATTATGCAACTTTGTGGTTCCATATGCGGTTCCATGACCCTTGACTTCCATGTTCCCAGCCCCTGCCCTGCAAACACTCATCATTTGTGCTCCTGATCACCAGCTTCCCATTGGTGCTCACGACTTCATTCTCTCCGGGCCTTTACCTGGCCAACTCCTCCTGGAATGCCTTCTCCACCCCACCACCTCCCCCTCCACGCCCCACCTCAGGTCCTCATGGGCACAGATCCAGTGTCGGTGATGGTTTACCTGTCTGTCTTAATTTGACCAGGGGGAGGCACTAGGAATGGAGAGCAGCCTTTACTTGGGTCTGGGCCAGGTTTCTGGTTCAGATATAAAGGCACCCGAGAGTGTTTGTGAATGACGGAGCAACACCAGGAAAGTTCCCGACACTTGGAATATCTGGAGGGTGGCAATGTGCTGCCCGCTTCCTGGTGGGCAGATTTGAGGCAGGAATGGTACAAGGTGGGACCTGGGTCCAAATTCTGCTTGTCCCTCTTCTGCTCTGTGGTCTAAGGCAATGCCGTGAACCTCTGGGAACCCTCGGTCACCTCATCATGAAAACGATGGGGCTAGGAGCCTTCAGAGTGTGGTGTGCGTCAGGAAAGGTCACTCTTGGAATCTACTCAGCAGTGTGCTGGGTGCCTGGTGAGTGTTCTATAAAAATAAAAATAACAACAACAACAACCACCACCACCACCACAACAACTGTAGCTGTGCCGGATTGGATGGAAAGAGACCTCCTCTGTGAGCCCACCACACCAGTGCACATCCCGTAGACACCAAGTCTGATTTAACTCTCTGGAGCCCAGACGCTGGTTATGACTTCCATCTCTGCCATGCCTGCCCAGGCCCAGAGCCCACCAGGAACCCTTGTTTTGCCTGGCCGCATGTGGCTCTGTGGCAGCAAATCAGAGAGTCTTTTGGAAAGCATGCCTGAATGAACACAAAAGGGCAGCCATCTGATCCTGACAAGGAGTGCCACTGATGGGCTCTGCGTGAGTCCTGGCTCCACGAGGTCTCCATGTGTGCTCTGAGTGAGAAGGCAGGCGGATGCAGAGGGTGGTGGTTTCCAGCCTCCAGACCAGCCCTCAGGCAGAGTGTTGGCTCCTGCACTGCTCCTCTCAGCGTGCATTGGCCACTCAGTGAATGTTAATGGGTGCCTCGATGTTCAGTGCTCTGCTAGACTCAGGAGATGGAGCTGTGCAGTGGACAGCACTGGACTCGAGCTGACTCTTGCTTTGCCCCACACCAGCTCTGTGACCTTGGGGAGATGGTGCCATATTTCTGAGCCTGGGCTTTCATGTTTGTAAGATGACCAGATCAGGCTGGGTATTTTCTAAGGGACCTTCCTTCTAACTTTGAGTCCTGTGAATCCAAGGGGTAAGTCAAGGGTCTTTCCCTTTCTCAAAGATGTTTGTATTCTCCTCGAGAAGACAGGATGTGTGCTGCTGGAAGCCATGTGCTCTGGAATAACTGCGTGTAGCTCACATGGCGACTCTGTCTGGGAGACTGAGTCTTTGGGCGGGTGCTGGGCCATCGTGGGGAGCCTTCTGCCCACCCCAGCGGTAAGCAGCCTGATGCAGACCTTCTGTGCAGTCAGCTGCTCAGCCAAGCACCCAGTCTTCTTCCTTCCAGAGGGCCTGCTGGGCTTCCTGGCCAGGCCTTCTCAGAGTTAGGAGCGAGGAAGCCATGTGGACCATGGCCACATGGCCAGAGTGGACCATATGTCCCTGTGGCCCTGCTCACCTCCCTCCCCGTTGTTTGCTCCTGGAGGAGGGCCTCCACGTTGTTTAGGGACTGCACACTCATATTTATACCTCTGGTGCTTGGATTTTTACACTGTCTCTTTCCTGCTTTCCCTGCTGTCCGGCCACCCTTGTTTCAAAATAGCGAATGTGTCAAATGCTCTGTGGTAATGCCACTCCCTTGCTTAGACACTTCATTGCCCCCATACACAGATGAAAGGGGGTTTGCCTCCCTGTAAGGACAGTTTGATCGAAAGAAGCTCTCTGATGTTCTACATGAGAAGGACCCCAAGGACTGCTGGGAGAATGTGCTGTGATTGATTAGCAATGTCTGCCACTGCCCAGGACAGGGGTTGGTACTGTTGGTCTTGTGCAAACCTTAGTATGGGATAATGTTCAAATTCTCTGTCAACACCCAAGGCCTCCCTCCTCTGGGGATGGCTTCCCTTCCCTTTCCCACTCCTTTCCCAGCTCACAGAGACTCACGTTCTGTTCTACAGTTAAGTGCCGTCCTTTATTTTTGACTTCCGCAAAGCAAAGCTTTCTGAGGGTACAGACCACATGCAGTTTAGTACCACAGGAGCTGGTGTGGTGCCTAGCACCCAGGGTGTACTTAGTAAATGAGCAAGTGTTTTACTGGAGACAAGTGGCCAGTTTCAGGCTGAGCTGCAGGAAAGAGCCGTCCTGAGTGCCCCAAGGCTCAGCACAGCGGAGTCTCCCAGCTCTGGGTACCTAACACCTGGTGCTTGATGGGGAGAGGACATTAATATCTTCTGCTGTGGACAAATGATATAGGGTATATTTTTATTAATTATAAATAAATAATCCATGCACTAAGTAATAATATGGAAAGTTTAGGAAAGTATAAGTGAAGAAGGACACTGCCATCAATCAGGCAACTAAGGGTGACAGGTACTTTTCCTTCCAGGACCTTTCCTCCAGTTATGATATCTTACTGCATTTGCCACTTTGCATCCTGGATTTCTTTCACTTGGTATTTTAACATGATCCCTTTTCATGGTATTAAATAAGTCTGTAAATATTATTTCAATGGCGAATATTTTATCATTTGGACATGCGGTGATTGCTTAACCAGCCTCGTATTTTGGATCTTTTGGATTGTTTTCACTATTTTGGCATTCTGCATTTTCCTGTGACATGCAGCTTTGTAGGTAACAGCTGTCAAAGTCTCCCTGTGGGGTAGATTACTCAAAGTGGAATAAGTAGGTCAGAGTGGAAACTCTGATAAGGCCTGAATAAAGTGTCTGTCTTAGGGTACTTTTGGGGAAAAGGTGAGAGAGATGGTTTTAGAGTATAGACCCATAGAGTCGGTTATAGAGTTAGGATATCAGTGTTCCCAAGGGCAGGAGACTTTCTGAGACTCTGCTTTTCTGAAAAAGGCAAGGTAAAGCCTGCAGCTTGTGTAGGAAGGAATTATGTATGGCTTTGCATCGCCTGTGGTGATAGTTCCGGCAGAGGATGCTGCTTGTCAAATGGGAAAGTCAATGTGTCTCATTCGGGCTGCTCAGCTTGACATGCTGACCGGTTCCCTTCTCCTGCTTCCAGATGTTGTGCCAGCCCCCTACTGGTGTCTGCTGCTGCCCTCAACCCTAGCAGGGTGCCCTCTGTGTCAGGTGGGATGTTGGTTGGTGCTAAAGAGATGATGAACACCACTCATTCATTGTGTATCCTCTGGGAGCTTCCCATACACAGTACTTGCCTTCAGGTAGCTCCTAGTTGGCATGGGGTTGGGGGAAGGGGCTGCATCAGCAGAACTGCACATGCAGGGCCATGAATACTGTGATGCTGGAGGCGCAGTTTGGGGCTCAAAGTGGGGCTTCTGCCTTCGTGGAGAAGAGGATGAGTTTGGGCTGGGTGGGTGTTGGAGGACCATTGGGGTTTGCTGGGGCTGGGCTTCTGACCAGAGGGGCCTCACCTTCCTTCTTTCTTCGCCTCCTGCCCCATTCTTCCCTCTTTTCTTCCCTCCCTCCCATCATCTACCACCCTTCACTTATAAGCGTCCTAATTTTGAGGTGACTGGCAGCCTCACTGGTACTTCTAAATGATCTAAATCTAAATCTGACGATTTAGAAGAGCATCATAAGCTCCACTGACATTGAGTATAGGCTTAGGGCTCCCCTTCTGTCTGACCAGCTCTTAACCTTTAGCCAGCCTATACCAGGCCCTCAAGAATTATCTGAGAAATAGGAGTGAAAGGTGCGTTAGTGAGAAATTTGGCAACTGTCGGGTGCATTTGAGGTAAAAACTATACCTCTTTTTTTTTTTTTATAACGGCTTTACTGAGATACACTTCACATATCATAAAACTCTTTTAAGTGTACAATTCAGTGATTTTTAGAATATTCACAAAGTTGTACAATCATCACCACCATGTAATTTTAGAACATTTTCATCACCCCCCCCAAAAAAAACCCAGGCCCAGTTAGCAGTCACTCTCCTTTCCCTGGCAACCACTAATCCACTTTCTAAGATGATACCTTTTAGTGTGTATTTATTTGCAGAAATTCCTAGATGAATGGTCAAGTATCGATAACCCTTAGGTCAGTCCTATACTGTGTTTTAAAACTCAGGAAACAAAATGAAAAAAACTCTATCCCTGATTCTGTTGAAAGTCTAGTACACTGGACCCTCACCTTTGCATGGGAAGGGGCAGCAGCCAAGGTGGAGCAGTGGCCACTGCCTTCCATAGTGGACCTGTGGCCTCCAGTTTGCCAAAGTTCTTACTGCTCTCTGTTGTTGCCTTTGGCCCTGCATGATCCTGGAGGCACAGGAATTGGCCTTCCTTCTCCTAGTCCTTTGCCCCCTCCAGCAGATGGCACATTGTCAGCTATCTGACCTTTCCACTTTAGACCCTATTCCACCCACTGCTCACCATCAGGTCTCCCATGAGAATTCACCTAATTCTTGCCAGGTGTAAAAGCTCTTTTCCTAGCGGTGGGTCTGTGTGGGAGGTGCAAGAACCATCCTCCACACCCAGCTCTATGCCTGGAAATGCCGACCCCTCGCCAGGACTGGCAGGCACTGGCACGTGGGTGTGCCAGGACCTAGCTGTCCTGCCAGCTTCCCTGCCTGCCACCTCACCTCCCTTTCCATGACAGGTCTTCCACTCCGTGCTAATTTAAGCTTTGTGTAGACATGAGCCTGCTCGCCATCTCAAGCCGTTTAACCTGCTGTGATTGAAGCTGTGGCAATTAAATTTTAATTGAGATGCACGCTGCTTAAGCAGACATAAGACAGCTACAGCTATTGCTAATTAATTTTCTTCCAAAATGACAACATTTAATAATTACGCTCCGTGACGCTCGTGTTATTTATATACTCTACCTCTCCCGGTGCTGTTCAGTGGTTTCCAGCCAGAGGTGGTTGGTGGTGTTCTCATGCATGCCTGCCATGACGGCTTCACTTGTGAACAGAAGGTTATGCTCCACAAATGGGCAAAATGCAATTCATGGTGCTTGGAGGAGCGGGCTGGTGTCCGCCTCAGGAGTGGGAGCACCTTGCTCCCCTGTACACTCCCAGCAGAGTGCCCAGGGTCTCTCACCGGCTTCTCTGATCCTCTGAGGCTGGAGAGCAAAAAGGGTGAGAGCCTGCCATCTGGAATATCCCATAGCCCTGGGTTGTAAGTGTCAACTTTGGCAAGTTGCCTCAGCTGCCTCACCTGCGAAGTGGGAATAATCGTCCCTCCATGAGACTGGACAGGTCATATATGCCACGCTGGCACATGGCATGGCCCCAGTGAGTGCAGGCTGTGCTGTGGTTGAGATGGGGCATGCTGGCCCATGGAATAACAGACCTGACCCTCCTCCTGGGCTCCTGTCACTTTGTGTTCCATGGCCCATAACCCCTGCATCTTTAATGTTCTCACCCAAGCAGGTATAAACTTCTGTCCTTGGCTCAGCTCTGCTTCGTGGCTAGGACTGTCCTGTCAGCAAGACAGGGCTCCAGCAAGCCCTCTGAGATGGGGGCCGAACTGAGTGCTGGTTTTCCAGCAATGGCAGCTCCTATACCCAGGCCACCCCCATCAGGTGCCCAGGCAGGGTGGAGGATGGTATGGTTGTGGGGTGGGGAGAGAAGGAAATAGCATCGAGTGCCTACTGGGCACTAGTCTTGACACATGTGGACACATTGAATCTTCCCAATTCAGGTTACGTTATACACAATTTCCAAATGGGAAAAAAGGCTCAGAAACGTTGCATTATACGGCTCGTAAGAGGAACTATTTGCCTTGGAATCCAGTCTGTCTGACTGCAAGCCTGACTCCTACTCTGTAGCCTGAGGCCCTGAGGAGGGGACCAGGTGGGGTCAGCCTTTGAGAAGGTTGGACAGGTACGTGGGATTGGGGGTCATGGTTTCTAGAACCCAGGGCTCTGGGCCAGGACAATCTCTGTGGGTCGTGGAGATGCCGGTGAAAGCTGGGGTGCCACTCCTAAGAAACATCCTGGCGGTCATGTGCATGTGTTGTGACCCAGTTATGGGGTTCCCTCATCTGCCTCCTGAGGCACTTGGCATGCTAGGATGTCAGCCATGCTCTTTGCCCTTTCTGGGATGGGAAAGGCCCTGGAGGCCTGCGGCTAAGTCCCATGGGCTCACCTGACACAGGGGGTATGGCGAAGAGGGCTGGGGGATTTGGGACTGGGCAGTCAGGTGGCATGAGGCAGGTCGGAGTAGGCTCTAGACCCCAACCCCTTTCATTTCCTTGTCTTTGCTTCTACCCTGAGCCCTGGATGGGCTGGGCAGAGAGGGCCAGGGCTGTGAGTAGGAGGTGAATTCTGGTCCAGCCTTGCTGTACTGCTTCAGGAACGTGTGTTACCTCTCTCAGCTATAGGTCCTCATCTATAAGATGAGGGATTGGGTGAGAAGCTCTCTCCATAGGTCCCTTCAGTTGAAAAATATTAGGCAGCGAGCCGGGAGTGTGACGTTGAAGACAGAGGGAGTCACGGGGCCAGATGACGGAGTCGTGAGCCCAGTGTGTTCTAGACTAGGAGAGAGATTCGTGTATTTACTGCTTCAGAAAACTTGAAGGAGGCCTCTTGTGTGAGCCCGCCCAGCCAAGGAGTCTGTGCTGAGGGTTCAGAAGTGACCAAGACACAGTCCTGGCCCCAGGGTGCTTTTCTGGGAAAGTTGGTCCCCAGTCAGGCTCCCAGGTGTATGTCTACTGGAGGCCTGCCTGCTACCTGCTGGCTTCCCAATGAAGGCTGATGGGAGTGGGGAGAGCCCTGGCCTACCTGCTCGCCCCAGCGTGTTTGGTGGCTAGAATTTTTCCTCTGGGTTCCCAGCAGACTCCTGGCCCGTTGTAGGCCCGGAGCCTCTTCCCATGTCCTAGACATGCTTGTGTGAGGTTGGGGAGTGGATTCTGATGGGTGTTGGGTGAGTCTTGATGTTGGAAACAGGCTGGGTCCTGTGAGCGAGAGAGTGGGAAGCAGAGGGTGTGGCCGGAGTCCTGGACTTACCACTGGGCTTCGATCCTCCATCCAGCCTGCCTCCGTGTGAGCAGGAAGCTGTGAGGTCCAGAGGAAGTGGTCGGGTGTGGGGGCTGCAGAGGCCTGGGGCTGACAGGGTGGAGGCATCTTGGCTGGCTTTCTCCCCACAGGGGCCAGAAGGGCTGGTGGGAGGTATACAGGCAGGTTCTAACTGGTTGGGGCCTCTGGGGCTATGTAGGAGGCTGGGGCCTGGGGTCTGTATCAGGGGCCCTGAGCAAAGACAGGACTCCTCTGCCCAGAGCCAGGGCTTCTACCTCCTCTCATAGCCAGAAGGCTTTCTCCTCCAGAGGGACCCCATGCTGCCTCCTCCCCAGCAGTGAGCAGAAGCACTGTTGTTGTCAGGGAGGGACTGGGACATCCAACCCTGGGGACAGCACTGTCAGTGTTGTGTATGTGTGTACGTGTGCGTGTGTGTATATAAGTGGGGATGTGTGAGTGTAAAGGAGTGTGACTTCCTGAGTGGGTGAGTGAGTGTATATCAGTATGTGAGCATGAGACAATGTGTGAGTGTGAATGAACGTGTGCCTGTGAGTCTGTGTGAGTGTGTAAGTGACAGTGCGAGTGTATAAGCATGTTTGGGAGTTTATCAGTGTGTGTTTGAGTGAATGCGAGAGCAGAAGTTTGCATGTGAGTTATAGATTGTGTAAGTGAGAATGTGTGAGGCAGTGTGTGTGGGGGGTGAGTGAGCACTGGAATGAGATGAAGGAAGGGGGAGATTCGCACAGTTGCCTCAGTGCTTGTGGCCCAGTGCCTGTCGTGGGTTTGGGGCTGCTGGTACGTGTCCCACAGGGTGTGTCTGAGATGGGTCAGGGGCCGGGAGGCACTCTGGGATCTGCTGGGCCGTGCCCCCACCATGTGGACCCACAGACCTGTGCCTTGCACAGCCTGGGGAAGAACGAGGCAGGGGTGCGAGGCAGAGGCGCCCAGCAGCAGCAGGAGATAAAACCTGTTGGTCTTGGCAGACATTTCCTCCAAGTGGACACCCTGCATGGGGCAGTAGTGGTGAGTGTATCTGGGTGTAGATTGGGGTGTGTGAGCCCGATATGGACACAGTGGAGACTCCTGAGGTACAGAAGCTGCTGGGGAGCCATGGGCGGCAGACAGCTCCCACCAGTGGAGCCCGGGCTTGGCCAGGAGTGCCAGAAGCGCTGAATATCGGCTTGGCCTCAAGCAGCGGCTGGCATGGTTCTAATGGTGCAAGACTCAGAGGTGGGAAGGTCTCCAGGTGCCCACTGCAAACAGAGCTGCCACCACCACCCCACCAATGGGCTCTCCTCCTCCCATACCTCATGGCCTCCAGAGCGAGACTTCCCCTGTTGAGTGAAAGATCCCTCTAAGGGCTTGGTCTTCAAAGCCAGGGCTGTGAAGTTGCCCCTGTCCTGGCCTCCTCCCGGGTCGTGAGGTGCTCATTTCTTTGGCAGACCTTCGGGCTCCTGGTTGCTCCTCAGTCTCTCAGAACTTACAATTATCCAGTCACAACAGCACCTCTCCTGTGACTCAGGCCGTCCCCTTATCGGTCCTAATTCAATCTTTGCAGTTCATGGGTCGCCCACACAGACGGAGAAAATAATTCGGGGAGCGAAGTGAGTTGTCTGCCAGGTTCCCAGGACAGGTGACGTAAGTGCTGGGCCAAGTCCTGGTCTCTGTGGTCCCTCTCAGGGAAGGTGGTTACAGCACCAGTGAAAGGCCCAGGCCTGGCACTCTGCTCAGGTTCTGAGGGGTCTGGGAGTAGATGGGTGGGGACCCAGATTGTACATGTGACCAGTGGGATGGGGTCAGGGGATTAAGTCACCTCGGGACATGTCTACCTGTGTTTAGTGGGAATACAGCAAGCTGGTGGCATGGCCAGGTGGGCCTTCTGCAGGGGGCTTCCAGGTGAGATGCTGGAGAGCCTGGCATCCCTCACCACACAAGGCCTCTGGCCTGCTTATCCTCCTTTTGGGAGCTGTCACAGGGAAGCTACCAGGTACGGCGGGAAACACCAGAGGCTTTGTGAGATATGCTCCTGGTTATGCCAGTGGAAGAGTTAGGATGAACCAGAGGAGGGGCATAGCCCTAGGTCCAGAACCAGGTCTGGGCACCTGGGGCCACCAGCCTTGCCTGAGCTGGTGGATACTTCAGGGGAAATGGAAGATGGAGAATCCGCGTTAAGAGGCCCCAGAGTGACTGTACCCGAAGCCAGGCTCTCAGGGCAGCAGAAGGCACAGGGAAGAGCGTAAACTCCCCCTCCTCACACACGCTTGCCACTCCCTGGGTAAAATAAGAGCGAAGGCACTGTCTGCTGTGCGCCAGCATGTGCCAGCGCTGTGTGAGTACTATATGCGCTGGCTGTGTAAGTTACTCGCAGACATACAGACAGACATACCTCCACCCTATGAAATCAGTACCGTTTTTCTTCCATTTTACAAATCAGGGAACTGTAGTTCAGGAAAGTGAGCCATTTTCTGAAGGTTCTATCTAGAAAGGCTGGCTAGTCCAATAGTCTCCTAAGACAAATTATGACCTGTGAATCCTATTGGCCATGGGTCTTGCCCAGGGGTGAGATCCCCACCAAGGCTGAGCAGTGGGGCCAGGACCTTCTACAGCCAGTTCCTGGCTTAGCAGGCTTCTTGGGCAGCCTTGAAAACTGCAGGCATTGAGGTCTAGCACACTGGTGCTTGGGAGAAAAGTGCCATAAAGTCTGAACACTGGACTTGGAGAAGGCATTGGGACTGACTAACCCGGAACCATGCCTGGGCCATCTGGAGCCATTGCCTGGAGGGCCCAGGCCCAATGTGTCTGCCATTCTCCCTGCCCATCAAGAAGATTTAGACTTTTGTGGTTCAGTCACAATCATGGCTCACACTCACTGAGGGCTTTCTCTGTGCTGGGTATATCATGTCTATTATCGCCATGTCCATTATCTAACTCACTGTTTACATGGGGAAAACGGACACACAGAGAAGTTAATTAGCTTGCCCATGGCACACAGCAAATAAGGGGCAGGACTGTGTTAGACTCTCAGGCAGCCTGAGCCCTAATCCTCGCTCTTAACCACTCTGTAGTCCTGCCTCCCCAGGCCGGGACCTGCCCCTCATGCTCTGTTCTCCTTACCAAACCTTGCGGAGGTCCGAAAGTGTAGATATATGTGAGTGTGTTTGAGTGGGGGTGTGTGTTTGTGTCATGGGTGTGCTTGTGTTTAGGGAAACAGGGAAGGAAAACAACACATGCATCTCTTCTCAGCCCAGTAGACATCACTGCATGGTGAAGGAATGTGGATTCAGCCAAACATTTTTTTTCTTCATAGTACGTAAACACTTGGATTTCTTAGTTCTCGGAAAGGCTTCTATTACTCAGGCCTTACTTAGCAGTTATCACTGAAAGGGGAAGTCTGGTGTGAAAACACACACACACACACACACACACATGCACACACACACACACACAGACATTCACACACACACATGCATACGCGGACACCCTTTAACAGCTGGAAGGACGGTCCTTGAATTCAGATGAGGCAGACGTGTTGAGACCAAGTTCTGGTTGCTGGGCTCCGGCTAGGAGATTGGAAGCCACGCCAGCCACATGCTGTCTCCTGTTCTTTCCTTTTGATAAGCAGAGACAGCCATCTCTATGACACACAGTGCCCTGGCTGTCTGTCCCATTGCTGGATGTGAAGGAAGTAAGGAGGAGGAAAGAAAGGAATAATAGAAAGAGTAAGAGATAAGGGAGAAGGTAAAGACACATCACAGACAAATGACAGCTCAAGGCAGACCCTGTGGAGGTCTTTCCAGGGGTAGCTGCTATTCACTCTACTTCCCCTGAAGGAGTAGGAAGTTTCTAGCAGGCAAGTGGTGTGGGATCTGAGAGGATAATGGGATGAAGGGAGGCCCAGGTACCCCATGGAACAGATAGTATCACTGTCAACTACAGACAGAAAACTACAGCTCTGGGAGATTAAGCCTCCTGCCAGGGTCTCTCAGCTGATGGCAGTGCCTGTCCTGGGAGCCTCATCTGCCTGACACCAGCCAAGCTGTCACCTCTCAGTAGGAGGACACTGTTCCTTTGGTCCAGGCACCCACAACCCTCTCAGATGGTCTCCATTAGGGGAGCGAGCCTCTAATGCATGCTTTTGAGTGGGGAGTGAGACTTCAGCACTCTGGATATTAGATGACCCTGCCCTTCCTTCAGCAGAGGTTACAATGACAGTGACTTGCTGGTAGACTTGCCTTCCAGCCCACCCTCACAGCCCATGCCTCTTTCAGGGTTCAGAAACTGCAAGGTCAGGGGCTTCACCCAGTACAGGTAAAGTAGGGGCTTGTGCAGGACCTAAGAGCCATCTGGAATGTGCCATTGGTTTGCCAATGATCACATTGATCATATAGCTCCTTTGCTTAAAGGCCTTCATTGGCTCCCCAGTTCCCTCAGAATAAAACCCATACTCCTGGCCTGGCACAGCCTCTCTCTCCCTGTGGCCCTGCTCTTCTCTTCAGCTGTCCCCTGCCACCTGCACATCTCGACACCCAGTCTCACCTTTCCCAGCCGCAGCCTGTCAGCTTTGCTGTGAGTGCCCTGAGGGCAGTCTCCACGGGTGGCAGGTTCCAAGGATCCTCTTTGTGTCCCCAAGACCTGGCCCACAGACCCAGAAATGTGCCGAGAACAGAGCTGGCAGCCAGGCCTTGGCTTCTTCCTGGTTCTTCTCCAGTGTCCTGTGAGCCAAGCCCATGGGGTTAGTGGTCTAGCTCTGCTGGAGGCTTGTCTCTCAGCCCCTGATTTCCTTAGCACTGGCTTCCTCTCCCTAGTCCTGCTCTGCTCGGTATTCTCCTTCGCTTGGGACCTAGTATGTAAACCCCAGCTCGCAGAGGCTTGGAAGTTGTCTCATCTGACATGCACATGTTAGAGATGTGGAAACCAAGGCTCTGAGAGGGAGGTAGATTCTCCAGGCAGTTCATAGCAGAGAAGGCTCACAGAGCCCAGTTCCCCTGTCCCAGTTGAAGGCCTGTGTCAAGCTCTTTGGAGGGTTTCTGATGCATTTCTGGGCAACACAATCTCCGGAGGCTATCGCCGTGACCCCTATCCCACCTCTTCCCAGAGTGGTCAGGCTGTTGGCTGCATTGTGGCGTCCCCAGCTGTCTTGGGTCCTGGAGCTGGCTCACCTTCTGCCCTGAGGCACCCAAGTCCTGAGTGGCTTCAACGTGTCACTCACATGTCTCTTGCACTTGGCATAAGCTTCTCTTTGCACAGTTTCCTCATCTGGAAAAGGAGACACTAGCTGTGCCCCCTTTGGGCTGTCGGGAAAATGAGATGAGAGGATAGAAGGTAAGCGCCCAGCAGAAGCTAGGTGTTCAGGGGCTGCCACTGGCCTGGCCTCCCCCAACCTGCCCGCCGTCATTGGGGGTCAGTCTGTTGCATGGGGAGGAATGCCTGTGGTAAATGGCCTGCGAAGAGGTGGACTCCTCAGAAGAACAGGGCTGGGGCTTTGGAGCCAAACCCGACCATGCTGCCACTATCTCTGTGACTCTGGGCCATAACCGTTAGCCTCTAAAATGGGGATCATAATAGTACCATCCTCACAGGAAGTCGAAATGCAAAGGAGGTTGACATGAGATGACATAGGAGGGACTCCTGTGGGAAGTGGCCCACTAGGTATTTAACCCTCCACCTCAGTTTTCCTCTAGATATCTCAAAGATGTCATTTTAACTAAGCCTCGTGGAACTGGAGAAACAGACCCCAGACAGATAGCCTCTTAGCGGTGGCATTTCAGACACTGAGGAGGAGTTAAAGAAAGACGGTGGCCTATTGGAAGGAGCACTCATGCTTGCATCAGGAGTTCTGGGTTTGTGTGTGACGTCACTTCAGCACGTGGATGGAGCTCTCTGAGTACAGCTTTTCCCTCTGAAGGGTATATGGCATCTGCCTTGCAGGTGCCCGGTAGCTACGGACGGATGGACACTTGGTCACTGGAGGCAAGAACAGCGCTCTCAGCTTTATTATTGGGGGCTCTCCTTCCACTCCTAATGATTCTGCCATTCTGCGAGGAGTGTGAATGCATTCCTAGAAGTCATTATTTTTCTTGGGGTTCCCTCATCTGGTTTGGGAGAGGTGATAAAGCATGTCCAGTCCCCTTTCAGGAAGGAAGCAGATGTTTTTTTCCTTCATGTCAGCTCCTGCTTTCTCTTCCCCAAATCATCTCCACTCTTGCCTTTTCTGAATCTTCTGCTTCCTTTCTGAGCCTTCCACATCTGTCACTCTGTGGCCATTCTCTCTCCTGGAAACAAGGAGGGGAAGGTGGACAGGGGCCCACAGGGCCCGCCTCCACCTCGGAGAGTCTCGCACAGGCCCTCCCAGACCTGGTTGCGCTATAGCCCTCATGAGGCCTGGATCCTAGGCAGGGGTGGTTCAGAGGCACTGGCCCTGGTGCTCTGGCCAAGCAAAAGGAAGAATAAAACAGCATAATTCTCAGCTTTTAAGCATTTTCTCTGGGGATGACTAGAGTCAGCCTTGGTGGGAGGGGCGGTGTGGAAGGAGTGGTTATCCATTCACGTTGTGGGGAGACTGACGTTTTGAGAGCTTTTTGAAAATATTTTCGATAATTTAAATTTGGTGCTCTCCAAGATTTGGGGCCAGCCTGGGCCAAGGCCTCTGGGCTACAGCCTCATCAGGAGGGGATCCGCCAGCCCAGTTTCCTGGCCTCCAAAGGGGAGGGTCCTCACTTAGGATGTGGAATCATCCCTGCTGGATGCTGGACCCAGTGGGGGCTGTGGAAGCTGGTCAGACCAAGGGCTGCATCTCCACTGCCTCACTTCTCTCAGTCTTGGCTTCTGCTCTGAAAAGAGGGAGGTGGTGACAGTTCGGAGTGAAATTGGAGGGAGGAGAGCTTGCTCTGGTGGGCGCTGAAGGGAGGGGTCTGCTCTGTGGGCTGTCGAGTCGGGTGGGCCACCTTCCTCCTTCGCCCTGCTGGGGTCGGTGACCTGGGAGCGGCGACCCCCATTCCAAGGCCTGGGGGGCTCCCCTGAGAACTGGCAGAGGACACGGTCACTTTTTCCTATACCAGTTTCCTTAATGGCCAGAAGCAAGGCTAGACTTGTAGTTTCTCCTGTTATTTTCTCTACAGTCATTAATAAATAGCATTTTAATGGAAAAAACAGTATAAACTTTTACATTAAAGATCATTGCCAAAACCCTGCATTATCCCAAATCCCGTCATACTAACAAGAGCTTTTTTAACCCTATAAATTGTCTTCCCCATGCACATATGTTCTCCTTATTTTAATTATAATGTGCATTCTGCATTGTTTTATTTTTACTTACCTTTCATGTTAAATATTTCTGTATTTCTACGTCTTCATAACAGTGACCTAAAATAGCTGCAGTACTGTCCCATTGTGTTGCTGTAATACTGATATATTACATGTGATTTCCCTCCTGTTAATATGGATATTGCTGCCGGGATTTGCAAGTGTAGCTATTCCTGCAATGAACATTCCGTCTCGCTGTCCCTTCTGACTTGTGACAGTATCAGTGAGACAGGCTGGGGACTTAGCAGATGGTGGCGGGTTTCCGGTAGTCATTTGGGTAGTTGGAGTTCTGCTCTCTGGTTCATTCTAAAACCAGACCATCTCCTTTGGTTTATGCCTGTTGTGTCTGAAGTGCTGTACTCGTGCATTCATTTGTAATAATCCTGGAATATAATTTTTAGCTCCATTTTCCACTTAGAAATTCTGAAGTGTGCGGAAGCTGAGTCGCTTTGCCTGCAGTTTCCAGCAAGAGGCCAATCCAGGCCTCAGATTCAGTATTTCATCATACTGCCTCTCCTTATAGCAAAAGATAGTGAGCTCCCCATCCCTGGGGGTTATTCAAGCAGAACTCGGATGACAAAGTGTCTTGAATACTCTAGATCAACATTTCTCAACCGTGGCACCTTCGATATTTTGGCTGAGTAAGCCTCTGTTGTGGAGGCTGTCCTGGTTGTTGTAGGGTGTCCAACAGCATCCCTGGTCTCTGCCCACCAGTTGCTAGTAGCACAATCTGGAAACAATAAAAAAATGTTCTAACATTGCCAAATGTCTTCTTGGGGCAAATTTGCCACTCAGTTGAAAATAGCTGCTGTAGAGGATTCTTGAGTAGGATGAGAGGTTGACTTCTGGATGGATCTCTTAGGATCTCTGGGACCTCCATGAGGACCCTGCCTGATGGGATCCTTTGGTGAACTGTGTCCCCGTCAGCAGGTGGTTTACTGTGTGTAGTGACATCGTGGACAGAGGCACTGGATCCAGGAGCTGGAGAACTGCCTCTTCGAATGGGCAGACTTGAAGTTGGGGAGCAAAGCCTTGCAATCATTAGATGTGCCCTGGATGGGGGAAGCCCAGCTCCCAGTAATGACTGAAGGTGACAGTCGGTGACCAGGGGGCACCTAAACCTGTTAACCCCTTCTGTGGCTTCTCGCTAGTTTGGAGGACTCCATTTGAGGAAGTCCTGTGTCACCATGGCCTGTCACATGGGAAGGGGACATCCGTGAGCACCTTCCCAGGGACAGTCTTGGTTGGGGAGCCCAGAAGCAGGGCTCACCTGTGGCACCCCCATCACAAGTCAGACCTGCAGGGGAGTGGCAGGAAGACTGTGACCTGCAGGGCTGGGGCTGCGGCTGCGGCTGCGGCTGCGTGTCCACTCAGGCTTTAGAGAGTACTCATTTCCTCTCCGGAAGCCTTCCAAAGGCCCAAGGAACAAAGGGGCTTGCTTGAGTGTGTCTTGGAGAGCTTCATCGAAAGGAGGGAAGGACAACCAGCAGCACACACTACAAAGCCACTTAATTTTGCATATGGTGTCATGCCAAGAAACGCTGAAGTGCAGGAACAAGCAGAGAGACGTGTTCCTTTTATCAGGAGGGTGTGGACCTGCAGTTAGAGCCAAGGACAGCCATCAGCAAAAAGGTTGTGGGTTGTTGGCACTCCGTCCCCTCAGTTTCTCCCTTTACTCCCCTCCCTCCTCCTCCCTCTACTTAGGGAAAGGAACCTTTAATGCGATAACCACTTAAGGCCTGACCTTATTCTAGGGTAGTTTGCATTTTAATAGGCTGTTCTTGAAAACTAAAAAGTTTCAAAGAAGTGACTCTCTAATGGTAGAATTTCAGATAATGAGTAGGGATTATTTTTTTTAGCCATTGAGTTCTGTCTGGCACCTTCTAAGATATGAGCAACCAGCTAGGCTGCTCTCTTTTTGTTAGGTTCTCAGAGTCAATTAAATAACCGTTACTTGCTATCTACTGTGTGGCAGCCACTAGCGGGCATGGTGTGGGGACAGTCCAGGAGACAACTTATTCAGAACACTGGGTTCACTCTGATGACTCTCACCGAATGCATTTTTATGGGACATCGACTATGTGACTGGTGGTGTGTCGGGATGGGAGTGGCCCAGGGCGCAGATGGTTATGTGGATTTTAAAGGTCTCCCTGAAGGCTGTGCTGTGGACACCCAGGCTGACGTGGAGCCTGCAGGAGCACCATACCAGCATGGGGTGGGAGCGCTGGGAAACATTCATGGGGCAGGTGACACCAGCCTTAGCTTTAAAGGTGTAAGCAGGAGTTCATCAGGGAGGGGTAGGGGGACAGGTGTTTCTGGGGGAGTCTGAGCACACAGAGGCCTTCAAGTAGTGTCTGGGGGTCGCAGGCTTCTGGACCTACCCCTGTGTAGAGGGCGAGATGTGAGTTGGTGGCATTGAGGCCAAGGAGGCAGGGAGGACCCAGGCCTTGGGGGTTTGCTGTGCCCAGGTGTGAGTTTGGATATTTTCTCATAGACACTGGGGACCACCAAGGGTGAATGCTCATTTTCAGCTGGACACTGACCTCCAAGACTCAGAGCCACAAGGCCTCTCGCTTGCCCTGCCTCTTGCTTGCTGCCCAGACACTGCCCTCCATCTGCTGTGGTCCCCTCTGCTTTAGCAGACCATTCTGGACATGACATGTCCTCATTTGGAAAATGCTATTCACCCCTTCCTCCAAGAAGCCTTCCCTGACCTCCCTCAGGCTAGCCGAGGTCCCCTACAGCTCCCTGAGCTTAATTCTCTATTAGGAAGCTTATTCTGAGTCATCATTGTTTATTTCTCTTGCCGACTGTCTCCCTCCTTGGGCTGGGAGCTCTGGGAGAGTAGTGATGTGTTTAATTCACCTCTGACGTCAAGGTGGCAGTCGTAGGCTTAGCAGACAGTAGGCCCTCAGGAATGTGTGCCACCTGAAGGAAGAATGCTTGATCCAAGTCATGGAGCCCTTAGAACTTCCCCAGCCTCTCCTAGAGGAAGATGCCCAGGCTACAGCTAACCCGCACAGGGCTAGGTTGGGTGTCAGGTTACTAGGCTTGGGGGCCCAGACACCTGGTTTAGGCTAGGTCAGTGACTGCCAGGAGACAGGAAGGGCATATGAGGGCACATGGGCTTCTGGGCACATAAGAAAAAGAGCGAGGCCTGAGGGAAGCTGGACTGTGCAGGGTTGAGGCTCACCAGGGGACAGCTTAGCAGGCAGGCCTGGAGTACCCTTCTCCCACCTCATGCCAGCCAAAGGCAGGACACTCCTATTGGCTTCACTCACCAGGGTGGTTCTGGCCATTGGTTGCTGGCGAAGTTCGAGTAAAGAAGCCTGGCAAAGGCACAGACAGAAGGGCTGGGTGTGGGCATCACCTGGAAGGTGTGGGGAGAGCCGTAGCTGGGCAAGTCAGAGCAGGGTGCTGCACAAACCGAACCAGGATGCTAGGCCACCCACAGGCCTAGTTCACCCTAGAGCCTTGAGAGGCAGAGCAGCAGCCCCGAATCTGCAGGCAGCCCTCCCCACCCCTGCCCTGCCTCTACCCCAGGCTCAGCACCACCCATGAAGAGGGTGACCTCAGACCTTGGAGATTATTGGTGCTCAGTATACAGTTGCTGGATCATGGATGCAGGTGGCTTGAGTCCATTTGCTTGGATCCTGTCTGTGCTCCCCACATGCCAGAATTCCCGCTTCTACTAATTCTGACATGACACGCACTCCCTGGGGGTCTGGGCTGCTCATGTCACAGGTGGGGTACTGAGCACAGAGATGGGGAATACCTTCCTAGATTTGCACATTGAGTCAGGATGCAGTTGCTGCTGGGTGGTGGGGTGGTAATGTGGTCAGCTGAGATCAGTTGGCTGAGGCACAAACTAGTAAGAAGCTTGGGGAGCAGCCCCTTGGCAAGGGACTGCTCTTTATCTGAACGGGATGGCCGAGGGCTGGACGAGATGACTTCTGGAGGTCTCCTCGAGAGACCCTTTTCTGGTGCTAGACTCTCAGATCAGGGGAGAAGATCGAAGTGGTTAGGAAGACGTAGTTTTGAGCTCTAGAGTGGTTCTTTGCAAGGCAGCCTCATGATCTCAAGGGTCCTTAGCAGAGTTGAAGCAGAGAACTCAAACCAAGGTTTTCTCACCTTTGGGTGGGCTCAGTGAGTCCCAGAGCACACCCTGAGTTCTGAGGGGCAGCAGTGGAGGAGGGGGAGCCTCTGCTCCTTGCAGCAACCCAGAACTGCCTCCGCTGCCCAGATGGGGTCCAGACTGCCCAGCCCCCTCTTCAGAAGAGCCTCTGTGATTTGGGTCACTTGTGCCAAGATGTTTGAAGAAGATTTGATTTGGGTCTTCAAGCCTCTACTTCCTACCTGGGCAAAGGCGTGGGTCCCTATGATCCCCGAGAGGCTGCGGTCTGGGTGATGACCGGAAGGGTTTGGGAAACCCACTTACCTGCACCATGCCTTTGACTCTCAAAAGTTACTCCCCAGGCCGCATTTCCGCTAGCCTTTTTGAGAGCCTAGTGGCTTAAAGTGCATCTTTTAAGCAACAAGCACTTGAGTTTTTATTATCTTGAAAATGGTGGGTGCCTACAGCACAATAGGCGCTCAGTAATTTATAAACTTGAGTATAAGTACTGCGTATAGCAATCTTTGCTCTCAAGGAATTTACATTTTAAGGGAAGGGCTGCATTCATATACCAGTAGCAATTTTACTCTGAAGACCTTCTTCATAGTAGTGCTGGCAACCCCTGCCTGAGGCAGACATTATGACTTGATTACAGCACCCCGCTCCAAGCCAGCCTATGCTCATCCTCTTTCTGGCCCTCAGACCACCCCCCCACCCCCAACCCCTTGTCCAGAATGCTAATCGTCACAGGAGCCATCCTGACCTTGTGGGGATGGGGGCTTGAGGGGAGGTTAAGAGGAGAGGAGGATTGTAGGCTTAAGAGTCAGAGAGCATTTGTGCAGAGTCATCAAATGATGACTGAGCCTGTGTCTGGGTCGAGCGTAATAGGGACCAGACATGTAAGCAGGTACTTTACAGTGCTGTGGAGCTTGACCTCAGGGGGCTTGAGATGGGACTACCCCTAACCTGGCCCCGTGGGAAGGTCAGCAAGGAGGGCTTTGGGAAAATTTCATTGCAGGCAGAGGGAACAGTGTGACTACAGTGGGTGACATGTTAAAGAGCATGCTTGGGTAGGGAATTGGGTGGGCCTAGGATGGGGGGAGTGAGCCTGGCGGGGCAGGTGGGGGCAGATCCCAAGGTGAGATTTGGACCTCATTCTGTAGGCACATCCCTGTTTTTCTTGTTCTTTTTTTCCCCTCAGAGCCTCCTTAGGGATTTTCTCCACTCACTGGGCCTCTGTCCTTACTCCTCTCCCACCTCCCCAGTCTTGGATTAAGGGGCCCCTTGCAGGGGCCTTGGTGCCCCAGTTCCTGTGTGCCAAGCCTGTTCCCGGCCATGCCTTGCCCAGCCCTGGGCCCCTGCCGAGGCCTTCCCACTGCAGCCTACCCAGGGCGGTCTGTTTTCCCTCCTTGGGGCAGAGGCGAAGCTTGTTTTTCCTCCCCGCTCAGGAATCGCGCCTCAGAAACACACAATGCAGCTGTTAAAATATCTGGGTCTGGCTGGGCAGCCACACAGTGGCCCCTTGTTCGCCTCGCAGAAGGCGGCCTCCTGGAGGAGCCAAGCTGGGAGCGTGCCGCTGCTGGAAGTGTGCTGGTGCAGGGGTGGGGGTGGGAGGGTCAGGAGACCTCAACCTTGGGGGCTTCTGCAGCTTTGGGACTCTCCAAGGAGGAAGGGGATGGACAGTGGGCATTGCGATTGAGCAGGATGGCATGTTCCAAAAAGGTACTAACCTGAGACTTTCCACTTTAAACTCCAGTCAGAGGCACTTGAGTGGTTGGGGGAGGGGCAGGAAGGAAATTGGAGAGGAAGGGGCTGTGACAGGCCAAATTGTCCAGTCTCCAGCAGGCCTCCTGTTGTTGAGGTGGCCCCCCAGCACTGCCTGGGACAGGTCTTCTTGCCCCAGTGGGCAGGCAGGTGGCAGTCTTGCCCAGGCTGCATCAATGATAATGTTGGAGCTTGGCACTAGTTCGTGCCAGGCCTGAGCTTTCAGTCCTCGCCATTGTCATCCCCATAGTACAGATGAGGAAACCGAGGCTCTGGGAGAAGTTGGTTCTTGTGGACTACTCTAGAAGGAGCTGGAATTAGAATGTGGGCCTTCATTCTCTCCAGAGTCTGCACTCACCATGCTCCCTCGGAAGATGCCAGCTGCTGACG
This sequence comes from Pteropus medius, assembly GCF_902729225.1. NCBI lineage: Eukaryota > Metazoa > Chordata > Mammalia > Chiroptera > Pteropodidae > Pteropus > Pteropus medius. The sequence continues at coordinate 30,349 of NW_024343578.1, forward strand.
TGCCAGGAGTGTTGTAACATTTCAGAAGCAGCACCAAGGAGCTCTGAATAAAACTCTGGGAGGGAAGGCATTAGGGCAGGCTTGCTGGGTTTTAAAGCATGGCTTCCTTGGGTAGAGCAGAGATGAAAGAATGTTCTGGGCAGTAAAGCATGGGGCTGCAAAGGTAGGAAGGATGAGATGGCCTAGTGTTTTCAGGGAAAAAACCTGAGTACAAGCGAATGGAAGTCATGATGCCATCCAAAGTGTCAATCACGATGTAGCTCTTACGTACACTCCTAGAAAAAAAAAAATGCATCCTACCCAGCTCTAGCCTTCCTGATACCCATCTCCTCTTATCTGGGGCTGCCTGCTGCAGGAAGGCCTGCATTTCCCATCGGGCCAAGCTGGCTGCTGTTCCGGCCCAGCAATTCAGTGAATTAGGGTTAATTATGTTTTCCTGCACACCAGCAAGCCCAGGGGCTGGGCAAATGTGGAAGTTTTATACATTCAGGGAGTGATAAAGAAGCAGGTCTCGCCACAGCAGGAGGGTGAGGGTTTTGCCCCCACCTTCCAGGCCTCTTGTCTGAAGCTCCTGGAAGCACCTGGAAGTAGCTTGGATTGTGAGAGCCAGGAGGCTGTGTTGTGCTGCAGAAGCATGTCCAAGACCAGGAGACGAGGAGGTGCATTCTTTCTAAACCTCAGTCTCCCCCAGCCTGCTCTTCCCTGAGACCCTGTCAGCCTCACAGCTCCCCTTGAACTTGGTGTATCTCTCAGTCTATTCTCCCTGTGGGAACACTCTTTTTCTCCTTCCAGAATATTCCAAGGGTACATGCTCATGCATCCCTTCCCGTAGAGTACCCTTCCCTTGCCTCTGCAGGCCAAGTTCAGGGGTCTTTTATTCCCTGTCCTGAAGCCACGGGGCAGATCAGATAGTCATCTGGAAGCTCCTTTGGACCTTTGCAGTCAGTAGCCCTCACTCACTGAGCTCCCATGGGCATAAAGTCTCTGCTACTTATTTGATATTTAGCATATACTGCTCTAGCCTTCGATGAACTCTATAAACTGTATCTTTTGACACCCCTATAATATTCCTTGCATGTGGGCAGGCATCTGTATACTTAAAGAATTTGGTCGTGGTGGAAAATGTAGAAAATGTATGAGCTTCAAATCCAATGGACCTGCATTGGAACACCAGCACTGCCACATGTTAGTTCTGTGACTTTGGGTGGGTTGCTTACTCTTTCTGGGCTTGTTTTACTATAAAGTTAGGATCATGATTTTGGCCCTTTGGGGTGGTAATGATGGCAGGCAGTGTGACATGAGGAGAGGAGCCGGCCTGATGTGGGCACCTACAGGTGCTTAAAGATTCTGATCTTTTCTTTTTCTGATAATGAAGCTCCCAGTCCCAGGAAGGGGGCATCCAAGGAATGATGGAGCCATCTGAGGGGACCCTTCTTCTGAGTCGTATAGGATTAAAGGCCCCACATGGTATACCATGGAGAGTGTCAGAAGAACTCCGTTCTTTTCTGAAATTGTCTCCCTTCATCGTCCACACTGGTCAGCAGGCGGGCAGTAGGCCAGTGCCAAGCCCACGCAGAGACAGGAGTTTGAGTCGGGGAAGGAGTGGCTACTGTGTGCCAGGGCCTCATTCACTAGCTGCATCTGAGGTTCCCGATTACCTCGGAAGGGAGCATAAACCACCCCATCACTGTCCACGGGCTGAGGGTGGCTCGTACCTCATAGCCTGGCCTTCTTCCCCATATGTGACGAGGCCAGGATCCCAAAGATCTTCTACAGGCACTAGTTCCCCTCCTGAATTTTCCTCCTCCCCGGTGGCTGTAGGAATGGCCAGGGTTGCACAAGGGGGGGCCAGCCGAGGCTGGAGCTGTGTGGTTCCCCTCTTAGTGTTGGGTCACCAGAAGAGAGAGGGGCCAGGGGACAAGGCTGTGACAGGGCTGCTCTCCTCACCCCACTCTGGTGGTGGGAGGTCAGTTACAGGTTGAGAGCCCTGCCTGGCCCCAGGCCTTGAGCCCCTTGTTATCGCCTGGATTTCCTCGGAGTGGGTGTGCCGCTGGGCCCCGGGTGCAGCCGTCTCACGTAGGCCTTGGTTTCACCTATGGAGCCAAGGCAGGTGGACAGAGAAGTTGGAAACAGGTGCAGCCTGGGGCTGCGTGCAGCCCCACACAGGCCCGTGTAGCCTGCAGAAGCCTTGGACTTCCAGCTGGAAACTGGCCCAGCTGGAGAACAGTGCCTGCCTGCAGAGGTTCTCCTCACTGGCCAACTCTGGGTCAAACTCTGCCAGTGTTTGGGGGGCTGCTGCTGTGATATGTGTTAATGACTGTGTTGGGAAGGTTGACTGTCTTCTCAACCACCCTGGGAGGTCAGGAGGATGCTCCATGTTATAGGGGGCGAAATGGAGGCTCAGAGAGGGGAAGGAACATGGCCAAAGACATACAGCTGATGTGGACTGCACTGGTCCTAGCATAAACATGTCTCTCACTTGGGAGAATAAAATATATACATATTTAAAAATAGAATTATTTTGTCCCAGTCATGAAGGGCAAGCAGACCATCCCTAGCTTAATGTACCCCAGGGCTACATTACCTCACCCACTTCCCTTTCTCAGATGGAAGAGAGAGTGTCAATTATGATCCAGGCAGAGCAGTGGGGCTGAGCCAAAGCACATGTCTGGCGCCCTCATGCCTTCGACACAGGGAGTCACACGGCGCACCCCACCCCGCCCCCTGCAGCTTTTATGTGCTGGCCTTTGCACTGCGATGTTGGAGCCGTAGGTCAGGAGCACCCTTTAAAATGTCCATGCTACAGATGCCAACATCAAGGTGATGAGAGATGAAATGATTGGCACTTGGTTACTTAGGAAGGATACAGGATGAGCCGTTGGGACCTTGGGGCCAGCAGAGAGATTGAGAAAGAGAGAGAGAGAGAGGGAGGGAATCCTGCTCTGTTTTCATGAGGTTATAATTATCATTACCTTTAATCTGTGTTGTGTTGGCAATGTGTTTCACTCTGGGAACTTTTCACATGTTTTATTTCATTTGATCTTAAAAATAATTCTGTGATCAAGGCAGGGCAGATATTTATCTCTAGTGTATGTGTGTGTGTGTATCTTTGTACACATACATGTGCATGTGAGTGTGTGCATCTCTTATGTAACTGTGCATATATACACATGTGTCTATGTATGTATGGTATGTGACCATGTATGCATGTGTGATAGTGTGTATGTGTGCCCAAGAGCACACCCGTGACTGTATCATGTGAGCTTGTGTGTATGATCTGAGTGTGTGTGCATGTGCATGCACATGTGTGGCTGTGTATATGGTTGTATGTTCTATGTGCTCTGTGCGTGCCATGCATGCCTGTGCATATGGGGCTTGGGCACACGTGCCACATTGCTGAGAACTGAGAGGAGGAGGTGAGAATACCATGGCCCCAGCGTATCTGGAATTGCTGGGAGGCGAGGTTTCATCTGTCTCCTGGAGATTGATTTCGCCCTGGGAAGATGCTCTAATTCCTGTGACTCACTCATTAGAGGAGTTCAAAGCAACCAGGTGGCGGGGGGTGTCTGCGATTGCAGGTTTCAGAGTGGTTCTCTTATTCTGCTCTGATAATTAATTTATTCTTCAAGTCAGTTTTTTTTTTTTTTTTTATCAGAGTTCTTAACCTTTTCCGTGCCATGGACCCATCCTCAGAATAATGCAGTAAATACCTAGAATAAAATATGTAGGATTACAAAAGAAACCAGTTGTACTGACTATGGTGATGAAATGTTAAAGGCACCAGTGCAGTGCTGTGGTAACACATGTGCTTATGTGCTGGTACAGCTGGCAAGGTCAGGGGCTCTGATGACGACCTTTCATGCAACGCTGTGGTGAGCAGAGCCATTTCTGTGATACGGCGTGGACACATCTGTGACTTGTGCTCATGGCAGGCTCACAGGCACTGTGGCTTAATGCCCACATTCATGCCTGAAGGAGACAGCAACTTCCAGTTCCAAGTGAATGAAGATAAAAATGTATTTTTTTCCATTCAAGTTATATAGACTTGCTGTAATTGGAACTTATAAATTATTTGTTCCATATGGGGGTGTCTGGAAATGACCTTATGAGCACCTCATGCAGTTTTTCTTAAACCTGCCTGTGTATCAGAAATACTCATGGGACTTTAAAAAAAAGTGGCTATTTTGTTCCCCACCCTCCATCTAGATCCATAGAATCAGAATCTCCAAGAGAAGGCCCAGGAATGCCTCCAGAGGTTCATGGTGCTGCCGGTGCCCCCAGGGGTGCCAAGGCCCAGAAGGGCAGGCGACTTGTGCGTAGTTCTCTGATGGAGAGGGGGCTCCTGCTGGCTCTGGGTCCATGCTTCTCCTTCCCTAAGTAGAGACCCAGAAGTGTGATCATGTCTCCTCTTGTGAGTTTGGATGTGCTAGAGCAGTGTGAGTGTCCTAAGTAAAGTTGGAGTGCTGACTCTCCTCCCCCCGGAAGTCCCCTTCTGTCCTGCAGCCTTTTGTGGAGTCTGTGGGAAATACCCTGCATAGACCATCAGACCCCCCAGCTGAGGTCTGAGAACCCTGAGCCCAGACCCCCTGCTGTCCCCAGGTGGCCTCTGGGGGCCCAGGTAAGGCTGTCAAGGAGGCTGAGACATCTGCCTCTGATCAGTGGAACTTCAGAGAGTGAAAGTGGCTGCCTGGGACCCTTGGCGCCTGGTGTTTACCCAGAAATTGCACTAATCCTGCTAATTCCTATGATTTACACAGCCTCTTGGGTCTGTCTGCTGCCTTCTTCCCCTGGGAGGGGAGGGGTGGGGAGGGCAGTGGCTGATCTGTAGAATATGAAGCCTGTGGCGTGGGGGCATTGCAGGGGCCTTCCCTGGCTGGGTCAGCTCCCCTCAGGCCTTCACGGAACCCCAGGTGCTTCCGTGTGCACATCTGTTCCTGGGCTGCAGAAAGCAATCTGGGTAGTGGGAATCTGAATAAATACCCTTCCTCACCATACTCTGTTTACCTGGTCCTCTGGTGGCCTTGCCTTGAGACTTCGGAGTAGTAGTATGGCCAAGGACCTGGCCCTAGACCTAGCCTTTCCCTCTGTGGAAACTGGCCTCAGGCAGCTCACTTCCTCTTCTATAAGAATCCTCTCTAAGGGATGCTGACATCACTCTGACAGCACAACAGGGCAGGGTGGCGATGTCGGCATGAGGGAGCTGCAGCTGTATTCCCCAGGAACACCCACAGCCTTTTTTCACTCTTCTTCCCAGTCTCGTCTTGTCCCTTAACAGAAATTGACACAGTCCCTTCCTGACCATCTTTCTTTCCTTAGTATCCCTAATGCTAAAGTCTTAGGGTTCTGAATTGTTGGCCTCAGTTTCCTTATCTGCATTTGAGGACACCTCCCAGGAGTCTGGGTTTGGTCACATGTGCCAACCCTGTGGGGGTGCCTTGAGTCCTCTGCTTGTTTCTCATCCATTGAGCCCCATGCCCTCCAAATGCAGGCTGGTTCCCTGTGCCACCTCATCCCATCAGCAGGGGGCCTGAGCACCTTCTCAGCTGGGCCTGGGGACCAAGGATTGCATGGCTCAGCCCTCCCTGGAGGGGTCCCAGTTGAGCAGGGAGCCAGATGGGTGCATAGCAGATTATGACCAAGCTGTGCAAGAGGTGCCGTGATGGTGGGGGCGAGTCCAAACTCAGGGGAAAGACACCCAATTCATTTGGGGGCGGGTGTGGAGCCTACCCAGCTCCCAGCCTAGTGCAATGTGAGGCATGAAGCTGCTTGTCTGTAAAGAATTAAGGAATAAAAGTGAATGAATGTACAACTGCACGCTCCTCCCCTGCCCAACCCCGATAAGCCTCAGCAGACAGATGCCACCTGCAGGGCCATGGTGCTTGTAAGCAGCCCCAGACAGAGCTTCAGCTTTTGGCCAGCCCTTGGCTTGGTGGTCTGCGTACACCAATCTCACTGCCTTGGGTATGGCACTAGGACAAGGCCATGCCAAATCCTGCTTCTGGGGCTTCCTGGGCCCCTAGCACAGTGTACCCCATAAATGAAGAGTCCAACACTCAATTACTTCAATGCCTACCAGGGGATTCTGGGGCAAGTCCCTTTGTACTGCAGGATCCTCACTGGAGGGACAGCTCACTCTGATGCTCCAGGGTACACATTTGGGGCCAGACAGCCTGAGTTCAAGGCCTGAGTATCTTTGGGCAAGTTACTCAGCCTCTCTGAGCATTGATATCTTCCTCTAGAAAATATTGTGAGGATTAAATGATATCACATTGGTAAAGTATTTGGCACCTGGTAAACGCTTATTAAAGTTTTGTTGTTCCAGCTGATATTTTGATTTTTGTTTTTACTCGTAAATTCAAGGTGTGTTTCAAAGTTAGGCCTAAATTCCTTCACCTGAGCTCTTGGGAGGAAAACTCAGGCTGTTCACAGAATCACTTGTATTTCTAAGAGCTGTGATGTCCTGCCACAAAGGTCCTCTTGTAGCTCTCTTTGACAGGCATTCCTGAGCAGTTGTTTTATGCCAGCCTGAGTGGGGAGCAGCTCCTGACCTGGAGGTGATAACGAATGCAATAAGGGGGTGTCTGGTTGCTGCAGGGGTCCGGAAGTGGGAGTGACCATTACTGGAGGAGAGCGGAGGGCTTCCTGGAGGAGGTGACATCCGAATGGCATCTTGAAGGAAGTGTAGGAATCCATCATACACGGAAAGGGCAAAGGGTCACTGGTGGGTGGCATGACTTGAGCAGAAGCCCTGGGAGCATACAAGGGAGCTCGTGTGAAGAGGAGGTGGGAAGAGGAGGCCACAGGTAGACACAGGAAGACTTTACCTGAAGGCCAAGGGGGCTCAGCAAGGCCTTGGTCAGGGGAGGGATGCAGCGAGATGTGGTTTTGAGGAAGCTGCCTGGCTGTTGAGCAGAGAACTACCTGGAGGAGAACCATAAGTGGTGCAGAAGTTACCCAGGACCCACCCAGAAGGGAAGAATACCTGGTACAGAGCAGCCAGCTGGGAGAGGCAGAACTGGTGAGGTGCTTTGGGGGTAAACTGTTGGCAGTTGCCGCCGATCAGATGTGGGGGGAGAATGGGGGAAAGAGGAAGGTGACCCAAAGGTGCAGCTCAAGTAGCTGGGAGGGAGATTAGTTCCCATGGCCAGGCTAAGGGAGCAGAGAAGATGGAGCAGGTCTGGGCTATTCAAAGAGTCTTAAAAAACAGATTATACAAATAGGCTTTAAGGATCAGGCAATGATTCCTGAATCTTGAGGCCAAAGGAAACCCCGTAACTTGTCAAAATCCTCAAGAAGACTTCTCTGTCCCACATCTGCCTTGGCTTTTCCAGAGACAGAGTTTTGAAGATTGTGGAAAGAGTATGGGCCAGTGTGTGCAGACAAAACTGGGAGGTTCAGAACTTGGGCTGTTCGCTTGGCTGGCCAGCAGGACTGTGGACCGTGTTTCATATATCACACCTATCATTCTCATGGACTCCAGCTTTCTACTTGGAAGGACACCAGAGTACTGTGCTAATTTAGTAAAATGAGATTCTGGGGCCTACAGATGTAGATTTAACCTTGAGGGCCCTGGGATAGAAGTGATCACTGCCTTTGGTTCCTGTCACGCTGCGATCCACAAGTTCTCTGCCGGAGCATTCCCTTCCCACAGGCACGAAAATGCATCTACTTCCCCTCTGAAACAGCCACCACAGACCTCCTTGACTCTCTCCAGTCATTGCTCCCCATTTTTTTTTTTGTTGCTTCTTTCGTAGCAAAGATTCCTGAGAGAGAGCCTCTGTTTCCACTTTCTTCCCACTCTCTCCCTGACCCCCACCCAGGCCCTAGTCACCACTATGTGACTACACCATCTCAGCTCTCAGACCTCATCTTCTCAGTCTCTAGTAGCTTGTGATGGAGCTGATTGTTCCTCTTCTTTAAGGCATTTCTTTCTTGCGTTGGCTTCCAGGACCCCCACACTCTCCTGGTGCGTGTTTTCTTTTTCCTCCTCTCCTCCCCTCATTGGCCTTTCCTGCTCACTCTCCTTGGTTGGTTTCTCCTCTTTTTTTCTGACCTGAAAATGTTGGAATGCCCCTGTGGCTGCCATTTTCCCATCTCTAGCTTCCACCCCCTGAGCTCTAACCTGCAGTTCAGCAGTTTCTGCACGTCTTAATCGGCATCTCGAACTTAACATGGCCCAAACCGAGCTCCTGATTTCTGCCCTCGGATCTACTTCTCACCCACTGTGCTCCATCTCCGCAAATGGCACCACCATCCATGCATCCAGGTGCTCAGTCAAAATTAGGAGCCATCTTTGACATCTTCCTTCTTTTAAAAAAAAAGTCTTTCAAATTTCTGCTCTGTAATGTTTGATACACTTTCTGAATTAGCAGTATCTGCAAGTGAGGAAGCGTATCAGTGAAACGCTTGCCGTGACCCACCACCAGCTGGAGACGGAGTGTTGCCCGTGCCCTGCGTCTCCGGGTGCTCCTCCCTCAATCATGACGACTCCTCTTTCCATCACAGCCCACATCCAAGCCCTAGCAAGTTCTGTCAGCTCTTCTTTCAGAGTGCGTCCACGTTCCACCACTGCCCCTTACCCGAGCCACCATCGTACCTCCCTGGGTCACTGCAGTAGTGCCTCTTCCCCCCAAATCCATTTTCCTCACAACAGCAGAACAACCCCTTTACACTGAGTGGTGTCATGTCCCCTCTTCACTCAAAACCCTCCCGGGCCACCCAACTCCTTGCTGCTCCTCAAATAAGCCAGCCTTCTCCCAACTGGGCTTCTGCCCTCTGGCTGCCCTGGGCCTCCTGAGACCTTCCTGTGGTGTGTGGCATCCTATCTTGACCTCAACGAGGCGAGCCCCTCCCCCACTGCTCAAACTTGCCACTCTTTTTTCTCTTCCATGCTACTTCTCACTAACTGAAACTGAATATACATTTATTTCCTCCCTTATTTATTATCTATCTTTTAAGTAGAATGTAAACTCCGTGGGTTGTATCTTCAGCACCAGGCACGATGCCTGCTACCTAATAGGGACTTAAGACTCTATTGACATGCAAGTGAATAAATTATGAAAAACGTGTTGAATGAAGGAGTGCATGAACATACACATGAATAAATGAAAGATGGAGGCTGGTGAGCAGGGAAGGGACAGGAAAACGATGGCTTTTCTTTTAGGACCCTTAGTCGTTTTCACTCTATTTTATCTTTCTGTGATACCTACTTGGAGAAGCCTGTGATTCTCACTTCATTTCTCAATGCCGTTCTTTTTGCTACTCACCACTCACAGCAGTAGGAACTTGTTGCTTAGGTTTTTAAAAATCTGGAGTAAAAGATAATGAAAATGCGCAGCTGTTGTCCGTGAGGTCGTTCAAAAGACCAGATGAATCTCAGAACTAATAATTCTCAAAATTAATTAAACCCTCCTTCCCAATTATGAGAGAATTGAGTTGGTTGCTTCAGCCACACACGGCGGCGGGGAATCTGGGTCGGCGTTCCCGGCTGGGTCTGGGGGCAGCGTTGGTGAGTGTCTTTGTCTTCTCCTTAGGGCTGCCACCCAGGACTATGAGCGGCTAAGATGGAGACGTCCACGTCAGCCACTGCCGCGGAGAAGAAAGAAGCCGAAAGTGGGATCCTGGAGGGCGCTGCGTTCCCCGACCCGGGCAGGAAGGCCTCTGCTCTGGCGGTGGCTACGGTGGCGGCGGCGGCGGCGGCAGCTGCCCAAGGAGGTACTTTCCGTTTTGCACACTTGGTGGGCAGCAGGGGTCTTTTTCATTAGCCCGTTAGGATTTAATTGGACTGGTGGCCGATGTCATCGGGCAAGCATGCTGGGTTTATGGGGGGTGAAGGGGAGGGCGCCCCTGCTCTAGGGGATCCCGGGCACTGTGACGGATGCTTGCGGGTTTTCCCAGAGGTCTGGTCACCTCCAACCTCCAGGTTCCCCAGGGTTGGCCTGGCTCAGACTCCAGCAGGAGGGTCTGAGAGCTGGAGAGGGAAGGGAAGCGAAGGGAGGCGTGGTGGCTGGCACGTTCGATCGGCACATCTGAGATGTTCCAGAGACACTGCTTCTTGCCTCTGGCCCGCCAGGGACTATTTTGGAAAGTAATTGTCTCCTGATCCCTTTTGGCTGTAATTAAAGGGTCAGGTACAGAATTTAGTATCCTTAGGTGAATTTCTGGCCAACTTAATTATAACAGAAGGACTACACTGAGCCACAGCCTCTCATTTTACTGCCCCAAAGAGAAATACTCTACGGTTTCCACTGGTCTGTGCCAGCAACCCGGTGGGAAAGTTTGGCGGGAAGGCGAGACCTCCCCTTGTGTCTGCGCAGTCCATCTGGAGGCCACAAAACTATTTCTGTCTCTGAGGAGTGGAGAGACTTAGATTTCTTTTCTTTCTCTTTTTATTCAAGTGCATTTAGTCATGCCCTGTTGCTCTTGCTGTCTGAGCACAGTCCCGGGAGCAGCGGGAAATCGCCTTGCCTTGGGTGGGGCGAGTGTGTGAGCGTGGGCGCCATCTCATCCTTTGATGTGAACAGAGATCACGGTAGGGGGCTATTCAAGTGCACAGCGCCATTCAGTAAGTCGGGCGGGGCTAAGGTTCTGCGCTTCTAACCAGTGCCCATGATGCAGGTGCTGCTGCTGTCCACAGGCCGTGCTAGGCACAGCTTGGGGCCAGAGCCCAGGGAATTGGAATGACACTCAGACTGGGTAGGAGTCGGTGTCTCCCAAAGTGAACTAGAGGACCTCTAGTTCGTTGTTGCCACATTTATTTTTATTCCCCGCTGTGATTCTCAGTCAGAGGTCATTATCAGGCTGTGTGGCCCAGGTCAGGAGAGGGATATCCAAGGCCGACCTTGTGCTTCCGCAGGGAGGCAGGCGTTTGATTTCCTGACCTGGGTGACACCTCTTGACCCCTGTCCTGCTTGAAGGCAGGCTCTTTGGGTCTACTCTCTGAGGAAGAGTGAGCGGCGGGTAGAAGAAGGAGCCAAAGCCCAGTGTGGTGTCCCACGAAGGGTGGTGTCAAGACCCAGACATGAGGGGAGGGGAGGCCAGGGGTAGGAGTCTAGTCCTCGCTTGGCTGTGTCTGCACATGGTCTGTTCCTTCCCCTGGGTCAGGGCCTACGCTAGCCTGTGGCAACTCCTCAAGCTGTCTCTCTGCCTGACACACAGATGCATGAGCGTTTAGGCCCGAGGGAGCTCCGGCAAGCTGGCTCAGTGTGTCTCTGGCTCTGGCCTGCCCCAGGCCCTCAGCTGTTTCTACCTGGGCCTGGGTCTGTCTCTCTGGAACCACCAGTGGATCATGAACTGCCACATGGTGCAATTTACTGCTGTGTCATTGTAGCAGAGAACAGACTTAGGCAGTAATTAGATAGTAATTGGGGGCGGAGGGGAAGCCCCTCTAGCATCACACCTGTTTGTCACCAGTGGTGCGATAATGACAGAGGCTTGAGGGGTTCTCGATCTAGGGAAGGGGTGTGGACAGTGGGCCTAAACTTGGAGTGTAGCAGCTCCGTGGAGGCATTCATCCTGCTCCACCCCATTCCTACTCTCACCCATGTGTGCTGTCTTGCCCATTCCCACAGGCCTCCGTCCCCTCATTGCCCGCCCTAGTTGCCCCCATGTAGGTGGCTTGTGTCCTTGGAGCCTTTGAGTCGAGTGCAGCTGCTGCTGGAGTGCCTCCTCGCAGTTCCTCTCCCTCCGCCCCCCACTGAGTAGCTTATCAGAGAAGGACCCTCCTGGAGTTAGTTAGGGGAGAGCGGGTGTTCCTGTAGGGAGCAAAGCAGGGGCATCTCGGAGCAGGTCCCCTGGTGCTGGTGGACTGTGATGATGGCATTCTGCCAGTGGAGTGAGGGAGGCCCGGTGGTATAACCCATAAGACACCCATGGGTCCTAGTTCTAACAACATCCCTGGGTCCCAGAGTGGCAAGCCATTCCCCCCTCAGGGCCTCATTGTTGTCAGGGCATTTGACAGATGTTATCCAAAGTCTTTATAATCTCATCACATTGAATCTTTATTACAGCCTACTGAAGGTGGCAGAGGTGCTATGAGCGACTGATAGTATCTGAAGTCTCACTCAGGTGTCTGACAGACACTGATCTCAAGCACAGTAGGAATGAGCAAGAGCATGAGAGTCCAGAGTGAGGAGAGGGGATGTAAGAGAAGCAGGCATCCCCAGTGGCAAAGCTTGGGAAGCCCAGGCGGGAGCTCCTGGCTGTTAGGTTGGAGCAGCAAACATGTCTCATTCGTGAGCAGTTGGATCCTGAGCCTCTCCTTTGACATCTTCCATTTTGTATATGAGACTAAGATGGCGGTGGAAGGTGGGGGGTGGGGAAGGGACTTGCCCAAGGCCACCAGCTGCCTTAAGAGAGAGGGGGGTCTGGGTGAGAGTCTTTTTCTGGTATTTGCTTTAAGATTGTGATTTTAGATTGTTTATGGGTGATTTGGGCCCTGAAGCCCAGCCCACTGACAGATACTCTATGGTAAGCATCTAGTCCGTGCACCAGCCTTGGACAGGTCTCATCTGTCATCGTGCCTCAGCTCCCTCGTCTGCCCAAGGGCTAACAGCACCTGCTCTCTTCCATACAGCCAGATCTGTGGGACTGTGACTTATTTGCAGAGGGACCTCGAAAATCACCTGGCTCAGCTGGCCTCTGTTACTTGACCTCCCGTAGGCATCACAAAGCTGAACCTGCTAGGGCTGGGTGTTTCCACTCAGAGTTACTGCTTCCCTGAACCAGGATCTGTGTCACGAATACCTTTGCATAGCAGAGGCAGGCTGTACCAAAGGGAAAAGCCATACTGTGGTCAGACTGGGGAATGGTTAGTTGAATCACCTGGCGGGAGCATCTCATGACGGCAGAACTGTGGCCGGTAGTTTTTTTTTCCCAGCCTTGTTAGCTGTTGTGCTAACACTTTGGAGGCCATAAAGTTTTAAAAACACATTTTGGCCCAGAATTTTTTTTTCCCTTTAATTTTTAAAATGGTGTAATTTTAAAGGCAATTTGATTCAGATGTTTCTCATTGCTTTACACTGAAGCTGCCCAAATGCTGTCCTATTTTCCTCCTCAACAGTGGCATTTTTTTCCCACGAAAAATATTTCTGAACCTCTCTGTGTGCCTCAGCTAAGCACCAGGAACCCAGCCACTCCAAGCCTCCAGGCTGGGACAATCAGAAAGGCTGGAGCCATAAAACTCCAAGCTGAGTCTGATCCAGTGAGCTTTGCTTGTCTCTGAAGTCACATAGCCATGCAGGCTTTAGAAACCCTGTGATGTGCCAACACCTAACTCTTACACTGAGCAACACTGTGTGCTGGGTCAGGGCCCTCCCAGCGTGGTCCCCCACTGGCAGCACCAGCATCCCTGGGAATTATTAGAAATGCAAATTCTTGGGCCCCGTTCCAGACCTCCTGCAGCAGAGCTTCTGGGAGTGGGACCCAGCAAGGTGGGGGTGATTCTGATGCATTCCTAAGTGTTGGGTGCTCTGTGTTCCAGCTGCATGAGCTAGGGTGAGTTTTTTCATAAGTAAAGTATGGATCATGCATGGATCTGCTATGTAGAAGTTACAGGAGACATATAATGTGCTCCCACCTGCCTGGTGTAGGACACCTCATAGCTGCTCTTGCTGTGCAGTGCCGAATAGTAGTAAGAAGCAGACCAGTCCTGCAACCAGGTTGCCTGGTTAATGCCCAGCTCTGCTTCTCCTGGGCAGGTCTGTGCCTCACTTTTTTCATCTGTAAAGTGGACATAATAACAGAACCTACTCCATAGTGTTGTAATAATTACTTGAGTTAGCACATGTCGTGCGCTGGGCACGAGTTAGCTCTATGTGAGGTCCAATTTAACCATTTGCTTTAGTAACTATTACCAGTTTTCCTTTCCTAGGTCTGTAGGCTGTGACTTAGAAAGTCTCCTCTTCATTGCTAACTGTTGCTAGCTGACCCATTGAGGCCAGACAGGTAGGTAGGAAGCTCAGATTTCTGGTGTCTTTTCACTTGAGAGTGGTGGAGGGAGCCCTGGGCTGGAGATCAGACCTGGGTTCCGGTCCTTCTTTTCCTCAGTGTCAGAGGCTGTCCTGCCTAGGTGTCTAGGACCTTAGCATGTCCCTGGCCTCCTTAACTCAGCCTTCTCCCTGACACCCTGGAGAATGGGACCAGAGGTTACCGAAGCTAGCCTCGCCTTGGAATTTCATGAGATGCCTGTAATAAACACAGACTCCCAGGCTTCCGCGAACCTGCAGAAACAGAATCTCCTGGGCGGAGGCCTGGGCATATATATGTCTAACAGGCTTCCCAGGGCACTGGGTACAGCTGGTTCAAGGCATGGACTGGGTCCCTGGAGGTGATTATGACCCAAGCATTAATGAGGGGTAAGTACTGCATAACTCTCAGCACAGTGCTCCGTTGCTGCAGGAGGCCTCCATGCCACCTAAACTCATATCAGCCACCCCTTTATCTGGTTCACTGGCCCTGCTGACTTCTTTGAAATTTTCTTTGAGGTTCATTTTTGCTTAGTGGGGAGGTAGACGTATCTGTCCTGTAATGCTGTACAAATACTGGAATATGTAAACGAGTCAGGCTGTGAGCATCCTTTCTGAGAAGCCCAGAGCTAGGAAATTTCCCCAGAACACATGGACTTTACCATGTCCTATGTTGATCATTACCTCCGAGACCCTGGTGTCTTTGCCTTCTCCGTTTCTATGCCACCTCCTGCCCCTCACTATATGGCAGAGCATCGTTTGTTTATCACTGTGGGTGCCGTCCCCCCCAAGCAATGCAGACACCTGGTAAATCAATGTTGAATGAAGAGATGGGTCTGATGCTATCATGCCAGGTGTTTGCTTGGTGGGCTGGTGCAGGCAGCTGCCTCTGTTGGTGCTGAGGTCCCCCGGTATGAGGGTCATTTGGGGCTGGTCTGCTCCTTGGCCCCAGCTTTCGTCCCGAGGTCCCTGGCACTTACTAAGTGGGCCAGCCTCCTCGGCTTACCTGAGCTGCTTGGCTAGAGCCACACACTTTTGCCTTGGGCCCAAAGTTCACTCAAGTGTGACTAAGTGGGCAATTTTTCTTGTTTAAGTGATTTTCAGGATTGCTGTGGATGCTGCTTCCGAGCTTGTTTTAACAGCCTGGCCGCACTGAACAGCCAGTTCCCATCAGACTTTTCGGAGAGCAGAGCTCAGCTTTCCGAAGCGGGATGTAGTATGACCACCCAGGCATTTTTCTGGGTGGGTTTGAATGACTCTTGATGACACCTTGGCATGGTCTTGGGTGCTGGGGTGTCCTGGAGGGTGAGGGCTCGAGGCTCCTTTTGGTCCATAGCGGGATACAGCAGAAAAGACCTGAGCTCTTTTCAGCTCCCCACTTGTTAGCTGTGTGTTCTGGGACAGGGCAGTTCACTTCTCTGAAGTCTGTAAAATGGAGATAATTTCTGACTATGGTGAGGAGGAATAGGAGAGTGTCTGTAGAGTGGCTGGCAGAGTGCCTGCATAGAGACGAAGTAAATGTTAGTGACATAAATCTGAGTGAGCATTCCTCCTGCATATCATAGTCTCATGCACGACGCCGAGATCTCACGCCCTAAACACCACTTAAAGCTGCCGTCCATAGTCAGATGGGATGCCCCACTTGGCCCCACCACGACAGCCTCTCCCTGCCCTGTGCAGTGTTTGAGGCTCAGCTCAGGGATGGTGCTCAGGCAGACAGCCCCTGCCCTGGCCTGGCTCTCCTGTTTGGTTGTGGTCGCTGGCACACACGTTTGCACTTGAGACCCACATTTGTGTTTTCTGGCTGGCGCACGTGAGCTGGCAAGCTGTGCCCACACCAGGCGAAAATACCAAGGGCAGAGCTGTGGCTCCTGCTCTTGTTCTCTCCCTGGGGCCTAGGCCACGCCCAACAGACACATTTCTTGTGGTTCATTGTGCATGTTAAACCATTGCAGCGTTGGGGAGAGCTCTAAAGTTATTCTCAATTACAGTAGGCCCCCCCCTTCCCCCTCCCCCTCCTTATCTGCGGTTTCTCTTTCTGTGGTTTCAGTTACCCACGGTCAACCTCAGTCTGAAAATATTAAATGGAAAATTCCAAAAATAAGCAAACAGGTTTTAAATTGTGCGTTGTTCTGAGTAGCGTGATGAAGTCTGGTGTCGTCCCGCTCTATCCTGCCTGAGATGTGAATGGTCCTTTTGTCTAGCGTCTCCACACTATACATGTTCTCTGCCTGTTAGTCACTTAGGAGCCATTTGGGTTATCAGATTGGTTATTGGAAAGAGAGACCACATTCACATAATCTTTATTACAGAATATAGTTATAATTATTTTATTTTATTATTAGTTGTTGTTAATCTCTTACTGTACCTAGTTTATAAATTTAACTTTATCGTAAGTATGTATGTATGGGAAAAAGCATAATATTTATAAGGTTCAGTGCTATTTGCAGGTTCAGCCATCCACTGGGGGTCTTGGAATGTATCCCTCGTGGGTAAGTAGTGATGACTTTCTAGAACTGGAAGAAGCTTTAGAGATTATCTAGTTTGACTCTATTCTTTTTACAGATGTGGAAACTGAGGTCCAGAAATGTGAAGCACGAATGGTAACCTAGTGATGCCAGTGGGACTAGAGGCGATTCCCTAGGAATTGCCCATGGGCTGGGACACAGCTGCCCCCAGCCCTGTCCCCCTCCTGGCCCAAACTCCAGCTTCCCAAATTGATAGTGTTTATGTCAGAAACATTTTCCAATGTTTGGTTCTGTCAAAACTAATTTTAGCATTTCTAAAGCTTGGTAAAAATATAGCCTCATTACTTTGATGTCAGTGCATAGTTTACTATTAGTATATTCTGGGGTTTATCATTTTAGTCATGTTTAACACGGCTGCACCAGGCAAGCACTATTAAATCTGGCTTATTTTACATTCCTGTCCGGAATTATTTATTTGTAACAATTTCCTCTCTATCAAAAAACACAGCTAATGCTGTGTTTTAATGTGTTATTTACACACAAAATAACCTATTTACAACTCAGTATGCGCCGGAGGGAGAATGGATGGGCCCCAGTTTCCTGCGTTCTGTTATATCGGAGTTTAACAATCTGGTTTGCTAATAGAACCATTTATCATTGGTGAGTGTGTGTGTGTGTGGGGAGGGGGTGGATAATTTATTTTATGTTAGTGACCAGGTCTCACCGCCTCTGATCTCGAGAACATTTTGAAGATATTGAAGTCAGGCCTGGTGTTCGGGGTGAATGTGGGACACCTGGAGGCATCCAGTGACCAAGGAAGAGTAGAGCACTACCAGGACACGTGGGAGAAGGTGACGAATCTGACCCAGGGAGCTGAGCCTTTAGGGATGTGTAGGATCTCACCAGGTAGAAAGAAGGAAGGGTGGGTGGACGTTGGCGTGGGGAGCAGCAGGGTGGCCCCCTGGGGGGTACAGAGACTTAGGGTTCAGCGAGTTGGCCCTTGTGGCCCCAGTTTGGGTGTATAGATGGGGCCCGAGAGGGACTCTAGCCTTGGGGGCCCATGGAGCTTTCGGAACCCCTCCCCAGTCTTCCTTCCACAGACATCAGGGAAACATCCTCAAGTTTAAGGCAGACTCTTGCCATGTCAGTCAGCTTGAAAGTTCAATTTGTAGTGGTAAGGGTCTTAGGCAGAGAGGCCGGAGACAAGGAGTCCGGGGAGAGGCCCCTGTGTCTGGCAGCCAGGTGTGGCAGGGATGGGCTGGACCTGTGAGACTGGGTAGGGAAGGAGAAGGCATCCTGATTGCCCTGAAGTAAGGCCCAAGGGTGGCTGGGGATCCCAGGTGTGGCCATTTGACCATGTAGACTGAAGTCTGTGGATCTGTTGGAGCCTCTTTTTTTTCTGCACACTGATGGGAAAGGCAGTGTGTATGACTGAAACCACTGCCCTCTCTGAAGCCCTGTACCAGCACCTACGGGGCAGATGGGGAGGGTGAAGGGAGGCATCCAAGAAACAAGAGCCATAGTCCCTGTCCCCAAGAGCTTGTGGCTCCATGAGAGAAACCAGACATCCCGCTTGGGATGCTGATGAGGCTACTGCTGGATACCTGGGGTAATCAGGGAAACTGCAGGAAAGAAGCACAGCTGAAAAGGCTCTAAAGACTGAGTAGGGCCCTAGTGAGGCCACTGCTTGCAGCCATGTTCCCTCTCTGACCAGTCGGGGTCCTGTAGAGCACAGCCTCACACTCAGATCAGATGGTTGGAAAGAAGTTTCTGAAGAGGTATTTGCAAAGTGTGGTAGGACTGAGGACAAGCTACAGGGGATGGTGCATGGAATGACTACTTCTGGGCAGCCAGCCAAGTCCACTGGCTAGTTAGGCTCAGGTTTGGGCAGATGAGGTTTGAATCCTTGCTCTGCCACTTCCCAGTTATGTATCCTTTGCTGATCTGAACCCTAG
Organism: Pteropus medius; assembly: GCF_902729225.1. Taxonomy (NCBI): domain Eukaryota; kingdom Metazoa; phylum Chordata; class Mammalia; order Chiroptera; family Pteropodidae; genus Pteropus; species Pteropus medius. The sequence continues at coordinate 48,736 of NW_024343578.1, forward strand.
TGTCCTAATCTTAACAATGGACAAAATACTTATCTTTTGGGGCTATGATTATAGATAAACAGTGTAAAGAATTTAGATAGTACCTGTATTATAGTAGTTACTGCTCTTAGTATTATTATTGTTATTATTATGATTATTCTAGAACTTTTTTCAAGAGTGGTGCATTTGCTTCCAATAGATATATATATTGTTTTTTTATTTTTTAATTTTAATTAGTTTCAAGTATACAGTACATTGGTTAGACATCTATATAGTTCGTAAAATGATCCCAATTGCTCCCTCCCTCCCATGACCCTCTATCTAGCCAATGTATTAATGCTAACTGCATTCCCTACGCCGTGCTCCTCATCCCTGTGACCATCCATCAGCTACTAATTTGTACTTCTTTAATCCTTCACCCCATTCTCCCAGCCCCCAAACTCCCTCCCCTCTGTCCGTCTTCAATTGTCCACTATATTTATGAGTCTGTTTTTGATTAGTTTGTTCTTTTTATTCCTTAGATTCCACATATAAGTGAAGTCATATAGTGTTTATCTTTCTCTGTCTGACTTAGATACCTTCTGGGTCCATCAAAGCAGTATCTTTTTCCAACTCCTTCCTTTTAATCTGTGTGTGTCTTTTAATCTGAAGTGAGTCTCTTGTAGGTAGCATGTAGGGATCTTGTGTTCTTGTCCATTCATCTACTCTATCTTTTAGTTGGAGCACTTAATTCTTTTTCATTTGAGGTACTTATTGATAGGAATGTAGTTGTTACCGTTCTTTACTCCTGTTTTTGATATGTGTTTTTTCTTCTTAAAGAAGTGCCTCCAAGATTTCCTGTAATACTGGCTTGGTGGTGATAAATTCCTTTAGCTTATTTTTGTCTGGGAAGCTCTTTATCTGTCCTTCAACTCTAAATGATAGCTTTGCTGGATAAATTATTCTTGGTTGTAGATCCTGGGTCTTTATCACGTTGAATATTTTGTGCCAAGCCCTTCTGTCCTGCATAGTTTCTTTGGAGAAATCAGCTGCCAGTCTTATGGGTGTTCCCTTGTAGGTAACTATCTGCTTTTCTCTTGCTGCTTTTAGGATTTTTTTCCTTTGTATTTAACCTTTAGCATTTAAATTATGATGTGTCTTGGTGTGGACCTCTTTGGATTCCTGGTTTTTAGGGTTCTCTGAGCTTCCTGAGGTTGTATGTCCGTTTCATTCACCAGGTTAGGGAAGTTTTCCATCATTATTTCTTCATATAGCTGTTCAATATCTTGAGTTCCTTCAGGTACGCCAATCAGACGGATATTTTGATCTTTTGTAGTGTCCCATATGCTCCTTAAATTATTTTTATAGTCATGGCATCCTTTCTCTTTTGCCATTCTGATTGAGTGTCCTTGGTTTCCCGTGCTCTAGGTCAGTCATTTGATCCTCTTCTTTATTCAGTCTGTTTATTCTTTTGTTTATTCCATTTAATAAACTGCTCGTCTCAGATAATGTGTTCTTCATTTCAGACTGGTTCCCTTTTATAATTTCCATTTCCATTTTTATGTTTTTTATCTCTTTGTTAGAGTTCTCACTGAATTTGACTAAAAGTTAATTGAGCATCTTTATAACCAGGGTTTTGAACTCTGCATCTGTTAGATTACTTGACTCCATTATTTCTGGATCTCTGTTCTCTTCTCTCATATGGTTTCTGCTTCTTTGTCTTCCCATTTTGGCTGCCTTTCCATGTCTGTTTCTATGTACTAAGCAAAGTTCCTAAGTCTCCCAGTCTTATTAGTGTGGATTTGTGTAGTAAGTGTCCAGTGGCACAGTCCTGAAAGGGGCTCAACTACAGGCCAAATTTAGCCCCAGCCTCTGCCCCTCTGGAGTCACCTTTAAGATTCAGCAAGCAATCCACAGATACTGTGCTTATAGTTGCCTCAAAAGGCCACACCAGAAACCGAGGCCAGCTACCTCTAGTGTCAGTCTAGGTACTGCTTAGCAAGGAGCACCGGACTCGCAGAGGACACAACTGGATGCGGCTTAGGTGGGGCCACGAGTTGAGGGAGGTGGGGTTTCAGGGAATCCTCTGGGCAGAGTGACCTCTGTTATCCAGTTTGATGACGTCATGGTTATGGCGGCGCTGAATCCGAGCATTGGGAGCCGGGAGGGCTCAACAGGGCACAACGGATACCGCTGGCACTTCTGTACAGAGCGAGTCTCCCCTAGGCCCTCACTCTGACAACATCTCCCTGTAAGTCCCTAGTGCCCCTGCGTGCATCTGAATTGGCACTGGTGCTCAGAGTGAGCAGGTCTGTCACTGAGGAAATCCCCTTGCAGACGTGGCCCCTTCAAGAGGCGTCTGCCACTGCCGCAGCTTCAGCCTCTGTCTCACTCAGCCTCTTGGGACTAGGCAGCCCCGTGTCCTCGCCCTCTCCTACCTTTTGCCATTGCAGGGTGATTTCTTGAATTTATCTCTAGTTGTATGGCTTGTTCATCTAGATCCCAGGTGATTTTCCTTGGTGCTGCTCCTTGTTTCCATCACAACTTTGATTTGGTTGCCAGAGGGATGAACAGAGCCTCTATCATCTACACCATTTTTCCCCCTCTCTCTGCTTCCAGTAGATATTTGAGAGTGAATGAATGAATGAATGAATGCACAGGACCCTGAGTTCTTCACAAAGAATTGCAGTTTGCCCATGATGTGCAAAGGGGAACAGTGTGAGCAAAGGTCCTAGGACCTGAGAACGGCTGAAGGCAGCTGGCTCTGTCAGCCCTCTGCAGAGGGGGTCGCCTCACTCCTCAGCCCCAGCACAGGCACTGTCTTGGGGCTCGGAAGCCCGATGAGGCTGTATCCAGAGGCCCGTCCTGGGTCTGTGCCCTCCAGCTGCTGCACAGCCACATGTGGACGCTGGAGGCCCTTGCCCACCTGGCCCTGGGTGAATATGACTTGTTTGGACGCCCCTCAAGGTTTAGCTGGCCTCTCTTCCTGGGTGGGTATGGAGGGGAGGGGCCTAGAAGGCCTCTGTCTTGAGGGACTACCCTGGAATCTTCTTCTACAACTGTGTCTTGGCCCTGCTCCCAATGGGTGTGGACCACTGGCTTATGTTTGTAGGGACTGGGAAGTCTGAAACCCAGACACTAGACATGAGGCCTCTGGTCTGGGAGGGTCATTTCAGTGTCTGATTTTTCATCCCATTTTGAGCAGCAGTATTTGAGATGCAGGGTTTGGGTTTGGCGTGGTGCTAGGCAGTGGACACCAGACACAATCTTTACACCTTCTTCAGTACCTGTCATTCTGGAAATAGAGGGACATCCAGGGGAAGAAGCATGCAGGGCAGAAGAGGCGGTTCTACATGGTGTGATGTGGTGAGGGCGGCTAGGGAAGGAAATCACTACCCCGATAGCTGAGTGCCTGAAATTTACCTTTTAGCTGTCACCTTGGGATTGTGCAGAGATTCACATTGTCCTACATCTCTCTTTGTGACCTAGGTTACCATGTGCTAGGTTACCATGTGCCAGCCTTCAGGCACTGGAATACCTGGTGTTGGGGGAGCTGAGCTGACCCAGGGGAGAAGGTCAGAAAGGGAAGCTCAAATTGCCAAAGATGTACTTTGCTGCCTCTTCAAGTTCTGAGGCTGAATGTGGTTAGGACCTTTGTCTCATTTCTGGTCCCTAGATTCTGGACACTGGTCACATCCCTCTAGGCTGTGTTGGTGACAAGGAAAGTAGCAGGTGCTTTCAGTTAGAGGCAGACAGTTGGAGGTCCACATCCAGGTTTGAGCACAGGCTACCCTTGCATCATCTGTAAAATGAGGGTGAAGAAGCTTACCTGGCCAGCTCTGTGGAGGGTGAAGGTCCGGCATGTGGGTGACCAGGGGCTGCTGTCATCATTCTTATTGGCTAGTGAGCAGCCCGCAGCAACTCCTGGCTGTGTCATTGGCTGCCAGAGCAGTGTGGAGCTTTCCAGCTGACCACAGCCTACAGCAGCACTAGCATACCTGGCCCGCAGCTTTCCCAGCTGACTGGGAAAGGGAGGCAAGGCTAGCAGCTCCACTCCTAGCTGAGAGCTGAGTTCATTTGTATGAACATATTTTCAATACTAAGAGAATTGAAAATATGTTCATACAAAAACTTGTATACAGATATTTATAGCAACATCATTCATAATAGCTCCAAGCTGGGAATAACCCAAATGTGCATTAGCTAATGAATAGATACACAAAATGCAGTATATCCACACAATGGAATATTATTTGGCCATAAAAAGGAATAAAATACTGATACATGTTTTAACATGTATGAAGCTTGATAACATGCTTAGTGAAAGAAGCCGAACTCAGGAGGCCACACTCTCTATGACTTCATTTCTATGAACAATCCAAAATAGGCAAACCCAGAGAGACAGAAAATAGATTAGTGGTTGCCAGGGGCTGACGGGAGTATAGGGCCTGGGGAGTGATTGCTAATGGGTATGGAGTTCCTTTTGGGGGACGATGAAACGCTCTGTAATTAGATAGTGGTGATGGCTGCACAACCCCATGCATATACTAAAAACCACTGAATTATATACTTTAAAGGGGTAATGTTATGGTATGTGACATATCTCAATTTTAAAAAAGAAGGAAAGGAGGGCGGAGGGAAGGAAGCAGGACGAAGGAAGGAAAGGAGGGTTAAGGTGAATGAGGAAGTTAGAGAGGGCAAGGAGTGATGGCCTGTGGCATCTGGTCCTGGTCTCATTCTCTGGAAACCCCAGCATGAGTCCCCAGGCTGTCCCCAAGCTCCATGAGCATCACTGCCCCCTGGGGGGAACCTGACTTCCCCTGGCCAATGAGCAACTTCCCCAGCCAATTCTATAGGCTTCAGAAACTCTAAAAATAACTGGAGTGGAAGGAGGGTGTTTAATGACAAAGTAAATAATTACATTAAGGGTGCGAGTGTGGAGGGGAGCTAAGTAAATCACTTTAGAAAGAGCACCAGCCTTCAGCTAACTTCCAGCCCTTTATCACCAGATTATGTCCTCCCTTGGTCTCCACATAATTGATCGTGGCAGGCATCGTTGGCTCTGCAGCATCGGGGGCTGCCCAGGTCAGGCAGGGTGGAGAAAGATGGCCTGCCATTATGCCAGGGAGACTCCAGCAGCCCCACCAACTACTCCACATGCGGGCGGGGGAGCCCCTGGGTGTCTGTTGCTGAAAATCAGATGTTTTGCTGGGAAGAGCCAAGGCTCTGTGATGCCCTCAGCTGGACAGGGCCAGATTCTTCAGTGTTTCTGAGTGGGAGGGGCCTCAAGGGCCATCTGGTCCACTGAGGCCCAGAAAGGGGAAAAGTCTTGCCAAGGCCACACAGTGAGCAGCATATGAGGGATCCCAGTAAGGAGCAGATCTGGGACTCCCAAGCAAGGGCACTCTCTCTGCCCCAGGGTAGATTGCCCAGGAGGAGTGGGTCTTATTGCTCAGTGGTATTCCCAGCCCATGTGTGGTGTCACGGGCCTTTTTCAGAGCTGCATATGCAGAGGGCAGGTGCCAGGCAGATTGCATCTGCTGAGAAGTGGCAGAGTTGGCACAATTAGGGTTGCAGGTGTCTGTGTACCCTCCCACCTCCCCTGTCCTGGCAAGGGGCCCCCAGTTTGCCCCTTCCCTTCACTATCCTCCTGCTCTCTATACCATGGCCTCACTTTGTCCTCAGAGAGTCCCAGCTGTTGGCTTTAGGAGACGTCCGTCCTCTCCCCAGGCCCGTGCCTACCCCTTAGGCCGGCTCTCAGCTAGAGGCCATGGAGGACAGACAGGCAACCAGACTTAATGTCATTCCCCAAGAGGACCATGTGCGATGTATGAGGATACAGGAAGATGGCAGTACTTTGACCTGAAGGGGTGGCTCTTCTATATAGAAACTGAGCCAGGATGCTTGGTTGCAAGTGATAGAAACCCACTTAGACCCTCTTAAATTACCTGGAGTTCTTAGCCTCCATAAAGGTGAAGCCATGACTAGCTATACTTGAGACCCCGATGATGTCACTGGGATACTGTTTCTCTCTTTCAGCACTCTTGGTTGGCTTTCTACTTGATGGGTATCCAGGGAGCAAAGAGTTGCTACAAGTGAATGTGAGCCAGATACCCCTGAGCTCTGATGGAGAAGCATCTCCTTCCAGGTGATTCCAGCAAAAGTTCAGGGGTCTTCTCATTGGCCCAGCCTGGGTCCCCGGCATCCTGTGAGCCAGTCACTCTGACCAGGCTGTGTGGTATACACATGGCCTCACAGATATCCCTGCGGTGGGGAGAGGGTCAGCCTCCGTGACCTGTAGGGACTGTGCTTGGAAGGGCGGGCCCCATGCAATGCTGGGCAGGCCAAATAAAAATGTCCACCTCACTGCAGCCAGTTGATGGGAGGAATGGAAGGATATCCAAGATGTCCATGCCCCTGTAGACACTTGCTGGTGGATGATGGACTCAGAGCTCTGGCTCTTCGGAAGCAGAAAGCACTCCTATGCTTATTTTGTCCCTCCTTTGGGCTGCACCTGGAGTCACCAGGCCTGTCCTTTTCCCTCCTTCATTATCCTTTTGAGCTTCCCATGAAGGAACACAAAGTTCCCCCGAGAAGTACCAGGTGAGAACCTTAGAGAGGAAATGCCAGAACATTCCACAGGTAGCACCATAAGAAGGGGTCCTCAAAGAAGGAGGGACATGTTGGTCTACGGCCATGCTACCCTGAACAAGATTGATCCCATCTGATCTGGGAAGCTAAGCAGAGTCTGGCCTGGTTAGTACTTGGATGGGAGACCATCTAGGAAGACTAGGTGCTGTAGGTATAAAAAATAAAAAAATAAGGGATTGTAAGATGACAAGGTCCTTGCATTGCAATCTGTCAGGTCAACCAAGGGTTGCCTTGCCTAGAAAAATGAAATAAAAAAGAAGGAGGGACACGTGGGAGAGGTCCTGAGGAGGAAACATGAGTGCAGGCCTGAGGTGAGGATGAGATGGCTCGTGTCGGGGGCAGGGACTAGAGCACCTGCTTGAGAGGAGGTTTCACACCAAAGTTAGGAGGAGAGATGTGGTTGGAAAGGGAGCTTCGAACAGTTTTGGGGGGTCCTTAGACAGGCTGCCCGGGAATTTGGACTATGGGAAGTAGGAAACCATAGAAGAGCATCAAGCAGGGGAGGGACATTTAGAATAACTTTGTTTTGTTGTTGTTGTTGTTGTTGTTGTTGTTGTTGTTTGGATTGACGTATATTCTGTGACTTGAAGCCTTCCATCTCCAAAATGAAATGCAAGTGATTCCTGCTGGATTTCTCTATGCTTCAGGAACTCTTTCTTCCTTCTTTCTTCTCTCTCTCCCTCTTGGCCTCTCTTCTGCCTTTCCACAGATCTTTATTGAAGGCCTAGTGTGTGCCGAGGGATGTTCTAGTCACTAGGTCACAGCAGGGAACATACAGGCAAGGTCCACTTCTCCTGGAGAGACAAGCAAGCACTCAGATGAATGACCATGCCGGGGAGAATGTAAAATGTTTCTCTAGTTGGGGAGGCAGGGGCTTGGCAATGTCTCCTAGGGTTGTTAAAACCTCTGCCTCTTTCAGGTGTGCTGGCAAGGCAGCATGGAAACTGCTTCCTCAGCTGGGGGAGGACAAGGGGCTGATGAGCTGGCTCAGGTCGTCCCTGTGCCGCAGGGCAATCACGCATGTGTGCCATAGCCCAGTTCCATCTTCCCTGTGTAGAGAGATTGGGGTTCACTAGCAGCAGCTGGAGTAGAGCCCAGCAGAGCCCAGCAGAGCTAGGCTCTGGACTGCTGGCGCTGGGGTTCCAGCTGCTATGGGAGTGGGGGCAGTTCCTCGGGTCCTGATCTTTCACAGAGACGGGCTTGCCTTCCCTCCTAGGGGTCATGGTTGGGACTGAAGTAGAGGCCCACAACAGAGCCATCCTCAAAAAGGCTGGGAAGAGTTGGCCCTGGGCCCAGTGTGGGAACCTCAGGCCCTTCTCTCTGTCTCTGAAGTTGTCACCCCACAGTCGGCCTCTGGGGCATTTCTTACTCTTGGAGAGACACTGGAGGGACCCCATGCTCTCCAGTTCTTCAGTCCCCTTTCTTATTGTTCCATTCTTGACATGCAGCCCCTGTCCTCTCTCTTCATTTCTGGAACATTCCCCCCTGGGTCGGCCCGCCTAGGTCTGTGCCTCAGGTCTGGCACAGGTGGGCCGTCCCCTAACCCCGGCCTGTCTATAAGTCCTATTTTCTACTCTTATGTGTCAGTAAAGTTGAGAGTCCTCTGTCTGTAGCAAAAGCAGGTGAGGCTGAAATAAATGGTCTTGTAATAGATAGCCAGGCCCTGACTGAGGGTGTGGGAACCTGTAGACACTTGCTTGTGGATGATGGACTCAGAACTCTGAGTGGCAGTGTTGTGACTATGTTACAGAGCCTTTATGGGCCTTATTCCATAGGGCGAGGGGATGCACGATGAACTCTGAGTAGGAGACATGGGTCCTCTGTTCCTTGTGGTGTTAGTCCCAGGGGCACCGTAAGGCCCCGAGGAGGCCTACAGCAGTCATTGGGTGACATCTATAAGAGAGTTCTGGGGGAATTCCCAGTGTGCTATGGTATATAAAGCATTAGAACCCTCCTGTTGATGCCTCGGGCATCACTAACACTGACCTGATGTCCTGGCTGGGCTATGGTTGGTCAACGTGTTTTTGTGTGTGTATATCCTTAAGGAGCAATTGGAAGCGTTTGGGATCTTAAAATAACAAAATGAAACAAAAAACAGAGTCAATGTTTTCCTGTGCTGTGATTCTAGGAGCTTCATCGCTTTGGGAGTGGGGCGTGGACAAGAGCGGCCTTTGAAAGTTCTTCCTCAGGGAGGTGAGGTGGAGTGGGCTCACATGGAGGCACAGCTCACGTATCCTTGAGCTCTCACATTTCAGAGATGTGCCAGCTACACGCAAGGAACAGCCTGATCCCTCAGCTGAGTTATGTCTCGGGAGGGAGAGAACCAAGCTCAGGGTCAGAATGAGACAGCAATATGCAAGCATTTTGCAGCTGGTGGCTGCCCGGTACAGATGGATGCCCCACCTTTACACCCGAGACCTCACACATCTGCTGCACCATTCTCTTGCTGTGGTCTTATTCATACAGCTGCCTCTGGCCCTTCGTCTTCCAGGTCTCCACCCCCCAGGTGCCCCTTCCTGTACCCCCACCTTCACTTTCCAGTCTTTACTGCCTCTTGCATTTCTTGAGTGCAGTCTCATCCTCTCCAGGTCACCAGGCTGTGCCAGCCCTGTGGGCCACCTCATCCTGACAAGAAGGTCGCCCCAGCTTCCTGGCTGTCCATTGGCAGTCTCAGACTGTGCCCTGATCTGAGACCACATGCACACATGGCATCTTAGTTCTTATCCCCAGAAGCAAGCTCTGAGATGAGGGTTCCATTGAGTATGATTTATTTACAGATGTGAGCAGGGGACTGGGCAGGCGAGACAGGAGAGGGAAGGCACCAGTGTAGGACACCTTCCCAAGCCAGTTAACACCAAGAGCTGCTGGAGTTACATCCCACAGGGAAACTCTGTGACCCAGTGTGATCTGTCCCGCCCAAGGGGAAGGGAGCCCAAGCTAAACACCCACTCCTATTAGGCTTTGCTGGAGGGCTGCTCTGGCATTTCCAGCCAGTCACACTATAGGGCAGAGTGGGCTTTGGAGGCAGAGAAAACTCTGAGGTGCTACTGTTTGGAAGATGGGTGTGTGTGCACAAAAGTGGTGAGGGTGTGGAACAGAGTGGGAACCAGTAGCATTTGCTACACAGGTAGGTCGCGGTTTCTGGGGGGTTATGAATCCTTTTCTATGTCCCTCTCTGTGATTTTATCATTTGAGGTGAATTCTGATGGCTGAAGGATACCTGAATGTGGTACAGTGGATACTCCCCAGGGAGGAGGCAAACAACCTGGCTGTTGTCAGACACCTGTTCTCAGTGGAAATGAGTTTATCAGATTCTGTGTTGAGAGTAAGGTTTGACAGGGAAGAGAATAAGAGGACAGGACAGAGGCTGCTGTGTGGAGAAGGGGCCAGAGACAGACAGGCATGGGGGTCCTGAAGGTCCCCTTGGCACATCCTCGGACATAAGGGCCCGCATCCTGCCTTCCTGAGGACGGTCAATGCCAGCAGCCCAGAGACCCAAGGGGCAGGAATGGTTCTCCCAGCCTGGCCTTCCGGAATGGAGGAGACCCTCGGCCCCAAGCCCCAGGGATGAGCCGGATTTATAACCAGTCACTAAAAATATATATAGCAAAATGAAAGCTTCTGCTGTTGAGCAGGCTCTCTCTGGCTGTTGTAAAGATAAGTAACAGCAGTTAGAAGGCCACTTAAACCCTTACCTTTGGGGGATGAAGGGGTCTCTGCAGACAGTAAGTCTTTATCGAGAAATGTTTACTCATAAAAAAGCACAACGAAGCCTGGGAGAGAAGGCATCTCTGCCTTTATTGAGCTGCAGTCCATCTGTAACAGGAGCTGCAAATCACCATGTCCAAAAATTGGGAGTGGGAGCGAGAGTTAAACCTGACTGTTGCCTTCCATACAGCCACCCCGTAGCCCCGTACCCACATCAGTAGAGGGGACCATCTGTGATGACTCCCTGGCACCATGAGCCAAGTCCCCGGTCTGTGGGCACGCAAGGCCCCTGTCCACCTCTCCGGCTTCATAGTGTCCCTCCCACGGGTGCCTGTGTGCCTTTGAACAGCATTCTTCTCTATCGCCCTCTTCTGCTCTCCGACCAGGCCAGCCCCTGCTCGTCCTTTCAGGGTCATTTGCAAATGCCCTGTAGTTCCCTAGATACCCAGCCCCATAGCAGTTATGGTTCTACTAGAGGAGCAGAGCCATGTGAGTGACACGGAGCAAGGGTTGTGATGGGACCAACCCGCACCCAGCTGTGGGACCCCTGAAGTCTCTGGAAGGCTGCAGTCTCTGCATCTGGCGTTGGGCCAAAGTTGCTATAGGTCAGCGCGTCTACAGTGGGAGAGAAGGCTGGGAGTGACTAGAGGGAGAGTGTGGACCAACTGGAGGCGTGGGGACAGTTAGAGCTCGCGTCTGTCTCCCTCTGCTACCTCCCGACCTTACACGGACATAACCAGGAGCTGCAGAAGAAACCTTCCCCTTGGAGCTATGTTCTCTCCTGGCCCAGGGGCTCTGTGGCACCAGAAAAGCCAGCTCTGCTCATGTCTTGGGGTTGGGGGTGGGGGGCACAGATCAGCAGTGATGTGTGGGAGCTGAGAGTAGCATGTGTGCTGCCCTACACTGAGGTTTCCCCAACTTTTGCTCTCTTAAAAATGACTGAAAACCCCAAAAAACTTTCACTTATGTGGATTATATTTATCAATATCTACCTTACTAGAAATTTAAAGTGAGAAAATTTTTAAATATTTTAATTTTTAATTCATTTGAAAATAATGATAAATCCATTGTTGTATGAAAAATAACTTTTCCGAAGTAAAAAAACAGAGTGAGAAAATGGGATTACACTTTTGTATATCTCCTTAATTTCTGGTTTAATGGAGGACAGCTGGATTCTCATATCTGCTTCTGTGCTCAATCTGTTGCAATATGTTTTTTTGGTTGAAATATGTAGAGGAAATCTGGCCTTACATAAGATACTGAGTTAGAAAAGGGAGGGATTAAAATATCCTTTTAAAAATTAAAAAGCTATTTTGGTTAATTGTCGATATTCTTCTTTGATACTACATCAAAACTGACATGTGGTTGTTTCTTAAATAAGTAACATGGCATCTGAAACCATATCAAAGACCTTTCTGTATTCTGTTCATTAAAATCCATTGGTAAAATCCCATTTCTTGCACTTTGGATAGATATTTTTTACCCCTGAATTATTTTGTATCATCATTCTCTAGTCACTTGAAAATACTGCTTACAGAGTGGTAGGGCTTTCTAAATGTACAGTGAGAGCAGAGAGACAAATCGAGTCTTGGTATTATTATGAAAATGCTGGGACTTTGCCCTGCCCTAGAAGTGAACCTCTGCTTTACATCACTCTGCCTCTAAACCTCACACAGATTTCAACTGTGCCCAGCCCTAACCTGGAACCATACCGAGAAGGGAGCTCTTGGAAATGAAGTGTCAGCTTAGTTCCATTGCCACAGTACAAAGCTACCCCCAGTACCTCCATAGGGTCTCTCTCAGAGCTACCCCTGCACCCCCTTGGACACACCGGTGCTCTGGGTACACTTTCTTGCCCTGTCCCCCTTCCCAGCTTCATTCCTTGGCAGAGCTGTCTGCTCCCTGTTCATCAGGACTATGTCCCATCCCTTCACCCTGATGGCTCCGTGACGTCCCTGTGTTCTCCATGCTGCTCAGTATAGTGGGTGGTCTTCATGCCTCTCTTTACAGTCTCATCAGTGCTTTCTGCCCACCCGCTTCCCTGGCTTCTGGATACTGCAGCTTCTGCGTGTTCTTCCCCCTTGCCTCTCCCTTGACCCAAGGTCCCAGGGGCTTGTCCTCAGCTCTCATCTCCTTGGAGCCACCTTCACAGCCCTCTCGTACTTACCTGGGGGGCTTGACCTTCTCAGCCGTCTCTGTCTCGTGACTCTCACACTCATCTCATCTGCTCCAGATCCACTTACTCAATGGCCTACCTGATATTCATGGGCCTTTTGACTCCCCGTATCTTGGCTGAATGCATAATGCTTCCTCTTGTTAACCTAAAAATAAAAGACTTTTCAAAGTGAAAAGCAACAAGCATTTGAGATCAAAGAATAGCTATTTGGGAAGCATTAATTCAGGCAGAAGCCCAATAATGTTCTGATTAGGAGACAAAGGCAAGGGGCATTTGTGAGAAAGGGAAGGGGAACAATGTTAGCAATAGAAGGAAGGCATTTCTATTGGTGCAGATAATATAGCAGTGACATTAATTTCAAAGGATGTTTTTTAATTTTCAGTCTAGTAGCCATCATTCTTGATATTCTTGCAAACAATTCTTTGGGACACATGTTGCTTTAGGCCCAGTCCAAAGTTTATTTTGCCCAGTTTTAACATTGTAAAGGTTTGAGGCATAAAACATGCAAGCCAGTTTCTTTGGCATGGCAGCTCCAGCCCCATTTAAAGTGGCTATGTTTATTAATTTTTGTATTTTCGACCTACTCTCAGACCACGTGTCCCCCTCCAAGGCCTCCTCTGAGGAGACAACATCATCACCCCTTCTCTCATATATGATAGAAACTTGAGACCTGTGCTCCCAGATGACACTAGATTCGGGTGCCATGGGACCTACTTTGCCTGCACCTTCCTAAGGCCTGTGCCCCACTCTTCCGCATGAGGCCCAAAGGAGGCCTGGCCTTGCTCACTGGGTCCCACGAGCAAAGAGAAGACAGAAGCCTGTGCTCCTTCCTTGCCCGAGTGCCTTCCCAGGTATCCTGCTGTTGGTTCAAGTGGCCACTTGGCCCCATGCCTGCACCTGGCAGAGGTCAGAGCCCAGCCCCTTGTAGAGAGGTGATGAGAAGAACCAGAAAACTCCAAAGAGCCCTGTCATCCATTCCCATGAGGATGGCAGTGCCTCCTCCAGTCCTGGAGGATGGTGGAGGCTGACAGCACCCGCCCTGGAATGGACAGGCCTGAGTCTGATATCACAGCTGTCATTTGATACATTCAGAGTTTTCTCTCCTTCCAAGTGGAAAATAGCCCTACATCTCTAAGCAGCTCCCCAGAAGGAGTGTGTGCGGGGGAGGCAGCAAAGCAAAAAATGAGGATGTGTGCTGACCTTTCCAACTGGCTAGATCCTCAGGTGTTGCCGAATGTCTTGGACATTCAGTGCAGACGAAGCCAAGACCCAGGCCAGGCTCTGACATTGGCCGACTTCTTACAGGGTACGGGCTTTGCAGCTGGTGAGTCAGCGTGTCTTTTGTGGCAAGACCAGCGGGGTCCACTAACACACTGTGTTTATCGCCCCTCCTCCCTCCCACACTCCTAGCCCAAACACAAGCACTTCTGAGCCTCCTGAGTTTTCTGGGCTTTCAGGCCAGTCTCTGCAGGGGACCTCTCCTAACCCGACATCTTCCTCTTGGTCTCTGCCTCTTCAAATCCCAAAGCTCCTTAATTAGCCAATTCTGTTTAATTCAAAAAGCATTTCGACGTTTATGGAAGGCCTACTGGTTAGCATGTTGCCAAGGCCACCCGGCTATTAAGTGGTTCAGCCAGGACTTGAACTTGAGTCTGTCTGAGCCCCAAGTGCAGACGCCTCTTTCTTCATAGTGCTGCCTCCCTCCTCCCATCTTCTTATTGATAATCTGCGTATCTGGAGTAGCCACAATACGCTGCCCTCTTTAACTTATACCTACTTCAGGTTTATGTGCTAAAAGACATGTAAATCTGTTAGAATTGTTTCTAAACCAAGACTCTAGGGCCACTGAGTAAGGCCCCGAGGGGCCCTTCTACTTACTGCAAGGCCTCTGAAGCATAGGCGAGGGGCTTCTTGTCCTTTCTGGGTTCCTGGCTGGAGTTGGTAGAGACCGAGGAGTGAGTGGCCTCCAGACAGGGAGGTTTGTGCTGAACTTTAAAAATATTGATAGTAGATAATTCAGAGTGATAGGACACTGGTAATAGAGAATGCTTTTATATTATCCATCCGCCCCCTCCTATTTTTCTCCCTTTGCCATTGTTTTGCCAGTAGCTGAGCCCCAATAGCAGCCTTGGTCTCAGGAATAGTAAGTCTGAGAGGATTTGTGACAGGCAGCTTCTTCATCTAGTTGCAGGCATTCGCCAGTCATTGTGTCAGTCACTGTGCAAATACCTCGCCATCTGAGCTCACGGGGAGCTCAGCAGCCAGGAGGAGGGACTGACAAGCATAGGTTAGCTGCTCAGTATGGTAAGAACTTCAGGAGAGTTAGTTCCAGATGTTTCTTCCTGCCCCTGGAGGTGAGAGGCAGGGAAGGCTTCCTGAAGGAGGCATGCCTGAGCTGGGTTTTGAGGGATGAATAGGAGTTTACTATGCAGAAAAGTGGGGCACAGAGAACAGAACATACACAGGCATAGGGAAGGGTGGCAGCTGAGAATGTGTGAATCTGGGGACTGTTGACTGCTTTGCTGGAGGAGACCTTCTCCAGCAGCTTCTCCTGAAGCATCACACCCTAGATGAAAGAAAGTTCTAGTCTGGACCCTTTTGCCCTCTGTCTGGTTTTCTCAGCTCAGTCTGAATTCCCTCTAGCTCCCTTAGATTCAGAACAGTGGAATGAGGGTGGGTTTTTGGAACAATTTCTCTTCCCATCGCCCATCCAGGCCCCGCTTTCTCATCTAATCTAAACTCTCAGCTGTTGCCCTCATATTTGCTGAATTCACAGCAACTTGGCTCTGGGGCCCCTATTAGGGGGACTGTGTGCTTTCATCCCTGCTGGACGCCCTGGAAGCCCGAGAGGGTTAAACCACCAAACCAGCTGGTGAGCATTAGTCCCCCTCTCCAGGCGATAACGTCAGAGGCTGATGCAGGAGAAAGAGAAGCTGGTGGCAGAAGCAGGCAGAGAGCTGCCTTGAGGCTCCCCGGGGGTGGGCTCCTGGCCTGGGACCCTGCCCCGGCAACCCCCAGGTAGGCTGGCTGTGATTGTACGGGGCTCAGGAGCACCCAGGGGATGGTCTCTGGACAGTGTACGTATACGTGTGGTGCTGTGTGTGTCTGCATTTCTTTGTGAGAGTTCCCTTTCCGCAGTGGCAAAAACTTCAGTGGAAAAGGAAAGGGTGTGTGTGCTGGCGGAGAGCAGCTTCTCTTTCGAGTGGGGAGGGGATGGATTTTTCCTTCAATGAACACTTGAGTGTCCCCACTGGTGAGGGGCCTGTGCCTTGTTGGCAGCGGAGCAGGAGGGGAGGATGGCCCGCCTTGTGGCTTCGGGGGCTTGGAGAGGGGGCTCCATCTGCCGGGCTGTGCAAAATGAGTAGCCAAAGGAGCAGTGTGCCGAGGTGGCTACTATAGTGTGCAGTCTGTGACCGGGAGGCCTTTCAAAGGGGATGCCCTATGCCAACTCAGTGACTAGTGTGTGGCCTCCCTGTGGTTTCGGTCGCCTGGCCAAGACCCAGGAGCCTGCCTGCCTTCTCTTCCCTGGGAAATGGAAAAAGTGTGTGCGAGGGCCTGGAACACCAAACCCGGTCAACCTGCTCCTTCCTGACGGGCGGCCTGTCTTGGCGGGGCTGGCAGAGCTGCCACTGGGATGTGAGAGGAACAGTGTTTTCTGGGGACATCTGTGCAAGAGAGATTCACTAAGTTGCAGAAACACAGATGCACCCAGTGGTTCACTGGCTCCTGGACTTCATGGATCGAGGTACTATGTAGGCATGGTATGTGATGTCTTTAACTATTTTGACTTGATGTTGAGGAAAAAATATCCAAATTAGGGATAGGCCTGTGTCTGAGCTGAGCAACGCAGTGAGTGAACTTCCACTGTGGAAGAAACTAGCAAATCTGGCAGACAGTTAGGTGGACCTAGAAGGGAATCTCAGCTCTGGGGAGGGTGATTGGTCTCGCTGTGGCCTAGGCTGTCACACCAACGGAGGGGCTGGTAACCAGCGTCCCGTGGTGCATCCGACCACAGGCCCAGCCTCACAGGCATGTAGTAGGGTCTAACTGGACGCCTGTTAGAGCTGGACATGAGGATATGGAGGAGAGGGTATGGGTGGGCCTGGGAGGGGCACACACTCTCAGTGGGGCCTCAGGCTAACTCTCCTTCCCTCATTCTTCCTCTTTGATTAAGTTGTACGCTATCACATCTACTTAGAAAGATGCCTTTTCTGTTTTTCCCCAACCATTCCTTTACATGGTTATGCAAGTCTCTGCCACGACCCCAGAGGCAGATGCAGTCCCATTTTAAAGACAGGAAAACTGAGGCTCTTCACTGTTGGGTGACCTGTCCAGGGCCACCCAGCTGGACAACAGTGCGGCTGGGTCACGCTGAGTCTCCCCGGGCCAGGTCACGATCCACAGTACCAAGTAGGTGTTCTTGTTGGGCTGTGACTCCACAGGGCACTGGGGAGAGTGGCCTCAGGGAAGCGGGCTGCTGGTCCATGGATGTTTGCTGTATCCCACGCCTCTGATTTGCAGAGGAGGCTGCTATGGCTAAGGCCTGGCTGAGTACATATTCACACTGTGCCACTGACCAGCTGGATGGGTTCCCAAGCAAGAGGCTTCACCTCTCTGGAGCACAGTGCCCAATCTGTAAAGCACCCACCTGATGGGTGCACAGATTATTGCAGGGGTTCAGTGAGTCGTTCTAATTGAAGCACTGAGAACAGTGCCTGGCAGGCGATAAGCTCACAGGAAGTGTTCATGGGAGCAACCTTCCAGAGTGTCACTGGTCCCACACCGTGCTGTGGGTTCAACACCCTGCACACAGTAGGTGTTCAAAGCGACATGGGGAAGGGGGAAGGGTTTGGGTTGTGGCTTAAGGCACGTGAACAAAGTGGCTTTTGGGAAACACATTATTAGCAAGCAGCCTGATGGGTTGCAGGATTCCAGAACCTTTGTGTTTCCCCAACTCCTGAGACTATCCCTGTCTCGGGGACTCCTTGAGTCCATTTGCCACGATTAACACCAAGAGAGATGGTGTTCCGCCCATGGCCCCCTCCACCCCAGTATATAGTAAAGGTCATAAGGCCAGCAAATGGGAGCATTTATGCAATTTACATGTTCACTATTTTTCTGATTATTAAACCAATCTAAAAATTTGATTAATGCAGAAAATCACAGTAAACATCATCACATTTTCCCCTGATTGTTCCTTCCATCATTCACATGTTAGCATATTTCTTTCCTGTTCTTTCTTACTATGCAATAATTTTTTTTTAATGCTAGGTTCAATTAAGGAAATTAAAACTAAACAAAACAAAATGACTCTCTAGGCTTATAGAATTCAAAGCCTCAGAGGAAATGGCACTAATGAAACCAAAATGGCTAATTTCCTGTTTGATTTTATTTTAAATATACTCCAAACCCATCTTTAACCTCTTACCCTGGCTCTTCTGCAGGTTCTCCCAGTTTCCCCCCTACCCACGTAGGCATCTCCACGGAGTGGTCTAACACTGGCAGGCCAAAAGGATATTTGGGAGACACTTGGACAGGTGTATGCAGAGTCTGCAGTAGAAGAAAGAGGCAGATGAAGGGCAGGCAGATGTCTGGGGGGGAACCCATGCCTGTCCCCACTGGTGGCCTTGTTTCCAAGATGAGGCAGCGTTTGACACGGAGCAGGCTGCACACTGTCTTTGATATGCCGTTTGGTCCCTGGACTTAATGAGTTCTGCAGGGACGCTCTGCTGTAGCTAAAGATCATTTACCTGAATTGCTTTTTAATTTCTGCCGTGGGAAGCTGCCCCTGGCGCAGTATAATTACATTATAATTTACAGCAATCCCAAATCTATAAATTTAGCCATACTGGTGGGTGAAGCGACTGGAGCTGTGTGGGGTCTGGGGGAGAGAGGACCCTCACCATCATTAAATTGGCCTCTGTTTCTAGATTCAGGTTCCGATCACTGGGCAGGCATGGGAGAGTCAGACAGGGGGACACTTCTTGCCTAGTAGATGCTGAGGTTTGCTTTAACACCAAGGAACATTCAGTCTGGATCTGGATTGAGAACTCGTGCTTAATTTAACATTCCTGTGATCTGCCTGCTTGTGGCAGTTCTGCTGTGGGACTGGGGAGCACACGGAAGTGGGTGGCTTGAGGACATCTATGGGGCACCTGGAATTTGGAGGCAGGCTTCAGAATGCTTCCCTGGATTCTCTTAACAAAAGACTGCCGCCTTCCTACCCTTATGGGCTCTGGAGAGGAGAGATAAGGCTCAGCTTAGGGTCCAGGGTATGTTAGTTGGTTGGTTGGTTGAAACACTCCTGTGTGGCATCTTATGGAGCACATGGAAGCTAAGCCCTGCAGGATTCCCATAGACGGGGATGTCGATGGTGCAGGCAAAGAGAGGGGCTTTCCTCTCTGCACCCACCTTGCTGAGACCCATCGTCTGCATCCACAGAAGGATTTACATGTGTGGTGTCCCTTAGCTTTCCATGTTGCTATGTAATTTGTCCCATTCTTATAAAACCACACAGAGATCAAGACATCACATTTTCTGTGCATAAAGGCAGTTAGTTAATTAATGGAATTCTGTGATGGATTAACTTTTTATAATCAAGAAAAATTGTCCTTTCTGATTTATCAGCTATAGTAATCTAAATGTTCTTATTTTGGGTGATTTACATTGAGATGACTATTTCTTTTTAAATAAACGTGGGAGGCCATAGCGTAGCAAAAACAGTAGTGGAACTTTGATTCAGAGAGGTTAACTCACTTACCCCAAGTTACACAGCTGGTAGGAGGGGATAAGTCACAGAAACAAGAACGATGTGAATGTGAACACTGAGTTCACTGTACGGTTGTCACGTGAGTGAGTATAAGGCACTACAGGGTCATAGAGGGTGGAATGGGGAAGGAAAATACAGTTTCTCTTTCTCTGGAGCCCAGAGGTGGGATGCTAGGGGCAGTGGATATTTATCTTGATGGTTATCCGCTTCCCCAAAGGTCCTGTGGCGGGTGGAGGTCCCAAGAGTGTGGAGACCCCCTATCACGTGAGTTGTCCACTTGCCCTCCACAAAAGGGGTGCTCTTCAGTCCTGCCTTCTGCGCTTTGGCTCTTGCGCTCATGAACACTAGGGCTTCAGAGTAACCCTCCAAATCCTTGCCTCTTACAATACCCCTCACTCTCTCTCTGACTGAAAACTCCCCTTTCTCCCCTGCAGGCCTATATCAGCACCTTTCAAACTAACTCTGAGGTGTTTTATGTGGTCTTGGAGAATTCGGGCTCAACCTGGAGGACCTTGTTGTAAGGGAAGACATCCCCACAACAAGGTGTCCAAACCACAGTGAGACACTAGGACTTAAAGTTCCTTGTTAGCAACACCACCTGAGAGGGACTTCCCTGTGGCATTTATCACACTGGAGCCCATGGGCCTCTGGCACCACACAAGTGTGATTTGGGAGTTTAGGGAGAATTTAAGCCACAGCGTACACTTGAAAGAATTTATTTCAAAGGAGCCTGTTCATCACTTAGGTTAGAAACTCAGGACCACAGGATAAAGCCCAAGACCTGGCCCTTCCCATCTCTGTAGACACTCCAGGTGTCCACATTAAAACACCTCTCACTTGAGAATAGCTGTGCAGCAACTTTAGCTGCAATGCCCCCGTCCCTATCCTTTTCCCACTTCCTCCAGGAAGCCTTCCTTAATTACAGCCCTTTTCCACATGCCCCTCCCTGGTGCATCCTGCTGCGCTCAGAGCTCTGTGTGTCTCCTATCTAATGATTTATCTGCCCCATTAGTCTGTGCTTCACTGGGCAGGGCCTAGGCCTGCCTGCCAGGAAATGTTTGGATAACCAGCAGAAGATCACAGGGACACCTCTTCCTTGTCTGCTGGTTCACAGATGTCCCTGCACGAGCCTCAGTGGCTCAGAGCTTTGCACTCCAGCTGTGGACCAGCAGTGTCCCAGCGAGGGACAGGATGCCGGGGATGAGAACCTCACAAGCCCTCACTGCTGGGCACCATGGGAGGCGGTTGGGTGACGGCTGCCTTTGTTGTGACAGAGCAGAGCCTTGGGCCACAGCCAGACTCTGTCCAGAGACAGCTGCGATGCTTGCAGCCAGTCCAGCGGGGAGGGCTGGGAGGGAGCTGTGGCTGGTATGCACCTGCATGCACCCTACTTAGCAAATTCAGCTTGTGTGTATATGAGACAGAAAGAGATTGAGACAGAAGGAGATGGAATGCATGCATTTGAACAGTGCCCTTGCCCACTCTTCTGCTGCTTGAGGGTGCCAGAGCTGGCTTGGAATGGAGGTGGGAGCAAGCATCACTGGTCTCCGTCAGGTTACGTTCACTCCTGTCTCCTGTATCATGAGCTCCTGAGCTAGAACTTTTATTTCTGGTGTTTCCGCCCTCAGAGTTTACATACATGGGCCTCTGAACACTTCCAGCTCTCGCAGTAGTTTCTTGGATGGGGGCAGCTTGTGTCTCCACAGAGCAGCCCCCTGAACTAGACTCATGAGGAAGCAGGTCCTCCTCCACATGGGGCCTCCCTGAGGTGTGCAAGATGATTTGGGCTGATGGAGATTTTTGTCTAAAGTACAGACTTCAGCCTCTAATCTCTACAAAAGATGGGAATCCCCTGTATTCCATTTTATAGGTTAGAGACCTGAGAACGGGAAGAGCAGGTGCTCCCAGTCACACAGATGAGAGAGGTGGGTTTGGACCCCAGCCTGTCGGATTGCAAAGCCTGTGGCTTCTCTACTCCGAACCTTTGCAGCCCATTTCAGATCAGCCCAGGCAGCTTTCCCCGGCTTCCTCTTCCCTCTGTCCTCTCTTCAAACTCTGGGCACATTCCATTTGCACGGCACCTCCCTACACACCTCAGGAACATGAACTGCTGGGGCTCCCAGGACTGGTGAGCTCCCACCATCTTGTCTCATCCTGAGCCATCTTGCTGTCTCATCCTGGGTCCATGAGGGACCGCTGTGTCCCCAGCTCCTAGAACAGCCTGGCACTGTATGTGTCAATAAATGTTTGTTGAGTGAATCGATGATCAGATGAGTGCTTCAGGGACTCATCTAGAGCCAGCCCAGAAACGCAAACCTGCAGCAAAATTGTCCTCACCCCACTGCCATCTTCTTTCAGGATGGTAGGCTGGCCCAAATGCAAGTTTCTGGTACTTCTTGCTAAGTAGTGAATCCAGCCCAACTGAGCCAGGGGCCCTGCTTGGGAGCAGGTGATTAAGAGTCAGTGAGATTCACACCCACCGCAATGGCCAATAAAAAAAATATATATATAATAAGTGTTGGTGAGCATGTGGAGAAATTGGAGCCCTTATGGTGGTAGGAATGTAAAATGGTGCAGTGCTATGGAAGACACTATGGGGATTCCTCAAAAATATTAAACATAAAATTACCACATGATTCAGCGATTTCACTTCTGGGTATATACCCAAAAGAATTGAAAAGAAGGACTTGAACAGATATATGTTCACTCATGTTCATAGCAGCATTGTTCACAATGGCCAAAAGATGGAAGGAACCCAACTGTCCATCAGCAGATGAATGGATAAACATGTGGCATATACACATAATGGAATATTACTTAGCCTTAAAAAGGAAGGAAATTCTGACACATGCTATAACATAGATGAACCTTGAGGACAATATGCTAAGCAAAAAAACTACTCGCAAAAAGAAAGGTACTGTATGATTCCACTTATATGAGGCACCTGGAGTAGTCACATTCATAGGAACAGAAAATGAAACGGTCATTGCCAGGGGCTGGGGAGCGGGAACCAACAGTTAGTGTTTAACGGGGACAGTTTCAGTTTGAGGATGGAAACGGTTTTGGAGACCGATGGTGATGATGGTTGCACAACTGTTGAATGTACTTAATGCCACTGAACTGTACACTTAAAAATAGTTGAAATGATGAATTTTATATTATGAATATTTTACTATAGTTTTAAAATTAAATAATTTAAAAAGTCAGTGGGGAGCAGGCCCAAGGACACATGGACTTTTAAAGCTGCTACGGGCCTTGGGACCATGGTCTGAGCTCCCCCTCGCTTTGCAGATGAGGGGAGCACGTAGGGCGCTGCCCCATGCTATCTGCGGAACTGCCGATTTGGACTTGAGGCCTCTCTTCCCTGAGAAAGTGACTGTGAGGCCAGCCTCTTGTCTCAACCCCTGGCCCCGAGACTTCCAGACAGACGCTAAGGGTGGAGGCTGGGGAAAATATGTCGGTTTGAGAAATTTAAATCTGATTTTGTCTTCTCTGTGAAAAGAATTAAAATCCAGCATAAGCTTATTACAGGCGGGCTGAGGTTATTTTGGGAAGTAGCAATTAAAGGTTTTATACTTTTCCTCTCCCTTTTGCCCTTGCAGCCTGCACAGGTCTGTAAAGCTATTAAACCTTCACCTAGCCCACAGCCCAGAGGAATCTGCCCTGCCCCGTTTCTCCTCCAATTCCATGCCATGGGAAAGAAAAGAAAGTTAAATTTATATTAATTACAGCCAAATCCGCTCAGTAAGCACTTGCTGAATATGCTTGGAGATGAGGTTTAAAGCTCTCCTCCAAACAAAACGGTAAAATGAAAGGAATAATTTATTTGGTCAGACACTATAATTTGCCACGTTATTACACTTCTCTTGTTACTAAAATGGATTCTCGGCTGAGACCATGACTTCCAGCTCCCAGAAAATCATTGTCCACAGTCAGTATTCCTCACAACCTTCCCAGAAGGTCTGCCTCGGCCCCGCTTCTGTACACGTGCACACATTTATACACACCCCTTACACATGCTCATAGTCATGCACTTAAACACACATGCACACTGATAGTCACACACACAAATATCTGTAATCACACACGCCGTCACCTACACACACACCACACACTTACACACATCTTCCACACACTCTTACAGTCACATGCACTTAAACATACATAGACCACACTTTCACATAGTCATACATATGGATATAGTTGTGAAAAACAGACTGCTTCAAAGCAGGTTACTAGTTTAGTAAACTCTGTGTATGTGTTTTACAGAGTGGGTCCATTGTGGTAGTATCTGATCATATTTCTGGCCACAGTTCATGTCTCTATGATGCCAGTTTACTCAAAAGTAGTTTAATGATTAAGACCTCAGGCCTAGGAGTTGGACAGTAGTAGGACTGAGTTCCAGCCCAGCCACTTACCAGCTGTGTGGCACTTAGTAAGCCCCAGCCTCAATTTCTCATCTCTAAATAGGGATAACAAAGGTTGACTTCACAAGATGCATACGAGGAATAAGACTGGGCACAGTTAACTGTTTCCTAGGAGGTCCTTATCCCCTTTGGCTGATACCGCCATCCCACCATGCCTGGCATCCCATCTTTTTACCATGTGCTGCCTTGGCTGGGGCTGTGGGTCAGGACCTGGGGTGGAGGAGACCCTGCCTGAACTAGGGTAGCTGTAGGAGGGGGCCGTGTGGGCTGGCGATCCTACAGGCTCACCAGGACCCTTTCCTTTGCAGGACTCCCCGGGCTTTGGGATGCCCAGAGGCAAGTGTGGGGTCAAGTCTCCGTGAGCCTGACCCCTCTGGGTCAGTACTGTGCTGGGCACTCAGATGCAAGGGGGCTTAGCAAGCAGTGGGCACGTCTCAAGGTGAATTTGCCTGTTTGTGTGCCTGTGATCACACATACATGATTACAAGAGGTGACTTTTGAGCAGAAGAGCTTTGGGTGAAAATCGTGGCAGGTGTCACTGTTTGCTGTTGACTGGATAGGATTTTGGTGGTGGTAGGTGGTGGCCTTTCTAACAGGCCACATGACCCCGGGCAGGTCATGAACCCATCTCTGTCTTTGGTCTGAGTACCTGCCATCCTGGGGATCCAGTGTTCAGTGGGCTCCTTGGTGCAGCCATGTGGGCTGTGCATTGATACCATCGGGTAGAGTTGTGTCATTCAGATCCTGTCTCTGTCTCTATTTTACTGTCTCACTCTCTGCCTTTATATTCTGTATCTCTCTCTCTCTGCCTTTTTTCTGTTTAGTCTCTTCGAGTCGCTGCTATTCGGCTTTTTTTCTGCAGTTTCTTCTTCTCTCTCATTCTCTTTGTTTGCCTCTGGCCTCTCTCCTGTGTTTGTCTCTGCACACCAAGACCTGTCCTGGATGGCAGTGGGCCCCTGCTTTGATGCCTGGCCACCTCTGCCGGGCCCGGGAGCAGAATTTTGAAGTTCCTCGAGGGCGTTTAGTCCAGGCCCCTGGTCATTGCTTTTATTGTGGAGTAGGCTAGTGCTCCTCCCAAGAAAGCCTTCATGGCGCAGTGGCTGCCCTCCAGTGAGGGAACAGGTGCCCAGGGGCAGCCTTAGTGTCCAGGAAAGCACCTGGGTTTTCCTGAGAGAAAGGCCACATGCATCACAAGCCAGACAGGCCCATCATACCCAGGAAGAAAAGGCTTGCCTGAGTATTTCTGTTCCATTTTCTTGGTTGGGGGTGGTCAGCAAAGTGACAGTTTCCATTCTGAGAGCATCTTTAGTGTCCCAGAACCTGTGAAAAGAGCTTTGCGTATATTGTTTCTGATTGTCACAGCCCCTGATGATGGCATGTGTCATTGTCCTATTTCGTAGTGGAAGCGAGAGGTGGTACATGCTCTGGGGGCTGGGAGGACAGATTTGAATCCCATTCGGACCCTTACTAAGTCCCTCTCCAGGCCCCACTGTTTTCCTTTGTAAATGGGGTTAATCGTGATTTCCACCTCATAGGGCTATTGTGGGAATTAAATGAGGTCATGCTTAGAAAGTGCCTCTGCGTAGTAAGGATTTGCTAAATGCTGCTGAAATCAGAAATGTTCTGAATATTATTGCCCAAAGTCTCAGCCTGTGAAGCAGCCAGTGGGATTGGCCCATGCTGGGCTGCGTCTGCGGGGCACCTTGAAACATTACGCCCCACCCAGGCACACAGCGAGTTCTTTAGTTAGCTCTTTCAACCAACAGTAAAAAACTGGGAACATCGTGTGGTATTTGCTTGGTGATCAGAGAGTCAGCTTGGATTGGGTCCCCAGTCCATGCCCACTTGGCCCAGGGTGGGCCAGCTAGTCCCACAGGAGTGGGGGCTCTGAGGCCTTCTCCAGGTGGTGGGATGAGTCTGCCTGCCAGAGGCGGTCGGCTCTGTGAGCGCTGGGAATGCAAGCTTTCGTTGCCTTTGCCTCCAAGGCGCTTGGGGCAGACAGCAGTGTTCAAACAGGAAACTTGGCCCTTTGGGGCTGGCTTTTGTGTCTTCTTTTAAAGGAGAAAGCGTGTCTACCTTCCAGTTCTTGCCCAGGCCTGAGCTGATCAACCCCTGCCCTGCCCCTGGGGTATGCCTGGCTGTGGCTCCCTGTAGAGCATGTTTCAGCAGTTGGAAAGTAAATGGCTTTCTTCTTTGAAGGGAGCTGGACCTGGGCTGGAGGACTGCTTTGCCCCTCCTGGCTGTGTGACCTGAGTAAGTCACTTCTCTTATTGGGCCTCAGGCTGCTGAGTCTTTGAGAGGACACCTGGCTGTGTTAGGTAACGGCGGACCCAGGAGGAGGGATCTGCCGCTGGGCAGCAGCAGGCAGGTTAGAGGCTCCATGTCATAATCCTTTAAGACCAGGGCAGCTGGAAAAAACTCCTCCCTGAGAGATGGCGATGTGATAGTGCGTGCTCAGAAACTGTGTCATATAAGGTTTTAGGAGCCTGGGCTTGCATCCCTGGCTGGGTGACCTTGGGCAAGTCACTACACCTCTGTGAGAGCATTTTCCCCTCTGCAGAACACACAATCTGGCCACTTTTATAGGGTTGTCATGGGATTGACTTGAAGTCTTGTCTCCACCATGGATAAGCAGATCCCCTCAAGCACACTGCTTCCCTTGAGTCTTTTCTTTCTGTGGCTATTGATGCTCAGATGTCATAGCTGCCACCTCCCTCCTCAGAGGTCACCTCCCTCTACCCCACTGGTCACCAATGGGGAAGCTGATGCCTGCCAGGGCTCCTGGGCTAGGAGGATCCCTTAGCTCCCCAAACCTCCTCATGGCAGTTAGGAAACATACAGGCCATTTAGGGACACTTGGCATTTGAATTTAAGAATCTCTTTCACCAGAATCCACAGACCAAGGTTTAAAATTCAGTTGGAAACGAATCCCCAGGCCTCCCAAAGTCATCTTAGTGCAGTTCTTAAAACTCGTAACCCTCACATAAGGGGTCTGTAGTTGGCTGGTCTGGCTCTGCTGAAGTCAACAGCTTGTTGGCCTGTCCCTAAGTCTGGTTTCCAAGTGACCTGTGAATGCCTCTGCACAGCTCTGGGGGTGCTCACTGCCCCAGAGCATCATGCTTCGGATCCCCTGCGTAATGTACAACGGTGTTTTAAAGACCAAGTTTTAATATCATTCAGATATGGCAAGGCCAACAATCAGGAGGCAACTGGCACTGAAAAGGTAGGTTGCTACTCCCAGGTCCCAGGAGGTGAGGGACGCCACACCATGCGGGGCCACACAGGGAAGTGCCAGGCTGGTCAGGAGGCAGGAGCCTTGACTGTGGTTTTTATGGTAAGGAATGGATGAGACAAGGTAAGCAGGTTTAGGATTGGCTAGTTTGAATAATTTCAGTAGGCTTTGGGGCACAGGGCTGTCTCTGTCTGGTACACAGCCTTGGGATGAGTAGGGCCAGGAAATATTGCCTTCTGAAGTATAAGAGCTAGATGGAGTAGGAGGTTTAGATTGTGGGCTTTGGATTGGTTGGTTTGCACATGAAAGGCATGTTCTCCTGCTAGTTTTTGCTATCTTTAAGGATTGGCTATCCCTGGAATGGGCAGTCTCTCCTCAGTGAAGCCCAGATGTCAAGTCAGCACATCGAGAATACAGAAAATAAGAAAATTTAGTGAATACAAATAATCAGGAGTTGTGAGATGGGTTCAGGTTCCTACAGACCCCTTTGCTCACAGACCTTTTCCTGGCCTCCTTTGCAGACTGTTTCTGGTGACTCTGTTTCTTGCCACGCAGTCATTGCTACCAGTTGTGCAAGTCATCACCAGTTTTCTGTAGGAGATTGTGTACAAGGCATTTTCTTGATGGTATCCTATTTCCTGGGCTGAGAGGTCATATGTAAAGAAAGATCTTGCCGTGCAGTCCTCACATGGGCTTTTTAGTGACCCTCTGTCTCAGGTTTTCTTGGTTAAACTTACACAGGTTTTCAGCTAGTTTTCCACTAGTCGCAGTGGCACTTGGCTGCAGTTGTGACCAGGCAGGCTTTTTGGATAAACATGATAATTTTGACAGTGACTGTGGTTTTTGATGAACATACCATACCAATGAGAAGCAAATCTCTCCAAGAAAGGGAAGGTGATCGTCAAGTGGTGGTGGCCAGGATCTGGGAATGGCATGAGTGGGATTGATGGTGACCTTTTAGCTGCAGGTAGCTATGACAGAATGAGAGTACTGCCAGGAGTCAGAAATGGAGGCTGGCCTCCAATGGTAGCTGTGACACACGTTCGCTGGGAAAAGGACTTGGCGCATCAGTTTCTCCATCTGTCATGAGGATAATGACACCAACCGTGCAGGGTTACCGTAAGTGTTAAAGAAGACCAGTAACATGCCTGGTGTGTGGCGGATCCAGCTGTGCCTCCTCAGCAGGTGTTGGCATGTTCCCAGCATGGACACACCCCTCCTCTGGGCAGGCCTGAGGCCTCGCTGGCCAGCAGCAGCCACACGCTGAGCTGCTCCATGCCATCACACTCTCCTTTGCACATGTGTTGTCTATTTGGTCTGATCCACATCTCTGAGGAAACGTCACTGTGCCTATTTATCAGACAAAGAAGATGAGGCAGGAAAGGGAAGCCAAGGCAGAGTCTCACAAAGCTGCCCAGGAGCTGATTTCAAACAACACAAGGCTATGATGGGAGCTGATCAGATGTAGCCTTAGAGAAATATTGACTTGAACATTGGTGCAATGCATAGATGACTATTTTGGATGGGCCTGCCCATGAGGTGACACCTGTGAGGTGTCAGCTGAGGCCTTCCAGGCCCCAGCTAGACGGGCTCCAGACTGGTTTGACCTTATGTGTAATGGGGGTCTGAAAGGACTTCATCCTGGCTTGTTTTTATTTGGAAAAAACAGATTTTACACACACACACACACACACACACACACACACACACACACACACAATATCAATGGCAGTGTGTGTGTATATATACATATATGTATATATAAATTATTTTTTTAACGCATACACAAAAATTAACTAATGCCCATACCTCCACACACCTTGCCATTTTCTGCTTTGTTTTTGATCAGTGGCGTATCAAAGTGGAGGAATGTTCAGGGTAGAGAATTCAGAAACAAACATCAAATTGTCGAAAAATCAGTGTACTTTTTAATATTACCATGCCCTGGCAATTGTAAACAATGTCAGTGATAAAGCAGTCCCCGCTGGGGTGGATCTCAGACTAACTGCAGGGCACTCCCCCATTTAGACCTCACTCTGCCCCACTGCGACTCCATTACCCGCTCCTATTCCCCCTCAGTCCCCAGGTAACCTCAGTCCAGAGGATTTCGTGTTTCTCATCCCCAGGCATGTTTTTATATTTTTACTGTATATATACATATCCACATACAGTGTGTTTTCTTACTGTGTGTCTAGATATATTTTCTTGCACATAATATTATGTTTTTGAGATGCATCCATGTCACTACCTAAAGCTCTCATTTGCTCATTGAAAGCTCTGGGTACTACTACACAATGAATGAATATCCTACAATCGATTTATCTACTTTTCTTTTGAGGTTATTTAGGTGGTTTACAATTTTTTTATGACTGTAAACATTATTGCTGTGGATGGAGCCTGTCTCCTGTGTACACACGTACAAGGAGTTCTTCAGGGCAGGGTTTATGAAATCAGTTCTGTGGGTAACAAATGGCATTTGGAAAGATGAAACAGAAAATATCAATGCATTGCAAGCAGTAAAGTCGTGCGTCTGTGTGTGCGCACATGCGTGCACGTGCGTGTGTGTGTGCATGTGCGCGCTCACTTAAAGACTACAGTGCCATGTAAAATGTATTTCTCTGCGTCGTGTGGAACAGGTTGAAAGCCCCGGTGTATTTATGGGAGCAGGGTTGCTGGGTTGTGGGGCACCTACATTTTCAGCTTTATTAGATGCTGCCAAATTGCTCTCCAAAGTGACTGGGCACATTTACTCCTCACTTTTCAAACAGCGATTTACCTTATTAAACTTTTTTTCTTGGCCATCTAATAAATGCGGATGATTTTATTTTAATTTGCACCCCTTCATCTGACTACTGGACGTTTGGGTTCTTCTCTGGCCGGCCTATTCATCTGCTTTGCTCAGCTTTCTCCAGGGTATCTCCTTTCTTCTTTTTATTTTTTAAAGAGATACTAATCATTTCATGTTTAGGTGTGTTATAAATAATTTCTCCCAGTCTTTGGTTGGCTATTATTCTTATATATGGTATGATTTACTGGGACAAAAGTTGTACAGTTTAACATAATAAGTGTTTCATTCTTTTCCTTTATGGCATTTTATTTGTGTCTTGTTTAAGAGGTCTTTCCTTACTTTGAGGTTCTAAAGATATTTTCCTAAAAATGATACAAGTGTACTTTTACATACAGTTTTTTAATCTAGCTCAGATTGTTTTGTCATTGACATGGCGTAGGGATAAATTTGTCTATGTGGATAATCAGTTGTCCGCCTGGAAGTTATTCCATTTTTTATTTTTTAAATGCCAAAGCTGTCACATGTCAGTTTTCCTTATACACATGTAGGTCTGTTTCTGGCCTCTCTACTTTGTTCATTGGGCCATTGGTTTCTCTATGTGCCATTACACACTGCCTGAGTTACTATCAGTTATGTTAAGTGTAATATAGAGCAAATCCCCTCATCTGATCTTGTTGGAGGACTGTCTTGGCTCTTCTTTGGCTTTGGTTCTACCTTGAGAATTTGGGGATCAACTTTTTAGATTCCATAAAAATCCCCGTTGGGATTTTGAATGGAATTAAATTGATTTGAATGGATTGGATTTTAATTGAATCAATTTGATATAATTTGGGGAAGATTGCCATCTTCGTCATACTGAATTTTCCCCACCTGTGATTATGGTCTTTACTTAATGCCCCTTTTATGTCTTTTAGTTGAGTTTTATAATTTGTATCATAAAGCTCTTCCACATTTTTTTGTTGAACTTATTCCTCAGTGCCCTATAGTTTTGCTGCTCTTGTAAATATATATCTAAAAATGATAGTTTCCAATTCTTTATTGCTGGTATTTGGGAATGTACCTACATTTTATATGTCGATCCTACTTCCAGCAGCCTTGTTGATATCTCATTAAATGTATCCACATAGATTTTATAGATATTTTATTTTGTCATGTCATTTACAAATTCTGAAGGTTTTTTCCTCCCTTTCCAATTCTTATATCTTTATTTCTTTTTTGCCTCATATGTGCTGGAATAGCACTGTCCAATAGCACAATCACAATATGAATGCGAGTAACATGTTATTTAAAAATTTCCAATAGCCACATTTTAAAAAGCAAAAAGATATAGGTAGAATTAATTTTAATAATATTCAGAAGTCTAGTGAGTGGGCTGGGCATCCTTTT
Source organism: Pteropus medius (assembly GCF_902729225.1). Taxonomy (NCBI): domain Eukaryota; kingdom Metazoa; phylum Chordata; class Mammalia; order Chiroptera; family Pteropodidae; genus Pteropus; species Pteropus medius. Next base: position 79,831 of record NW_024343578.1, read on the forward strand.
CTTGTTCCTGACTTGGGAATAATTTTGAAATATTACCATAAGAATAATGTTTAATGGTTTTTGGTAAATTTCTTATATTAGATTTAAAATTTCCTTTTTGTCCCTATTTTGTTAAGGCCCCTTAATTGTGAATGGATGTTGAATTTTATCAGTGCTTTTCTGTAAATATTGAGACAATCATAAAATTTCTTCTTTATCCTCTTATTGGGATGACTTTTATATTAATAGATTTCTGTTGTCACATCATTGATTCTTGGGTTAAACCCACCTGAGTTTACATTGTTGGATTGCATTGGTAATATTTTCATTAAAACGTTTGCATTCATGTTCAGCAATGAGATTCGCTTATAAATTTACTCTCCTGTTCTTATTTAGTTGAAATATCCACCATGTTAGCTGTATACCCCTTTCTCAATATTCAAGTATTTGTATATGTTAAGGATTATCTTAAGATATTTGTATATGTTAACATATTTGTATACATTTGCATATGCTCACATTTGTACATGTCAAATATATGTTAACGATTGTCTTCAAATGTTTGTATATGTTAGAGATTATCTATTCTTTAAAGGTCTGGAGAGCCAAACTGCAAGGCCACCTCAGCCTGGTTTTGTTTGTTAAAGTTATGTTTGTTTATTTTTAATGGTTAGAGGTAGTTCCAACTCTCCATTTCTTTTTTGAGTTGTCTTTCATTAAATCCATCAATCCATCTCTCTAGGAATGGGCCTGTTTCTCCTGTTATCAAATTTATTGGCAGCATTTGTATTTATGTCCTTCTCTTTATTCGTAATGATGTTTATTTGTGCTTTCTCTGTTTTCAATTGGTTTTAAGTGAGATTTGTTGGCTTTTTAGTCCTTTCAAGTTGCTCGATTATTTTGTTTTTGTTTGTTTCCTATCTCATTGATTTCTTCTCATATCCCATATACTTATTTTTTTCTTTAGGTTTGTACCGGTGTTATTTTCCAAATTCCTTGAATTAGGCACTAATGATTGATTTTTTTTATCCTTCCTTCTTTTCTGTTCTCCCCAATGAAAGCATATGTCATTAAGTCTTGCTTCAGTTACACCCCACGGGTTCTGGTATATAGCTATTTTATTTTATTTTTAAATCTTAGTTTTTCTTCAGTTTTGGAAAGTTTTCATCTGTCACCTCTTCAAATTATGTTTTTCTCTCTATTCTCTTCATTCTCTCCTTCTGGAACTTTCTCATTCTATCCTCCATGTCTCTTCAACTTTTTTTTTATTACCCATCTTTGTTATCTTTCCGTTACACATTTATTCATCTTAAGCTGACTTTGATGTTCTTTGTGGTATCTGCTGACTCTTGGTCATGGGTGTGTGTGTGTGTGTGCAGGTACATTTTTTTAATTTCGGATTGTGAATAGAGATTTATCTGTAGGAAGTCTGTGGCCTAAGTTGTTTTCCATATGGCTCTGCCAGACTCCTCAGGACTAACACAGGTGTTAATCCTTTGTATTTTTTTTTTTTTTTATAGCTTGGAGGTTCCTGGACTCCATGGGTACTGTAAATATTAACCATCCCAATGAGAGGGCAGGCAGGTGGTTACAGATACTCAGAGGAGACTTTTAAAAACCCTCCGCCCATTTCCCAGGCACAAGTATAATTACTCAGGCATGCTTGCTGTGACCCTGTGCAGGTGGGCACGGAAGATTGTCCAGCCTGTAATCCTCCGGTGATCGTGACTGCACATGGGGGTGGGTTTCAGTTCTCACTTCTCATTTTTTACGGGCTCCAGGTCTCCCAGTCTCCCGGTCTCCTGTTTTCTCTCCGCATGGTTGCTAAAACAGACCACTGGGTTACAGTGAGAGGCCCACTCCTGGGTCACCCAGCATCAGCTCACATGAGCTGCTTTAGTCTTCAGGTTTCTTCTTGGTATTTTGCCCCAGGTGGTCTTTCTTTTCTTGTCAGCCCAAATGTGCATCTAAATAGATATGCATTGTATTTATTGAACTGGGGAGCTTTTAGCTTACCTTATCAGGTCACTATGCTGTTCTTCATATGCAAAATTAAAGGTAGAAAATGAGGTTGAGGGCGCAATAAACCCAAGGGAAAGAGCTGTAATTATCATCCACTCCAGGCAAAAGACCCATGAAGTGGTCAGTTTTCAGGGGAGCAAATCCTTGGTATCTGCTTTATTCCAAAATCTACTGGCTAGGTCACAGGCCTTCTTGGATTGAGACCAAGGCTCCTTCCTACATGTCACACTGAGGAAGCCTAATGTTTCAGGTTGTGATAGGGCCTGGTGAAAATAGGGGAGGGCCCATTGCATCTCATTTCAACCTCGTCCTTGCTGAGTCATCTTTGCAGGTCATGTGATCCTTCCGTGAGTGCATCCTTCTCTATAAACTAATAATTTTGTGGTAGTGATTCCCCGACACTGAATTCAGGGGCTTACGGTGCTGACTTCTTGATGATTACTTCCTGAATTTCCTGTGTCCTCATTCAAACAATATTTACTGAGTGTCTGCTGTGTGCCAAGTCCTGTTCTAGTCACTGTTTAAAACATTTCTTCATTACCTTTGGTTTGCCAGGTGCAGGGAAGCCAGAGAAGAACTGACTTGCCTCCCAGCCTGTCCTAGGTGTTGTGGGGTCAGTGACATCCCTAGAAATCCCGTGCAAAGCAGCGTGCAGCACGTGTGCTAACAAGAAGGGCCAGCTGGAGTCTTCCAGTCCTGGGTGGGGAGAAGGGGTCCGATGAATAGGAGTTCCTGTGACAAAGCCAGTCAGGAGAGAGAGAGGAGAGGGAGGGAGTGTATGTAGAAGTAATGTGTGTGTGTGTGTGGTGGTGGTGGTGGTGGTGGTGGTGGTAGGAGTGGTGATGATGCTGCTGCTGGTGGGATCTGGGAAAGATAAATATAACCCCCTCCCTCTCCTTTGCTCCAGTTTACCCTTTTATCAGGGACAGTTGGAGGTATTTGGCTTTTTGTTAAGTTTTTTTTATTGTTGTTGTTGTTTTGTTTTACTGTTTTAAATAGCGTAACTTTAATGATTCAAAATTCACTCGTTACAAAAGTAAAAACATCTCCCTCCCAACCCTGTCTCCTAGCCAGCCAACTAGTTGCAGTCCCTGGAGACAACCGACATCTCCAGTTTCTCACATATCCTTTGCGAGATATTCTAGCTGTATACACGTAAATAATACATATATTTGTGAATATTTATATATGTGTGCCTATCTATAAATTCACACACACACATACATATATATGTTTTTTAATGCAATTGTCGGCATCTTGCTATTTTGGTTTGACAATGTATCTTGGAAATTGGTCCATATGAGGACCGAAGTGCTTCTTCATTTGTTTTTATGGCTGTTTGGTATTCCATTATATGGATGGACCGTAATTCATGTAACGAGTCCCCCTCTGATGGATATTTAGATTTCCAATCTTCTGCTATTTTCGAACAATGCTGTAAGAACTCGTCTTGTTCCTGTTACTTCACATATTTGAACATATTTTTAGGATATAGAATGCAGTTTACAGGGAGCTCCTAACTTCTGAAGTAATAACCAGTGGTCCAGGTCAAAGCTGCTTGGTGTGGGACGGGCCTTGGCCTCCTGAGCGGCCTGTGGGCTGAACTTACAGTTAGAGGAATTTTCCTAAGACCTTCATCCGCAGACATGCAAGTACAGTTTCTGAATGAGTGAATGAAAATGCTTATACCTAAGAGAAATTAGTTAGTAGAAGGCATAGGAAATAGTCTTGTCAGTTTTAGAGATTATCTGCAAATGAATTCAGGGCCTTCTAATTGTATTTTAAATGAATATATTCTATGAGAACTGCTTCATGAGACTTTCAGTGGTCCAGGCAGAAATCTGGTTGAGATTCATTCAATGTTGGCTCACCAAATTAAAGACGAGATATATGATGCATTGAAATAATGTGAGTGTCAAATTTGGTAGAAAGTTCATTTTTGACCTAACATAAGAAAAGACATTTTTGTTATTAGCTGCTGCGTGTACCTTTAAATAGAGGCCTGGCTTTCGTTCTTATATTCCAGGGTGCAGTGACAGTGAATGATAGCATTTACTGAGCTTGTGGTCTGGGCCAGCCTTGTTTCCTCTTTGCTCTTTTCTGGGATGCTCTCATCCAGTCCTCCCAACAACCCTGTCATCACCCCTGCTTTATAGACAGACACCTGTGGCTCAGGCGGTGATGTAACTTTCCCAAAGTCCCACAGCCAAGATTTATACCCAGGTTTCTGGCTGTGCTGTGGAAAGCTGGGCTCCTCACCACGACTCCCCAAGCCTGCTCAGAACCGCGGCAGCAGGACCTATCTGAGATGCAAGGTGGCAGGTTTTACTAGGATCTGTCTTTCCTTATAGCCATGCCAAATCCATATTTTGCTGTCAGTAAAAATAATTTTAGACAAGGCATCAGAGCTTTCGTTTCAGGACACTAGGTATCCTGTTTCTTCTAGGAGAACACTTTGAAAAGGAAATAAATACAACACCCCCATGTCAGTTAGGGTCAGCATAGCGAGGTGACAGGAGGGCCGTGATACTGAGGGTCCTTGCTCACGGTCCAAGGGCAGCAAGGGGCTTTAGCAGGGAGGAGCAGCACAGCTCTTCTGGAGCCTGCCATGTGATTTCAGGCTGGACCTGTTTCCCACTCTGTGACATGAAGGCTAGGGTCCTATCTGATGTCACAGAAGAGCCCGTGTCTTTGCTGGCAGGGCGTGCTTGCCATTTCCCCCAGCTCTGAATCAGCTGTCAGTACACATGTTCTGTCAAGAGCCAGATAGTAAATATTTTAATCTTTGCAGGCCATACACATGGTCTCTCTCACAACTACTCACCTCTGCAGCATGGGCAGTGCGTGATCCAGCAAAGTTGTGTGTCAATAAAACAGGGTGGATGGGGGAAGATTTGGCCCTCAGGCTGGAGTTTACAATCCCTGCTCTAATTGACTAATGACATTAGACTCAATCTACATAAAACTGGGGACTGCAGCCCTGCTTGGCTACAAACTCTATTTCCTATGTCTCTGTGGTAGGTCTCCACCCTCTGCCCAGACCCTTCACTACCAAGTGCAGTGGGAGAGCACTAGCTGAGGAGGCAGAAGACCTACCTCTCTAACTGATTATATAGCCTGGAGCAGCCATTGTTGCTCCGAGCCTCATTTTCCCCACCTATAAAATGGAAAGGTTGACCGATTTCCCGAAGATTCCTCTGAGCTCCAAAATGTTCCGATTTTAGTTAGAAGGGAAATGAATACTCTCTTCCCTGGAGGTTGTGGGTTTAGATTGTGTCTTTGGTCACCAAGACAAAATGCTAAGGGTAATTTTGTGTTGTATTCTATACCCCAAGAGAGACACCCCATCTTAACACTCCTAAACCTTTAGGAGCCAATTGGGTAGAGACAGTTCTTGGTGACTCCTTGGCCCACATAGTGTCATGAAAGATTTCTTGGTGGTCCCTGGTGAGGAACATGTGATTCCTCTCTCCTGTTCTCCACCCCGAATTACCGCCTGCATAACCTGGCAAGGAGAGCAAGTGAGAAAAAATGGGGGAAAGAGATGCTTTGGCGTTGCAAACAGTGCCAGGCTTCATCATCCCTAGTACCTGTCTTTTGGTTGTTCCTGCTGCACTAGGAGGAAACATCTCACTCGAGAAGCCAGATAAATCAGGCCTGTTCGTGCGTTCCCCGTTCAGCTGGGGCCCGGCAACGCCCACGCTGGCCCGGCCTTCTGCCGGTGCTCACACACTGCAGCTGCCAGTTGGCTGGGGTCGGCTGCCTGTCTTGTCCTCAGACACCCCACCCAGCCCTGGGTGGCCTGGGGACGGGAGGCGCACTCCCTGGGAGAGCTGGAAAGTTGTTGGGCGCTCCAGTCGGCTTCTTGTGCTGACTTGGCCGATTCTACCGCTAATGAACTTGGGACAATGATCGGACCCTGGAAGCTTTAGTTTCCTGAATTGAATCATGGAATGAGTGATACCTGCAGGAATATCTAGATTTTGGTGGTAAATCATGCACGTAGTAAATATTTATTAGGTTGCAGGCACTGTGCCAGCATATATATATAATAGTACGAGAGAGGTTGTTACTGAGGTGTTGTTCCTAATTGCCAGGCACCACCAGGCTGCATATCACACAGATGAACACATATGACTCTCACAACCCTCTCCATTGTACAGACGGGAAAACAAAGGCTTAGGGGTATTATCTAAGGTCACACAGCTGGTTAGAGACAGAGCCAGGATCTGGGCCTGGCTGATGCCAGAGTGGGTGTCATTGGGTGACTACACCTTTCCCCGGGTCCACTAGGGGATGTCCTTGGTGGGGGCCCAAGCATGGACTAGACCCACCTGGGTGCTGTTATTTCAGGCATGTGCACAGTTTAGATTGTCTCCAGTTGGCAGTTTACTTTCTTGCTGTGGGCCGACCTCCTTCCGCCTTCTCGAAAGCCCCTCATTTGGGCCATTCCTCTGGATCTGTAGACAGAGCCAAACTGTGGCTCTGGACCTTCCATGCTGCAGCCATTGGCAGAGAAAGGTTGGGTTCTGAGCTCCATTTCTGGCTATTCCACAGAGCTGCTCAGAAAAGGTTTTCCAAAAACCTTCGTGAGCCTCAGCCATGACTAGCTGGGTCTGGGAGAGGCCCTGGCCTATGTACTGTTCAAGAGAGTGCTCTCCAAGGGCTCTTCATGGCTGCTGGGCCTCTGGCTTCCAGGAGGCTTGGTGCAGGCTGAGTGCAGTCCAGGTGATAGGACTGCGCTTGTTCTTCAGGCCATGAGAGGCCAGCACCTCCCCAAGACTATCTCCTGATACCCCTGGTCACACCAAGGCACCTGTCCTGCCCACCCGTTCTAGGCCACCCTATTGTGGTAGTCAAGAGGGAGGAACAGCAGCACTGTTGGTCCCCTGAAGGGTCTGACCCTAGGAAAGCAGTGGCCCAGGCTTGGAGCCAGACCATCAGGGGCGTGGTCCTTGGCCCTCCCGCTTTAAAGTTGGTGAGCTTGGGCAAGTTACTTCATTTCTCCGTTCTTACCTAGAAGATCCATGTCCATCACTGCGTCTTAGAGTTGCTGTGCAGGTGGAGGGGTCCATGGTCTCAGGAGTGATGGACCACATCTCCAGTCTAGGCCTTGCACAGAGCCAGTGCTGCAGAAGTGTCTGTTCCCAGCTCTGATCCATAGACCTAGCTCCTTGGAACAGACGCGGGTGTCAGCTCTCTCCGCAGCTCCTCGCAGGCTTGACATGTGGCCAGGGCTCAGCCTGCTTCTGTTTAGTCTCCAGATGTGGGGTGGTGATGGTTACAGCACCCTGACTGTCAATGCTTCTGGGGGACTCTGGACAGGTAGAGTGGCCAGCTGTCCTGATTTGCCTAGGCCTGATGGCATTCCTGGGACAGTTCCGGGCAAACCGGGATGAGTTGGCTACCCTATGGCAGGCTGGCCCTGGGTCAGGGTTGGTTGCTTTTAGGCCCAGTGTGCACAGTGCTGAGGACTCACACTGCTGTTAGGGGCCCACAAAAATGTTTTTGTTTTTTTTAAAATAAGAAATCTGGATTATATTCATCTTTAAACCAAGACATTTGTAAAATAGAAATGTTAATATGTTTTATGGAGGAAGAAGTCTGCAAAGGCTTAAGTGCTCCTGAGGGTCATAATGCTGCCATGGGGAAGATGCTGCCCCCCGAGCCCCCCGTCCTCCAGATCTCTGTCGGAGGACCAGGAAGAAGAGGAGATGGCAAAAGAGAAAGAGCAAGGCGCACGCGGCCTCCAGGCACCCAGGCAGCGGGGTTGCCTCAGAGGTTCCAGTGGTTGCGGAAAGGAACCTGCCAATTCTAGAACTTTGAGTGGGAAATTGATGATAGGGGGTGCGGTAACCAGGCATATCAGTGTTGAAAGCTGCTGAGCCCTCCCCAGTGAGCTGGGAGAGTCTGGTCCTTAGATGCTCCTGCTTGGCTGCGTGGGGGACAGGGGTGGGAGTTCCTGTTTGGAGCCAGGCGGTTGATTTGATCCAGCTGAGGCAAGGACCCAGCTTGGAGGCTTAGAAGGCAACTGGGTCCTGGCCAACTCCCCTCCCCCAACACATGTTGCTCCAAAGCCCAGAAAGGGGGAAACCCAGTGAGGGGGGTGCAGCAGATGTCGCAGCCCTGCACCGTGCTTCTTGTTTATCTTTTATTAATGACAGGCGCTTAGGAGGAGGCAGTGCTCAGAGCAGCCCTTATAACAAGCCAGCGGCCAGAGAGGCTTTCCTCAGAAACTAGGGGAAGAGGGAAAGGCGTGAATAATCCTGGCTGCATCTTGATGGAGCTTGTCGGGCAGACAGCTCAGGGCACACCTGAGCAAGGCTTCGGGACTCCTGGCTTCAGAACTTGGAAGGAAAGCTTTCTCAGCTCCAGACCCAGTCTTACAGAGCCGCCTGGTGGAACAGCCCTGGAAAAGAGAGGACTGGTCCCTGGCCTATGGTTTGCACCAGTGAGGACTAGGAGTTCCTACATCAAGAATTCCTTGATGTCTAGAGTTATGCAGCCCCACCCCTGTCTCATCTGGAGAGGTCCAGACTGGAGAGGTCCAGAGCAGTAACGGTCACACAGTGAGTCAGCAGCAGGGTGGGACCCAGCACCCTGACTCTGGTCCGGGTTTGTCTCTCATTCTCCAGCCTTTCATTTAATTTTGGCTGGAGGCAGGGTATTCAGGACAGAGAAGTTAGGTCTGTATTTCATTGTTCATCCTATTCTTGGCAACTTTTGCAGAGAGACCTGGCAGGAAGAGGACACTGGGGAGGGAAGATCTGAAGGAGAAAGAAGTCTCCTTGGCTCCTTTGCCTTTTCTGCTAAACGTGGTGGCAGTTCTGCATTTCGACTAAAAATAGCTAGTCCTCTGACAAGGCCACCCACACCGATGAAGTGGGGACTGGGGAAAACAAGATGTGGGCCTTGGGTCGAACCCCGTATATGGAGAAAGCTCACAGGTGGACACATTCACTGTGAGAGAGGGTGCTGTCTCTGAAGACCTGAGTGGCACACCTACCTTTGGGTGACAGTGACAGGACTGAATTCTCAGTTAGGTGTTGCTCTAAGTTGCTTTAAGAGTAGTTGGATGATAGGTAAATGGTTAAATGAAATGTGGTCTATACATACAATGGAACATTATTCAGCCATAAAAAGGAAGGAGATTCTGACATATGCCACAACATGATTGAACCTTGAGGACGTTGTGCTGAGTGAAACAAGCCAGTCACAAAAGACAAAGATTGCATGATTCTAGCTATATGAGTTACCTAAAATAGTCAAATTCATAGAAACAGAGAGTAGAATGGTGGTTGCCAGGGACTGGAGCATGGGGGAATGGGGAATTATTGTTTAATTGGTGCGAAGTTTCAGTTCAGGAAGATGGAAGCAGTTCTGGAGATGGATGGTGGTGATGGTTGCACAAGAATGTGAATGTACTTAACGTTACTGAACTGTGTACTCAAAAGTGGTTAAAATGGTAAATTTCATGTTATATGTATTTTACGACAGTTAAAAAAATGATTAAACAAGAGTTAGCCCCTCTCCTTGACACCCCTATGGAAAATGACTGGTATCAGGTGTTTGTATTTTATGCCGTTAGTGCTGCTGATGATAATTAGATTCTTCTGCAGAGAAACTAAACTGACTCTCTTGGGCAACCAGGACAGATCATGTGGGTGCTGGGCTCCAGAGCCAAGACTCATGCACTCTGGCATTTAGGGATCCCTAGTGGAATAGCTTAAGCTTCCACTGGACAAGCCTCAGACAGCCGTGCAGAACTTCCCAACAGGTTTCTAGTCTCTCATCTTTAACAATGAATGGATGTCCAAGGTTTAACTGACATCTGAAGAAAGCCAACTACATGGGAGAGCAATGCCAACATAGACAATGGGCAAAGTATAGTCCCCAAAGAAACAGAATTCAAGAAGAGATGAAAATGTAAGCGGAAAAATAGCTTTCCTGTTGGTATCCTCAGAAAGATAAAGCATTATATCCATAAAACAAGAACAGGATGCCATGAAATAAGAATATTCGGAGACTAAAAAAGAGCTTTATATTAAAAATATGATGGTAGAAATAAAAAGTTCATTAAAGGGATGGAAGGTGACACATAAAACTTGGAAAAAAAGAATACAAAGGCAAAGGCAAAGAGAAGCTAGAATATTAAGGCAGGTGATTGAGTGTATAATTAATGGAAGTTCCAAAAACTGAAACAGAAAACAGATGAGAGAAAATTATAAAAGAATTAATACAAGAAAATTGCCCATATCAGAAGGACAAAAATTCTCACATTAAAATAATCCTCAGTGTGCCTAGCACTTAAAAAAATCCCATTTAGGTTGGTGAAATTTCAGATAACTAAAAATGAAGAAACATTTCTAAAAATTTCTAGAGAATGGGAAAAAACCCAGGTGATCTACCACGGTGGGAGGATTAAACCGTACCACCGTCTTCATCAGCAGCAGCCCACACACGCAGACAGTGAGTGCCCTGGCAGGCATGCATGAAATTATCAGAGTGTCAGCCTGTCACTCAGGGGAAGGTTGTTTCCAGTCATGCAGGAAGGAATCAAAACTTTTACCTCTCACACATCTTTCTTAGACAGTTACTCAAGGATCCTCTGATGTAAAGTAAGGGAGTAGACGAAGGAAGGGAAGACCTGGGACCCCAGCGGGGAGACTGGCAGAGAGGGAGTGATGGCAAGGCCCTAGCTGTGTAGCCACCTCCTGAATCAGTGCAGACACACAGGGGATGAGGGACCCAGGGGAGCTGGAGAAAGACATCGGCAGAGATTCTACGTGCCAGGAAGTACTGAAGGTCGTGTCATCACTACACCAGAATGAAGGAGTGGCCTTACACACAACTCCGTGTGTGTTGGGAAGGTTTAAATGAATTGAGTTGTCCTCCATATAAATGACTGATATATCAGAAACACCGAGCTCATATGATTAAAGAATTAAAACATGATGTTTTAATGTATTCCGTTTATAGATCACATAGCTTTTGGAGGAACTAAAAGTAGAAAAATTTTAAAGAGTTAAAAGTAGGAGCCTTCTGAGCACAGGGAGTAAATTGTTGCTTTTCATTATAATCCTGTGTTATTTTTTTAAAAATCATGCAGAATTGCCTAGATTTTTTTTTCAAAAAGCCAAAAAATGAGTCACGAAAATTAAAACGAGACAACGTGAATGGGCCACAGTCTACCATGGGAACTCGTTGGGATAGACCCAGAGCCCCAGGGTGGCCGCGGAACCACTGGCTTGAGCCTGTTGATGAGACTTGGCTGGGGGGCTGGGCGACCTCCCCAGAGAGGAATTTTTGGTTCTGTTAGCTTGCTCTGTTTGGGTTTACTTTTTTGGAAAACAAGGATGCAAAAACACAGCCAATGGGCCCCAGGTGAGTTCAGAGCCAGTGGAATGGTAGTGGTCTTTGCATTTGGAGAGGCCCCGTGAGCACTGTTGCCTGAGTTTTATGTACCTGGCTCCTCTTCTGAGATGCAGCCTTGCCCAGGAAGCCTTTATTGGGTAGGAGCTTTTTAGACAGTCCTGGGAAGACCCACAGATAGGCTAGGCCTGCTTTGTCCTTGGGGACTATCTTGAGCTGAACTAAGCGTAAGGGGAGGCGGAGTGAGCGGCCCTGTGTGGACGTCCTCATACAGTTCCAGAGCGTGGAGGGCAGCGAGTGCCAACAGGGCAGTGGCAGTGGGCAGCAGGCTAAGCCATCTCAGTCCCTGTTGCCATGGAGGTCTTATGCCTACCTCTGGGAGGGAAATGGACAATCTACAAGTAAATGCATATGAGACAATTCCAGTGAGGGCTGTGCAGAAAGAAAGAGAGTAGGATTTGAGAGAGTGACAAGGAACCTCTCCCCACTGGCCGTCCAGGAAGGCCTTCCTGAGGAAGCAACATTCAAGGGCGGAGAGCCGTCTTGGAATGAGCTTTAGGAAGAGGGTTTGCTGAGAATCTCTGTGGGGATGGGCTAAGCTGAGCAGAGGCCCCCCAATATGTCCAGTGAGAGGGCAGGCTGGTCAAGGTAGAGGAGCACCATTGCATCACATCGGAGAGCAATACACTGGTCAGTTCAAGAGTGAGCTAAGATTGGAAAGGAGGTCAGTGGGGGCCTGAGGAGCCTAGAACCCCACTCTGAGGAGTCCTAGAGGAAGAGGCCCCAGTCCCGGAGTGGGCGGGTAAGGTTCTGCAGGGAGTCTTGGCAGTTCTGGGCTTTGAGCCCAATGTCCCAGGAGCCTGGAGGACATTCTCCTGCATGAAGAACACTTGATGGCAAATCCCGAGCTTGGATTCCTACAGGGGACCTAACAGAGGAGAAGTGCAGACCAGAGTACGTGCAGTTGTGCCTACTCTGCCCAGGCCGACAGAAAACAGACACAGACACAGGAAAGCCCTTTCCTGTGCAGGGAGCATCCTATGGGGCCCCATTCGTAGGGCCAGCTCTGTGCTGAGCCCGGCTGGGGCCACTGCAGGCCAGAAGAGGTGCTAAAACCCTCCCTGCTCCTGCCAACCCTCGACCGGCACTGCCAAGTCAGAGCCAGGTCTCCCACCAGCATCCCAGCCTCAGACGACATGTTGTGTGGGCACCAATGAAGTCAACACAGGACTGAAGGATGAGTGCGTTTCTGAGGAATGGTGTTGGGAGCCGGCGTCATTGTAAACATGCACAGCAGACGCAGCTTTTCCAAGACTGATTTGAGGAAGGCTTTTCTGCCTGCAGACACCTCTCTGCCTCCCCAGCCCATTTGGGGCTGAAGCCTGGAATTCCACCATTACAAATTCATTCCTTTGGTTTGGAATACAAACATCCCATTGAGGAGGTAACCCTTGAGCTCACGGTACTGAGCAGCCTTGGCAGGGCACCAGGGCTTTGGCCACTCCACGGAACAGCCAGCCAGCGCTGTGTGCAGTGCACCACGCTCGCTCTGGGTGTGCAAAGCTGGATCAGACTCTGAGGTATAATGAGTGCTGTGAGAGAGAAGAAGCCAGAGCGGGAGGAGTAAGGAGAAGACTGCTTGGAATGGAAAATGCACAGGCTGAGGGCCTTCTAGCCTGGCCTCCTCCTCGTTGTGTGCCCTCAGAAAAATCTCAAGTTCCTTGCCTCTCTGTGCCCCACTTGTGCTCACTCAGAGGGGCTGGATGGCACCTTCTTTGCAAGGTGGTCAAGAGCCACCACTGACCTGGCCCATGGAGGGTGTTCAGTAACATGGGATGGTATGCCATGCCTGTGGCTTTCTGGAGAAGTGACATGGATTAAGCCAAAGCTGAAAGGATGGCCGGATGATTCCCAGGAGGACAAAGAAGGCACAAGTGTGGAGACTCAGGGCTGCTGAGATCAGGGTAGTTTGATCCAGGATAGAAGCCGGAGATTTGAGTTCAGAAAATGACCTGCCATCTGGTCAGCAGAGACTGAGGCCTGGGGGAGGACAGGAGAGAATGTATGAGAGTGGCGAGGAGTCCTGGAAGGAGATGGAGGAGCAATTTTGTGGCTCAGTTCCACCATCAGGTCTAGGTAGAAAATCCCCGCCGTAGCCTGGCTCGGGTCGCGGGCAGGCAAGGCCCAGGAGGACCCAGGCCCGGGTACTGGGAACACTGAGACCATTCTCCAAGAACTGGCACGGAACTGCAGGGCTATGGTTTCTGGCTGTTAGTGCTTTTGTTCGTTAAAGTATGTTGAGTCAGTAGGCCTTTGTCTAGCTAAGAAAAGACAGGAGAACCTTAAGGTGGCATTGTCGTGTCTTTCTACATTGTCCGATAAGTTTACCCTGTGCTACTCCAAGTGGTTGAAATCGGGAGGGAGAGGACCACGTTTTCTGCACGCGTGTGCTGAGCCCGTCTCCGTGTCTCCCCAGGAGTCGAGGGCTCCCTTCTGGGCCACTTGCTGTGATCCTCCCTCCCAGCATCTGTGAGAGATGCTGGGTTGTGCCATGGTCACAGGCGTGGCTGTCACGGGCCCGAGGTCCAGGGGCTGCAGTTGCACAGCTGTGATGGTGGTGGGGACAAGCTCATTTGTGACAGAGAAGACAAACGGGCACTTCCCGTCCGTGGTGGCTGGTGGCTTTTCCTGAGCCTGTTTCTGACTACTGCTTCATTTAGTCAGCATTTACTGAGTGCCTTTTGTGTACCAGGGGCTACACTGGGGAGTAAGACAGATTCCTGCCCTCTGAGTGCTCACAGTCTGGTAGAAACAAACTAGTCAGGTGTGTAGACAGTTGCAGTGTAGGAAGGTAAGAGCAAAGGGCTGCCCGGGGGAGGTGGGGTGGACCCTGGAGTCAAGGAAGACTTCCTAGAGGAGGTAGAGCCCCAGCTGAGTCTCAGGTCGACGAGGAGTTTCCCAAAGTATTCCAGGCAAAGAGGATAACAGGTATGAAGGCCTAGGCACAAGCCAGCGTCCCTGCACGTCTGCAGGAATCCTCCTTGTCCTTTTGGTCCTCCTCAGGCCCTACCTCCAGGGAGACCTGCCTATCGGCTTCTTCTGGGCCTTCTCTGAGGGCTGGAGGGTGTGTCACAATTGCCATATAGTCCCGTTTCAGTGGGAGTTCCAAGGGGTACTGTTCTCAGTGTCATCACTGAGTGTGTGGCTCTCTCCTCCCCCACAGATTATGACGGTCAGATGAAACCAGAGTCTTGAGCAGCCATGGGAATCCCAAGGAGTTACAGCTGCATAATGGGCTATTTTTCATGTCACCCATTAGCTTGATCTCCATTGTGAATGATCTCAGTTTTTCCATTTATAATGTTGGGACACATCTGAGGATGAGAAGAAACCAGAAGGAAGGCATGTCTCCCAGAATTGACTTTTTGAGTGACTGGCTGTTTGTTTAGTCAGGGGCAGGGGTGGAAGTGTAGGCCTGGAATGAGGCTTAAAAGGCTGAGAGGTCTCAGATGATGCTGATGCAGCGGGCTTGGGACCACACTTGGACATCCCCTGGCTTAGCCCCATGCTGGATACTCAGGAACTCCAGGGCCTGCAAGGGGTAAGTCCCTATCGTGGGCTGGGAGGAGCAATGCCCACAGCTCCTCTAGGAGCAGGTTCTCCTCGAGGCCATCAGCAAATGGCCCTGACTTCCTCATATGTGAGGAGCTTTATTGATGCTGGAATTTTTGAAAACACAGCACACCAGGAGAGGAAAGCATAGTACCCAGCAGACATGCAAACTCACATAGATAAATGGTTCACATCTGATTAGGAAGGTCCCACAGCAATGAATTTGTGCAGACACCACTCTTGTGAGAATGTGGGTCCCTGGGACCTCCTGGAGGGGTTCTTATCTCCAAGCTGCCACTGGCAGTGGCCCTCAGCCTGGTCCACTGTGGTTGCTCTCATCCTCAGAGTTATCTTCAAAGCCAGTGAGTGAGCCAGTCCAGGAAACTGGTCACAGCCACATTCATTTTTTACTCAAATGGCCTATCCAGCCAGGTCATCGTCAGCACATGTCCCAGATGAAGGCTGTGTCTCTAGCGGTCTCAGATTTACAGAATGGGTAGGGAGAAATGAAAGACACCCTCAGAGTGCTACTCTTTTCCCATCGCTAAGGATATTCTCAGGGTTTGGAACCAGTCCCCAAAGTGTGGGGTTCCCAAAAGGTTGTTCCCAAAGGCAGTGTCCTGGGAAGGGATGAGGTCTCCCAGGCAGGTTGTTGTGACAGCAATACTGTAAACTAACATTTCTTACGGTTCTAGGCACTGCTCTGTTTTACATGCATTCACATATTTAATCCTTCCCACTGCCCTAGAAAATAGTCTCATGATCTTCACTGGACAGTTGAACAAATGGAGACTGAAGAGTTTGTGCGACTGGCCTCAGGGTCCCACAGCAGTAAGTGGTGGTGCCAGACTTCCAACTCTGGCCATCTGACCCCAGACCTCCTCTCTTAACCCCTTTGCTAGACTACCTCTCCTCTCATTAAGGTATGCATATATTCTATAACGCTCATTCAAGGAAAGCGAGGTCCATTCTTTAAAACAACACCAGCCACCATTTGTGCAATGCCTACTTTGACCTGCTTTGTCTCAGATCTTCTTGATAGTAGCAAGGTCATTGTACTTGTTCCCTCTCCATTTTACAAAGGGGAGATTGAGGCCTGAGGAGGTGGGTTATTTAAACAGGGCTGCAACTTGAACTCAATCCTGGGTTGATGACTCCAGAGGCTGGGCTGTCCCTGCCACCCATGCAACTTGTTTTCTGCCACTTTAGGCTGAGAAGCTCGAGGAACGTCCTCTTCCCCTTTCTGCTCCCTTTGCTTCCTTGGGGCTCCTCTTGTGACATTGCCCCGAAGTGTTTGAGGGCATGGGGATGCCTGCCTCAAGCATCTCAGATTGTGATGCTGGCTCTGGTGGTTGCCTCCTGGAGTTGGAGCCATCATTGCTGCTCAGCTCATTACCCACTGTTGCACCTTTCCCGCTCCTTCCCTCTGGGCCCCAAGTCAGAATTTAGGCCACTCACATGCCACAGGTTTCGGAAGGCTGTTCCTGGGCCAGGATGCAGGATGGCCCTTGGGTAAGGTGGGCTGGGGAGAGATTTGGACCATCAGAGGTCTCATTCTAAAATGGACTCCACCCGAACTCCCTCCCCCAAACAGGTTTCTCCTGCCCTTGGGCTGTGCAGTGCCTGGGCCTGGCTTTGGCCCAGGTCTAGCCACTGTGTGAGGAAACTGGCCCAGCTGTCCATGGGATACCTTCCCACCACTAGCACCAAGAATTCCCAGGACCTTCTAATCCCTGGGGTCTTGCAAGCCCAAGCCCTATGTCATTATACCTGCCTGTTCCTTGCTCACCCATTATTCTTTAGGCCAGTGTTTTCCTGGGCTGCTTCTATTGGCTGTCTCTGCACTTCTCAGGGGCATCTGAAGAAGCCTCGGTGGCTGGCAGAATGGAGATAAAAATCCAGACAGATAGGCCCCTGATGGGTAACTCCAACCGTTGGCGAGTTGGCGGACCTGGCTCATTTTCAGGCCCAGAGGGAATAAGCTGTCTTTGAGTTGACAAAGACAGCCCCCAGGAGCCCTTTGATTTACATTGAGGTGGGAGCTGCCTGGGCAGGCAGAGGTAATAAATATGTGAACTGGGGGCCTGGGGGCTGCTAAAGATGGGGTGGGAGAAGGCTGAGAGGGAAAGCTCATCCCTCCGTGCCTTCTGGCAGCGCTAGTCTGAAGACCAGGAGACAACTTCATGATGCACTCCAAGATGTGCTGTGAATCTTAGTCCTTGAAGCTGCTGATGGTCTTCTGTGGGCACCTGCAAAAGTCCAGAAGATCTGAGCTAAATGACTGTGGAGGAGAGGAAAGAGAAGAATGAAGTAGGGGTGAGAGGTAGAGACAGAGAGAGGAGGAAATGCCCTGACTATAGAGCTTCCATCTACCCACACATCCACACATAGATACACATGCATGCACGTACATACACATGCATGCATGCACACACACACATGCATGCATAGCAAGATGCACACACACACACACACACACACACACACACACACACACACACACATCCTTCCATCCACACACATATCCACCCACCCACCCAGCCTCCTATTCATCCACCTATCTATCAATTCACCCTATACACCTACTTCTCCAACACATTTTTTATCAATCATCTATTATGTTCCAGCCATTTCTATCCAGGTCTTACCTTCTTAATGTAGCCCCCAGTGGACCAATAATCCCCTCGCCATGTCCTGATTTCTTTTTGCACTCACACATGATCATAACCTTTGGCCTTTGCAGATTCTCCTTACCATTTACTTATGCTTCTACTTGTTCCTTGGTGGGACTCACGCAGAGATTGTTAGGCCCTTCACTCAGAGTCATGTTGCTTCTAATTCTCTTAGAGCTCTTCTTGGAGGAGTTGGCCAAAGCATCTTTTGTGGGAGGGTTACTATAGACACAAATTCCTTGAGATTGGGATTGCCTGGTGTCTGTCTAGAATGTCGAAGTGGGAAGGGAGTCACATTGGTGAGCACCTGCCAAGTCCTCTGGGCAGGTGGAGTGGTGCAGAGCACGGTGATGTAGAAAGAGCCCATGTTTGGAGTCAGGCAAGGGTTGGATTGATTCCTGGGGCTGATGAGCTTGAATAAGTCTCTTTTCCTTCCTGAGGTTCAGCGTCTTTATTTGTCAAGAAACAAGACATAAACAAATCTGTGCAAATTCAGTGTGCATGCAGGCACTGCACGTGGTCCCTCACATGTGGTTGGTGGGTGATGCCTTCTCTCACCACACCTTACCATAGATTGGCAACTGCTCAAGGCCTCCTCTGACACCCCACCTCCACCTTGTAGAGCTGGAATGGGCAGAGCCAGATTAAGCTTTCTGAGGACGTAGGACTCTTGGGCCAGGACCAAGCCATGAGCAGCATTGGGCAGCCTCTGGCTTTTCTGCCCACGGCCCTCTTCTGGTTCTACCCTTGTCTCATCATATCTTGCTGCCGTCCCTCTTGGGCCCTATAGTCCCCTGGGATGGTCGGGGGCAGAGAGATGCTGCTGAGTTGCTGGAGTGCAGGATGTCTTGAATCCAGCCTGTTGCCTTGCTGTGGGCCCTCTGGTTCAGGCCCTCTGTGTAGCCCAGTGGCCAGCGGGTTGGTTCCCAATACCTGGGAGGTGGCAGAGGTGAGCTGGGAATGAGAGGACTAGGAGGTGAGGGCAGGAGGCTCAGCTCTGGGGAAGGCACGCAGTGCTAGGAGCCACAGGCACTTAATCAACTGAATTCCCTCTGGCCCCTCCCTGACTCCATTTATTACCTATTAAATAATTATCTCATTTGGAAAGTGTTTCTTAATGTAGGGCAGACTCCACCCTGAGGCATGGGTTTTGCAATGGATCATCTCCTGCGTATTCTAGGCTCAGGCAGGACTGGAGTGTGCTTGCCCTGACTGTGCCTCTGCACCAGGCTTTGCCAAGGCACCACAGAGTGGGGCGTCGCCGCCCCACACCTCAGGATGTCCTGGCTTAATAGCCTCATTACAAGGATGTTTTTCGACAGTCTTCTAAAGGCTTGCCCGAGGCTGGGCCTCCCAAGTTACTTGGTATTTTCTGGGACACTGCCCCTGCATCCCCCAAACATCTGGCAATGTCAGAGATAGGAGGGGTCTTTGTCCTTTTTATAGGTGAGGCCACTCAGGCTCAAAGAGGGTAGGGGTCACCCTGAGGTCACACATTAAGTTGGTTATAAAAGCAGAAGCCCAGGCCTTCTGCCTGAGAATCCGGAGCTCTCTGCTCTCTTTATTCCACCCTTCCTTCATCTTGGAATGTCGTGGGCACCTGGATGTGGCCCTTCCCTGCTCATACGAAGGGGCTGTTTTCCTGAAACCGGAGCTAGGAAGCTGTGTTGGCTGAGTGAATGAGTGATGAATGAGGCAGCTAAGCCTCACAACAACCTCATAGATTATCCCCTTTTTTCGTTATTAAAAAGTTATACATGCTTTCTAGAACATGTGCAAACAGCACTGAAGCACATATAGAAATGCAAGTCTCTCCCTACCCTGTCTGCTCCCAGAGGTCATTTCTTTGGCCAGGCAGACCAGCTGCAGTGTGGAGGACGGATGGGGGGATTGATGCGGTTTGGCGAGGATTATTAAGGTCCTCTAGGCAGGGGGCAGTGGGAAAGGACCAAGCTCATCTCCTGATCTTTAGCTGAAAATAAGGCTGAGTGGTCAGCCTGTGGCCAGGAATTTCTGTCTTCTTCAACTCCACAAGATGCCCCGAGGTATGGCTTTGGTCCCAGTGCCACCAAGAGCTGTGTGACCACTGGCTCTTCACATCCCGCCTTGCCTAACCTGGGCTCTTTTGCTGCACAGTGGGGCTCATCGCCTTTGCCTCACCTTCGTTGCAGGTCCTGAGTCACTTGAGCCCCCAGCTCAGGCCCGGGAGCTGCCTGTGCTCAAGCCGCTGTCAGTGTCCCTTAGAGAAGCTCAAAATCCTCCCCTCAGACTGGGCCCATGTTAGGACTCTGGGAGTGGAACTCAGCAGCAGTCACTGTGATCTGGAGTGGTCAGGGGCACTCTGGACAGGTGGCCAGCTTGCAGGATGATGGTCAAGGATGAATGTGGAGGGACCCAAGGTGGGCATTTAAGGCAGCCATCCTGGTGGGTGGAAGACGTGTGAGAGCATGGGTATAACTGGTTTGCGTCGGGGAAGGGTCTTGTGGAAGAGGCATGTGCAGGAGGGCCAGCATGGAGCCTGGCCTAGCCTGCTGTTAATAAGGAGTCAGCGAGGGCTCTGGAGCAGTGGAGGGCCATCACAGGTGCCAGACGCATGGGTATGAGGAAAGAGTCAGGCTTTGTCTCTCAGTTCCCTGCGGCCATGGTGGAATTACTCCACTTCCAATCCTGTAGGGGTTAATGTCCCTACTGTCCTGGACTGTCCTGAAACTTCAAGCCGATTCATTATGGCCCCTGATGCAAGACCCACAGGCGGTGAGTGTGCAATGATGCTGGTGATGTAACTGATACAAATGATGATGAATCAGGCTGAGGGCTGGATGACTGGGCCCTCAAAATCTTGGAGCCCTGGGACCTGTACCCCAATAATAACTGTCATTTATTGTGCAACAGCTGTGTGATGGATGATGAGTTAAAGCTCTAAATTCATCTCTGCACAAGAGGCTTCATCATCCTTATTGTACAAATGAGGAACCTGTTGTTCCTAATGTCCCCGAGGGCACATAGCCTGTGAGTGATGCAGCCTGGATGCCATCCCAGGGCTTTCTGTGTTCCTCAGATCCTGTCCTTCCAGGCTTCAACGATGCCTATAGAACACTGCAGTGGACATAGAATCCTCCATATGTAGTGAATGCCAAAGTGAGTATAAAACACAGAATGTACTAGCTGGCTGCAGAAGCCTGGGAGGCTTCCTGTAGGTGTTCTCTGGGGCATTTCCCTTGCTCCAGGCCTTGCCTCTCTGTGATTCAGCTCTAGGTGAAATGAGCTTGGGAGGGGATTCTGGTGCTGGGCTAAAGCTGGAGCAAACCAGCCTGTAGCCATCTGGGTTCCTGTCAAGTCCTTTTGCTCACTTACCTGCTTTTTAAGGCAGTCGTGTTGTTCAGTCTCTAAGTCCGGCCGAGTCTCAGGCCCCTTGGGTTCATGGACACAGTGGATTGAGGATGCCATGGCAGGATTAGCTCTCACTCCTTGATGACATTCTCTTGCCTTGCTCACCTTGGGGAAACCTGGGCCTGCTAAGTTGAGCCCTTTTGTTAATAGAGATGAAAAAGGCATAGCCTGCAGGCCCTGCGCTGCCCACCCTGGAAAGGTGACTTGCCTACCTGCACGGTAAGCACCAAGATGCTCACTAGCTGGCCCGTCCATCCCACAGACTCATTACTGCACGCCCACAGAGGAATTGCAGAGCCAGGCAAGGATTGTGTCTGCGGGCTTCAGCAGCTTGGCGGATTTCAATGAGATGATCGCTTGTCATTTTTTATTAATGAGCGAGTGCCTGATTCATTATACATCTGAGGGGTGAGCCACCCCAGATGGGGAGAAGGACTCGGAGACACGCAGCTGCCACAGAAGGGGTGATGTGGCCCCGTGAGCAAGTCTTTTCTTTCTCTTTCTCCCCAAAGTAAACAAGTAAGAAAAGGCACTCGTCTGGGCAGGCAAGGCTCTAGCGACCTGCTGCATTATGGCAATGGGGAGGTGGTCTGGTGGCTGGATGATCCCTTAACCCAGGACTGCGGCTCTTGAGGAGTTTTCTGTGACTACTCTTCCCTGTTCTCCCCTGTCCAGAGTCTCTTGCTCACCTGTACCTTGGGGAGTAAGCAGGAGGAAGCCAAGTCCCCCAGTCTAGGACTCTAGATGAAGGGAAGTCATGGAGAGAGCAGATGTCTATGCAGGAGACCTCAGAGGTGACCTGGACTGAACTTCGGGTGAACTCTGGCTCCCAAAGGCATTATTAAACATGGAGCAAATGCCTTCATAGGGGATGCCTCCTAACAGAAGGACATAATTTACCCACCCGTCTGCCAGTGCACCACTGTATGCCAGGCCTTGTGCAAGGTGCTAAGGACAAGGCAGTCCTCGCTCTCTGGGAGTTCCTAAGAGTCCTGGGTCTGTCCTGTCATCCAGCCGGCCATGGGATTTCAGGCAGTCCTGTTTCCTTACCTGTGTGCTGAGCAGTGTCTGCTCATCTGCCTCTTCCATTGGATGGATTGGCAAAAGCTGAGAGAACCGGAAGCCCTTTTGCAGCTGTGATGAGTCTACCATAAGCACTTAGCGTGCAGGTGGGCTGGCCAAGGGTGCCTTTCCCAGCAGGTGGGGCCTAGCTCTTGTGTTTCAGGTATTTAAGGAGATGCACACTATCTTATTCATCATTGCTTCACCAGTGCCCTTGCTGAGCAGGAACTCCACAATTCTGAGTAAATGAGGGGATTTTTAACAATCCAGATGAAGTGTATGGTCCGGCCTTGACTCAGAGAAGGGCTCCACTTGGTCCAAGACAGCAGCGGACTGAGGCCTGACCTAGAGCTGATGAGGCACTTTGTAGGTCATTTGCACTCTCTGGAAGCATGAAGCTGTAGTCTATGTGTCCCCTTCCCTCCCCACCCAGAGGTAAGAGAGGCCACTCCTGGCCCCCTCAGTTGCTTGTGGGTATGAAGTATGAGAGTGCTTCATGAGAGCTCTGCCACTTTCTAGCTGTTTTCATCAGTGAGCCTCAGTTTTCATCAGTGTTAACAGAATTTGCTTCCTCGGGTTATAAGATGACGGGAACTGTATAAGGAGCCTTTGCCGTGGCTGGGCCACCAGAGATCCTGGCTTAGACCACTTGCAGCTTGGCCTTATTAAAGAAGAGGAAGTCTTCTTGCCTCAGGTCAGCAGACCAGTGAGAAGACTACATGCCCGTTGGTGGGTCAAGAGGGGCCGTTGGGAGACCTTGGAAGCACAGGCCTGTTTTGAGTTCCCCTGAGAGAGCTGTCACTGGTACTTTTCCTGCAGCCACCCGCCACCACTCTGCACCCCCAAACCCTCCATGGCCCCAGCCAACACCTGCATTGTCTGAGGACTGTCTGGCCCAGCAGTGCCTGCCCCTTCCCGCCCAACCCTGAGATTACACAACCCCGGCCATGGAATCCAAGCCATCTCTGCTTTTATGATGAGCATCTGCTTTACTTCAAGTGCTAGGACTTACCATGAATAACACACAAGTCTTTATTCTGTTTTAATCAGATGCTTAATGGCTTTTAGTCTGCTTAATTGCTAACATTGTATTTTTAAGATATAGGTTTTCACTGCAAGTATGCGCTATTTTAGCCACATGGTAGGTTACCTTGGAAATTACAGGCTAACCGGGAAACCTACTAAGGGCTAACCTGGGAACCCACCCACTGTACATTATTTCGTATGGGAAAAATGTGTCTGAGCTCCAAATCATTGATTTATGAAATACTGAACTTTGAGAACAGAGCTCATTTGTAAGTGGAACAGCCTGCATTCAGAATAAAATAAAGGGTCTGATGTGTCATATCCCTCGAATGTACACATAAGCCCTGGGGAGGCCCAGCTGGGAAGGTTTATGCTCAGAGGACAGTGGATTTAGAAGGGCCCAGGAGGGGCCAAGAGCAGGAAAGAGGGTGCGTGGTAGGCCTGCAGGCATATTAGATCAGTGAAAAGGCCAGTTTGGCAGAAAAATGGCCTGTATGTGGGGGGCAACTAGAGAATTAGATTTCCAAGGATGGTAACTAGATTTGGATGTCATCTACTGGGCTTTGGGGGAGCCAGAGTTTTAGGATGTGGAGTACTAGTGTCAGAGTGAGAGCCTGTTGGAAGAAGCTCCATGAGAGTGGAGTAGGTTTGGGAGGCCAGCTGGGGACCCTGGTGGGCTGCTGGAGTCCTCCTTCACAGGACCTGCACACGCTTCCAGGGAACGTGGCTCTGGTAGGCCGGGGAGAGCACAGAGGCTGGCTGCAGCCATGGGTTTGTTGCTAGACTATGTCTGTTTTCCACCTGCTATCTCTGGTATGGATGAGTTCCTCCCGGGACAAAGCAGCTCAAAATGTTCATTTGGGCCTGTGAGCCCTGCTCTGTGTAGACCCAGATGTATCTGAAAGTCTGAGGGGGAGAAGGGGGGAGGGGGCAGGGGCTAGTTAGCTAGACTTTCTTAGTTAGCTAGACTTTCCGGAGGCAGCTCTACCCTGTCTTACCTGGGAAGGTCATTAGACAGAGCATGGCTTTTGTGCTCTCTGTAAGTGACACTTGTAAGTCACAGAAAGGGATTTCTTTAAAGCCCTCTGGGCCTGGTGGAAAGAGTCATGAGTCATGGCTACGTATGGAAGGCCTGAAGAGGGGGAGTGGCAAACACCTCGGGAAGGCTTGTCTCTGGAGATGGTTGTGGGTCCCAGAAAGCAGCCCTTTCTGTGGGGCTTTCATTGTTAGGGTTGACCGGGAGCAGTCTCTTCCATATCAATAATGACTCCTCTGGGCCCCGAACACTCTCCTGAGGAAACTGAGGGGCAGGAAGGGCAAAGACATCTTGGGATTCGGCCACTCTCGCTGCTGTCTGTGTGTAGTATGAGGGACGGGGTGGGGAGGTGGGGAGGCTGGAGTAGAGACAGCTTGAGCTTCTAGAATGCTTCAAAGTGTCACTGTAGTACTTTTGGAAGTTCCAGAACGGCCACGTGCCCTAAATTGAGAAGAACTCACTGAGTGAACTCACAGCGGGCAAATAGCTGCTAGGCTAGTCCTCAACTCTGTCGTTTGGCCCCTGCCCCCACCCACACTCTCCTGTCAGAAGGGTCAGCATTCTGAACTGAAGGAGCTGGGAGAGGAGCTCCGTGCCATCCTCACCACCAGGGGGAAGTGTCTATTCCAGGCAAGGGTTCTCTCAGGACAGGGACAAAGGCTTTCTTCCACCAGCTTCCAGCCTCCCTGGGCCTTGTGTTCCCCTGAGGCTGAGGCAAAGTGTGGGTCACTTCCCTTGTTTTCTTTTTGTGGGCTTTGCGGTGCCATCTGAGGCAGTACCACCCAGAAGGGGTCTGCTTTTTCTTTTTGCTGACCCAGGAGATTTGGGGATGAGCTTTTTGTGTAATCGACCGAGACAAACCTCTGACCCTTTCCAACACCACAAGTAGCATCTGGTTTGGCCATCTTCTCCCCCACCCTCCCGTCCCAGGAAGCAGCCTTGACTCAGCTCAAGGACCGCTGCTTGGAGTGTGGAGGAAGTGTGCAGGGTTTGAGCAGTGTTGGCCCAGAGTCTGGAGAGCTGGGTGCCGCCCATGCCTGCTAATGTAGCCCCTTTATGAGTGCAAGGCCGCGCCATGTGCTCTGCTCCTGGTGTCAGTTGCTCAGTGTGTCTCGGGGAGGGCGGACCCCCTCTCTACAGAGGAGTGGTGGAGCTGATGGGCGGGCAGGCTGAGCCATGCCCCATGCCCTATGCCTGTGGGCAGCACTGCCTGAACTGTGAGAAGGGGGTGCACTTGGTGTGTATGGGCCTAACTCCTTGCTCCTCATGCTGAGGGGTCTGTACACAGTTTCTTTGAGATCCAAGGGAGGCCACAGGGGGTCCAACTTTCCTTCATGGGGGGGGACCAACAGGCTTTGCCCGCTCTGTAGGACACGTGTCTTGCTTTGGGGCAAGTTGTGCTCCTGAAGGTGTCTGTGGAAGGCCATGAGGAGACAGGCAGGGCTGGACAGTCAGATGATGTCAAGTAGGGACATGGAATTGGGGAACTCTAACAAAGAGTGAGACCAGGATAGGTCAGAGCGTAGGAAAAGGGGTGGTTGGTTCTGGAGTCGTCGTCCTCCAGGTCTGTCCATTCCCCTACTTCCTGTCCTGGGGTAAATCTCAAACATCTTATACTTAAGTTCAATCCTTTACTTTAGGCAGGATCTCCTTTTTGGAGACAGAATGGCTGCTTTTCACATTTTTGATGCCTTGAGATCAAATGGGGAAAAACTATAGAGAATGTCATTGGGAGTGAAAAAGGGTGAAGATGATAATGATATTGACCCCTCCTCACCCTAGTATGCCTCTCCCCACTCTGTTAGCAGAAAAAAACAATTCTGCACATGGCAAATGGGGTTGCATGGGACCAGTGGTCCTGGCAGATCTGCATGCCTAAAACCACAAAGGTTCACCCTTCTGTTTGGTGGGAACTCCTTGTCCCAAGATATGTGCCATGTCCTCATCCTGTAGAAGGGAAAGGACAAGGACAGGTGGGGAGTGATTGTCCACAGCCTGAAAAGGATGCTACATTCAAACAATTGAAACTCTTCATGAGATTTCGGCTGGTTGGAGGTGGGGTCAGAACCTCCTGTGACCCCTGCATGTGAGGGGCCACGCTGCCTGAGGGAACTCTGCTCCCTGGCCCCGTGGCTCTAAGTTTCCATAGGGGAGCTGCAGCAAGCCAGGGAACCTTCCAGAGAAGGAATGGGACAGTGGCCTTTTCCACAACCTCACTAAACACCTTGGGCAAGTCACCCCACCTTCCTAGGCCTCAGTTTCCCCTTCTTACCCAGCAAGCCCTCTGGTCCAGATGGCCCCCCAGAGCCTGCCCAGCTTGCAATCCCCTTCTTGGGGTTGCAAAACCCTAAGCTTGAGGCATCATGCCACCCAAGCTCCGGACCCTTGCCCTGGGACAGCCCCTGCCTCATGGAGGACAAACACAGGGGCAGCTCCTCTCAACAGGAAGGGTTCATGTGGCTCCCAGCCTGGGAAAGTCACCCGTGGACAGGAGCGCACACCAGCAGCAGCCAGATCCCCCAAGTCAAGCCAGTCTGTGCATTAGCGCGTTCTAAACCCTCCGCCACCCGGTCATAAATGATTCATGCAGCCCCGCCTCCCTCCCAGCGGCCACTTGATGTTCCCTCCCGCTGCTCCATCCCGCGGCTCCTCGGGCGGCCTCTGAGCCAGGCAGTGCCCTCCCAGCCCTGCCGCCCCTCCAGGCTGCGTCCCTCCTCCCTCCAGGCCGGCGGGGTAAGTTAAGGAGAAAGGCAGCCTTTCCTGCGACACTTCAAGTGGAAATGAGGAGGCGGCCGCTCTTGTCTGCACAGGCCTGGCCTGCTGCTTTCTCCCGTTCCCTTCCTTGTGTCTGCCGAGCTCTAAGTTTGAAGCCATGAGAATTAGTAGGCGCAAGGCAGGGGGGTCCCTGCTGGAGTGGGGAGGGGGGAGGAGGAGAAAAGGTGGGGGAGGGCGCGAAAAAAAGGGTGGACAGACTACTGTCTGGGGGAGGAGAGAGGGGATTTGAAGGAGGACCGAGGCCCTGAAGAGAAAACAGCGTGAAAGAAGTTCAGTGACTCCTGCTTCGTGATGGGGATGGGCGGGGGAGGCTGCCAGGGAGGGGACGGTAGGAGAATTCACATCCTCGATGCTAGGATTTCTTCCCTGCTTCCTCCTCCAGACAGACATACTTGGAGCCCCTCAAACTCTCTGGGTGCCAGCAAGAACTTTGAACTGGGAGTATCTTCTGAGATCTGGCAAAGCTGAGCTTCTGAGAGCTCCGACTCGCCACTTCAATTCCCAGTGGTCTTAGAAGCAAGGAGGACTCGCAGACAAGAATCTTTATTGTCTGCTGAGCAGAGCGACTCTGAGTTACTTAGAAAAATGTGTGTGTTAAAACTGAGCTTCTCTGGGGAAGATGCTGTTTTCACATGAGGAATGAATTTGGAGAAAGTTGAGTTTAGGAGAGAAGGAAACAAAATCATATTTAAAAAGAATGTTCTAGAGGCTTGGCAAAATCTAGAAGACACTTTTTTTTTTCATTGTTCCTTTTCTTTTTAAACATCCTTTCGATTCTTCTTTCGTCTGGCTTCCTAAAAGCCCTTACCTGGCCTGGCCTTCAAGGCCCAAGGAAAGAGGGCCCCAGGGGTCCTAAATGTTGGAGTCTTATTCCAGTGGGGAGTACAGGGGGTGCTGCTTCTAAGGCCTTGTTAGCTGCTCCTTGGTGTAGAGGAAATTGGACCCTCATGGGAGGGACTGGCAGGAACTGAGGCCCCTGATCCCTGTCCTTGTTTGGGTTGGTCCCTGGGACATTTGTGTTTTCTCCTTTGACAACTGGAAACAAAGTTAGGTAAAGTGAGAGGCCTTCCCGATGGCTGCCTTTAGGGGAAATGGTGACAGCAACCATGTATCAAATCAGCGTGTAACTGCTAAAGGAGAAATGGCTAGAAACCCACAGGTAGTGGATAGCACGGAAATAGTGGCTGTCAGCTAGAAAGACGCTCTTCGGTATTATAGAGGGCATCCGTTCCCGGCAGAGGGAGCAGCATGTCACCATCCTCTAAGGGGGAAGGAGTAAATATGCTCCAGGAAGAGAAGAAAAGTCACTGTCCCTGTAACGAGGCAGGGCAGGGAGATGGGTAGAGGCGAGATGAGAGGAGACAAGCTGCCTGATACCATAGCTCACGAGGGTTGGGGCCCGATCCTCAGAGCGGCGGGAAGGACATGACCACGTGGCAGTGTGGGAACATCCCTTTTATCTGCTCTGTTGAGACAGGACTGGAAGGACAACATCAGAAGGCCACAGAAAGGATCGTAACAGAGATGAAACAGATGAGAGTGGCCTGGCCTTAGAGTGGGGACAGGAAGGGGACCAGCACTTCCTCCATCCAACTGTTTGTGAGACTGGGCAGAGCTGTGGTCAGGGGACTGGCCCTGGATGACAGTGCTCATGAATTTGAGTACAAAGTGCCATTTGGTATAATGGACACAGCTCAGTCTTGGCCATTTGTGGTTTTTAAACAAATCATGATCCCCACCTTCCAAACAATTTAGTCTTTTTTCCGGCCAGCCCCATCACAAACTTTTGAAGCATGAAATGAATTTTGCTGGCCCCTGCCAATAGGATCTTTTCCCTAGATAATGGATTTTATGAAATGGCTATAATCCTCCCAAGTAATGAGCAAAAGCTACATTCTCCAGTTGGACCCAGCATTCCTCTTCCTGATTTATGATATATTGGTTAAAATAGTAAACTGATAGCAGTTGCAAAATGGTCATCAATCACCAGGCAGTGTTGCTTAAACTATAGAAAGGTTTCTAGAAGTGAAATGCTGGAAGCCAGCGAAGGAACAATTTGGCAATCCCAGAGGCATAAAGCACCAGTGAAATCAAATCTGTGTGTTTGTACTTTGAAGTCAGAGGAATGGAGTGGCTAAGGAAGGAAGGAAGTACAAGTCAGCCCATTCCCAAAGGTCAAGGGATGACCCTCCTGGGCTCTCTCTGCTTGGTTCTCTTTCTAGACCATTTTGTAAAATTTTCCAAATCTTAAAATGTGTAAGTATGTTAGGCTAATAATGTGTAGTATTGAGTTTTAAAGCAAAGTCTATCAAAAATGTAAGTGGCATCTGTGTGCTTTAGCTAGGATCAAATTGCAGAGCCGTCGAGTATTGGTGCTGGAGAGACTAATGTTCTTAGGGGGGAAAAACTAGGTTTCCAGCATGATTTTCATGAAATTGTCTCTTTCAGTGAGTTATTCATAGCTGTATATTGTATCATTAGTTCAATTGGAAAACTTTTCCTTTATTGAGTGACTGAAAGAATGAATGAATGGTGAAGAACTTTAGTGACTGCGTGTAGGCAAGCTCCCCATTTTATGGGTGAGGAAACCGAGTGCCGTGAGAGGGGAGAGTGACTTGGCTTAGGTCTCATAGGGAACTGGTGAAATTGACTTGCAATGACATCTACTGAAACTTGAATTTCACAGATAGCACTGACTCCCAGCTATGTCAGCTCAGTGCCAGGTCATCACTGGAGGGCAGGTGTAGGGTCAGAAGCCTTTGACACCTGTGGCAAGATTGTGTGGATGCTTCTGGCTCTCCAGCTGCTGAGATGGCCCACTGACCCTTGATTCCAACAAGTGTCTGTGCCACATGCCAGCTCTAGACCCAGCTCTAGGACCCAATCTTGCCGGAGGGCAACCCTAGCTCCTGGGAGGAGCCAGAGCCAGCAGCCGCAGAGCCTAGAGTGGGACTGCTGTCTTCGCCATTTTGGGCATGTGATTTTCCACAAATCGTACAACCCCCTTGACCTCATCTTCCTCCTCTGTCACCCGAAACCCCTCCTGTGGAGTCTGGTGAACAGCAGGCAGGCAGTAGTGCAAACCCCATGCTTACTTCTCGGTTCATTGAGAAGCTGGCAGGCACCAGCTCTGGGCCAAGCCCCGGGCCTGCGCAGAAACTCAGAGTTCAACAAGCAATGGTTAGAAAGGCAGGGGCTGCTCGGGATTTTGGACACAGCTGTCAACCGCTGTCTTTGAGACCAGGATTCCCAAATTGAGGAAAGCAAATCTGAGACTTGGAGAAGTGGATTGGAAAGAATGAGTCATGACTACACCAGTCACGAACCAGCAGGAAAACAGGCACTCATCTGCTCAACTCTGTCCTCCTCCAGGCCAGGGCCACTGGGCTTTAACACTCCCTCATGCAGCCGTCCCAGCACTGATTGTCAAGGCTGGCCTGTGCTATCAGGTATCCCTGATGTGGACGCCTTCAGAACCTTCCTTATCCCAAGGTCATGGCTTTCTTCTCAAAAATGGAGTACCCTGCACACCCCGCACCTGCACTGAGTTGGGTGTGGTGGGTGCGCCATGGGCGTTTGTTCCGGGATGCACGCGAAGTGGGCTGGATCCTTGGAAATGAGGTGATATTTTCACTCCCGGATCCTTGCAGGGCTGGAAAGCAGAGTCCTGGGCCAGAGCCCCCACACACCCAGGCCTCCTCCATGTTCCCTCTCCCTATTGCCTCTCTATCCTGACACCCATCAAGACAGAAACTTTTCTCTCCTCTGTGCACCTGAGCTGTCAGAAGGTGAGTGCTAATCACAGCCGATTGTGCTCTTATAGGTGCAGGTTTGCAAAGGACGTCTTTTGTTCTTGTTAGAGTAGCTAACCTCTAAATCTATTTAATACCCCTTCCCCGGTTGTCCATCATTATGACACATGATTTTCCAAAGGATTTACTATTAGTTAGCAGCACAGGGCTTTCTCCCTGGGGTAGCAGCTACTTGCAGTGAAGAAAATGCATGTTCAATGTAGCAATTTGTCTTTTTTTATATATTTATTATAAGAGTAAATGAGTTATTGTTGGAGACTTCAATATTATTGCAAATTAGGTGCTGCACACGGAGCTGAGCCCATTTATTATGTTTCTCGACTCCCACACAAGCACACCAGTTCAGGAATCAGTTGAAAGTCCTGGCCCTTCCCAGGGTGAGCACAGGGGGACATGCAGACTGGCTACAACATCACACTATGCCACAGGAAAAAGAGTTGCACAGGTGGGAAAGGGAGCACAAAGTTTGTCATTGTGCCAGGCGGTCAAGGGTAGGGGGCTGATGGCTGGGATCAACAGACTGGAGGCAGCCGTACCGGTGTGACCCTAGTCTGTGAAACCTACTCCATGACCTGCTCTAAGCCCATGCTGTCATCCAGAGCTGAGGTTGGAGATCTGTGCCCAGAGTAGTCCCTCAGCCATGACATTGCTCCCAAGGTGCTGGCAGTCTCAGCTGCAGAGGCTGGGTCTGGGTTCTGATATAAGGTGAGCCCGAGAGATAAAGGTGTCTGGACCCCTGCTGAGGTGTTGCTGCTGCCTGGTCCAGTCTGTCAGTCACTTCCCCAGTCCAGGCAAGGGTGGACACAGGGGCTGCAGGATGCATGTAAGAGAGTTGAGTCCTTGTTCTCCAGTGATGAAGTCCAGATGGGAGAGTGAGCAGGCCTTGTGGGGTCAGTGCCAAGGAGGGGTGGGTGGAGTTCTTGACATATAGCCATGCCCTGAGACCAGAGGGCCTGCAGAGAAGGTCAGTGGTCAGGAACACAGGCTCGATGTCCTGGTTCTCTGTCACCTCCTATTTGCATGACCGTGGACAAGATGCTCAGCCTTGCTCTGAACTTCAGTTTCTCTTCTGTAAAATGAGGCTGATAATCCATAGGTGTCATTAGGATTAAGTAAATCCACATTTGTGAAACATTCAGCACAGTACGTGGCTCATAGGAAGGGCCCAGAAATGTTACTTGTTCATTTATTACTGAACTTTTTGGAACAGGATGGGCTAAACCTTAAACATTAATTATTTCTCTCAGTTGATAGCAGTAATACATGTGATTGACAGATAAGAAGTACCACCTAGAAAGAGCCAGTGGTAAAATTTTGGAATATGTGCTCTTAGAAATTATAACCGAGATGTTTAAAAGACATTTTAAACTCATTTAAAAGTAACAGTAACCCACTTCATGTCAGTGAAAATAAGCCATTTTTTTTTTTATGAAAAATACCTTCCAAAACAACAACAAAATTAGAAGACTGGCATTGTTTTCAATTTTCAAACCTCTTTACTGTCTGGCCTCATAGAAGGTAGCATTCTCTTATCTTTTCTGCATTTGTTCTGCTCCATGAGAGCTTCTGAAAACCCCTACTGTCCACTCCTGGAAGAATAAGAATGAAAAAGGCAGACAGCTTCTTAAAGATAGTTTTGACTGATGGGCCCCCTGAAAGGGTCCTGAGATTCTCAACAGTCCTCGGTCTATACTTCAGTCCCCTGTATAATGCTTGCAGAGTGTTTTTGACCTTCCCACCTGAGGCTGGGTTGTGTGCATTGGCTCAGTGGGCCCTTCAACTGGCCACATCCGTGTCAGCAAGTTTCCCTCCCCATCACTATGAAACAGGACCCACACAAAATCTTGCTTATTTGTAGAATGTATGGTATGACCACTGACAGCATTTTCGTGCCTCCTTGCAGTCACCTGTGGGGTAGACTGCCCAGTTCCTCAGCTGGCACAGCACTTTGTCCCGGTCACACAGGTCTCTGTGTCCAGAGGTTGCTCCAGGAAGGAGTCGTGTCCCCAAGGTCCAGGGTCCTCTATTGGCCTAGCTCATCCTATAGTCCACTGTCTGCAGACCCTGACCATAGGGAAAGCACCCAGTTCCTGCCTGTCCTCACCCCAGATGGCTCCTGGCTTGTAGGCCCAGCTGGCACCCCAAGGGCCAGAGTGATGGCACTAAACTACATGGTGCTTCCTTTTCAGAACTGCCCCTCAGGCCAACAGAGCCCAGTTTGTGAAGGCTCAGTGGGTCTGTGCAAGAGCCCCTGTTTGTCTTGTTTTTGGCCTGATTTCTCAACTGGCTGGCCAGTCCTTTTCAAAAATTGGCCAGGGTATTTCAAAACTTTATTTCTTCAAAGAGAAAAATTCCTGGACCTGTGGCAAGGAAAAAAAGTTCTAATCATAATTGAAATGACCAATAATTAAAGTGGAATAGTAAGAGTTTGGAAATATTGAAACTCATCAGACACAGTGCAGCTTCCCCATTAGGAGAAAGGCTAATGGTGGGGAGGCCGGGGATCCGCGGCCTCTAGATATGTATGGAGGGCAGGCTGTGCTGACTTCTCCCTGCGTCAGCATTTGGGGAAGACGGATGTGCCCAGAAGCAGGCCTCACTTCTGTCTGTGTGAGTGAGGCCCACGTCGAACGTCTGAGAGTGGCATCTATCATCTGTGACCTGTAGCATTTGTACTTGTTGTTTATAGTCTCTTGGCATGCATTGTTTTCTCCGGGCTGAAATATAGCACGCTAATGAGGTATCTCTCTGCTCGGGAGGATGTAGGTGGCTCCGAAAGACACCCCGGCAGCATGCTGACTAGTTTGTCAACAGCTGCGAGCTGTGGCAGCAGCTGTCCCAGCAAAGGAGAAAAAGGAGTGGAGATGCCAGAAGAAGTTGCAGCTAGGGGCTTGGGGGGATTGGTGCTAGGGAACCTCAGCTCAGTCAAGGGTCTGGCCTATAAGTGACTGTCTAGGGATATTTGTTTCTAAGACTGTGGGCCCTGGGGCCAGTCATTATAAGTGTAGTTCAGGATTATCAGACAGTCCCTGGTTTGGGTCCTAGTTTCCTCACTTTTGACCTGAAGCTCTGCTCTGGAGCCTGTGTCCTTCTCCATGAAGTGGGAAGTGATGCCCACTGTTGTAGTGTTAAGTGTTATGAGACTTGTCTGTGCTGGGTAAATGGCCGCAGGGTGGTACCTGTGGTGCCTGTGCCCAGCATTGCGGCTAACTGTCCACACAGGCACCCCTGCTAAGCTGGGACCTGGAGACAGGCATACACCATACCTGTCAAAATGCATTTATGAGCAGAGCGGAGGCTGATTCACTATTGTCAGCTATTTACGGGCTCTAACAAACCCCGTGTGGGCTCAGAAGCCTGGAGAAGTAGACCAACTTTAGAGGAAAAGCCTGAGAAATGACTCAAGCTGGGCATCTTAGCTTGAGGATTCCTGCACTGTGTGCTGCTCACTCAGAAGGAGGTCTATAAGGAAGGAGCTATAGAGCAAAGTTCTTTTTGTGGGAAAATGGCCCAGTCAGTGAAGGGGCCAGGCTTGGAATGGATTTAAAAGCAGTTTTCAAGAGAGAGTGTTTTCTCAGATTAGAAGAGATGGGATAGATGCAGTGTGTCCTGCGTGTAGCAACCACCAAGAGTAATAATAACAGCTACTCCTGTTTATTGATTGCTGGCTATGGCCTAAGCCCTCTGCAGACTCTATATCTCTTCTTTTTCTCACAACGATCCTACGATAGGTGTGCTATTACCTATAAATTCTGTGCAATCGGTCACAATCCAAATCCTAGGAGGACTCTAATGGAATTCTCCAAGCTGAGTGTAACATTCGCATGGAAAAGAAAATGACCCCAAAGAGCCAAGACGGTGATGGGGGTTTTGCAAGAGAAGACAGTGATGGGGGTGGGAGGTTGAAAGAATTTTACATGGAAATTCACGATATCTGATTCTGCCATTAACGTTTTACTTTCCATCTGTCTATACCTCTCTCCATCCTTGGCTCCATTTGATTTTTGATGCATCTCAAAGTAGATTGCAGCCATCAGTAAAATTGTAAACTTTCGTATGAAAAAGATGCCATCAACCAAGTTGAGACACATGACAGACTAGGAGAAAGCATGTCCCACATATGGAATATACCTGAAGGACAGAAATCTTGACAAAACAAAGAAAAACAATGTCCAGTTTTTAAAAATTAGATAAAATGTTAAAATAGTCAATTAATAGAAGATTTATAAATATAATTTAAACATAAGAAACATCCCTCAACCTTCTTAGTACTCAGAGAGTACTAAGTATATCAGATTGGCAAATACTTAAAAATCAGCACTGTATATTCTTAATAAAGGACAGGAGCAGGGGGAATGGGCACTCTCCTAGGTTGCTGGTGGAGTGTCAGCTGAGCATGGGGTCTGCAGGGCATTTGGCAGTATGTAATCAGAATTTTCCCTTCTCACGCTCTACCTGAAAAAACAGTTGCACATGGACCCAATGAGGCATGCAAAGAAAGATCCCTGTAGCATTGTTTATAACAAAAAATTGAAAACAACCTAAACAATCCAGAAATGGTTCAAAGAAACGATGGCATTTCCATCTTGAGGAATAATATGCAACAGCTAAAAGTGAGTTGGATGTATTCGTTCTGACATGGACGATCACTAAGAATCATTGTTAAATGAAGCATATACAGAATGCATCTATTACTTGTGCAGTAAAGAGTTCAGAAACTTATAAAAATAACAGCCAACATTTATTGGGTCCTTGCTGTTCCAGATTCTATCTATCATCACTAGTCCTCAAACTAAGTCTATGTAGTACTATTATTCCCATTTTACAGGTGAGAAAAGTGAGGTGAGGCTTGCTAGGATCCCATCCAAACTCTGCCAGCCTTCAAAGCTGTTGCTATTTCTGCAACTCATTCGCTTTGTCCAGATGTGAGAAAATGGCACCTGTACATAGTAACTGCTCAGGAAACTTAATTCTCTCCCCACATCCAGTTTCCAGTCATTGTGATTCATTCAAATACTGTAATATCTAAAAGAATATACAGTTGCAGATCAGACACACCATTCAGTGGCAAGCTGGGAGGAGAAGGTAGAGGAAATGTCAGGGGCAGTATACTTGGAAAAGGGGCGAGTGTTCCTGGGGCTGTCCTCCTTCCTGGGGCTGTCTGGAAGTAACCTAGGATGCCCTACTTACTGTTTGTGTAAGAACAGCATTTCTCCTTTAGAAAGCTAACTCCTCAGGATAGTGTAATGGAAGGCTCCTTTCCCTGGTGTCCTGCTAGCCGTGCTCTGACTTGGAGGCTCACCAAACACCAAACTGGGGCAGAGCATTGGTCACACAGCCGTGCCCGTCAAAGCTCACAAGCACATCCCTGCTGCAAAGATTCTTGAGATCAAATCTCATCTGCAGTCTCATTTATATTTTCTTTTGTTTCCCTTGCCCAAGGAGACATATCCTATATATATATAGGATATATCCTATATATATATGTATATGTATCTCTCGCTAAGAGTAATGTCAGAGTTTACAAAGAGTTTTATGGTTTCAGGTCTTAATTTTAGTCTTTAATCCATTTTGAGTTTATTCTTGTATATGATATAAGAACGTGTTTTTTTTTCCATTACTTTTATTTTTTGAAATGTATCTCTCCAGTTTTCCCAACATCATTTATTGAAGAGACTGTTTTTACTGCACTGTATATTCTTACCTACTCTGTCATAGATTAATTCACCATATAGGCTTGGGTTTATTTCTTGTCTCTCTGTTCTATTCCATTAATCTATATGTCTGTCTTTGTGTCAGTAACATGCTGTTTGATTACTATAGCCTTGTAGTATAGTTTGTTATCAGGTAGTGTGTTACCTCCTACTTTGTTTTTTCTCAAGATTGCTTTGGCTATTCGGGGTCTTTCGTGGTTTCCTGTACACTTTAGGATTATTCATTCCAGTTCTCTGAAAAGTGCTACTGGTATTTTGATAGGAATTGAATTAAATCTGTAGTTTACTTTGGGTAGTATGGACATTTTAATGATGCGAATTTTTCCTCTTCATGAGACTGGTGTAAGTGTTCATAGATAAACAAATGGATAAAGAAAATATGGTACATATATACAATGGAATATTATTCAATCATAAAAAGAAAAAATCTTATCACTTGTGAGAACATGGATGGACCTAGAGAGTATTATGCTAAGTGAAATAAGCCAGACAGAGAAAGACATAGCGCATGATTTCACTTATATGTGGAATCTGAAAAACAAAATAAATAAACAAACAAAACAAACAACTTCATAGATACAGAGAACAAATTGATGGTCATCTGATGTGAGGGGGATGAGGGGGTGGGCAAAAAAGGGGAAGGGATTGAGAAGTACAAATTGTCAGTTATAAAAATAGTCACAGGGATGTAATGTACAGCACAGGGAATATAGTCTGTGATATTGTTATAACTATGTATGGTGTCAGGTAGGTACTAGACTTATTGGGGAGATCACCTCGTAAGTTATATAAATGTCTAATCATTATGTTGTACACCTGAAACTAATATTGTATTAAGTATTGAAACTAATAAGTATTGTATGCCAACTGTAACTGAAAAAGAAATTTAAAAGAAATCTCATCTGCAAAGATACATGAGGTCAAATCTTATCAGAAAGAAGATTAAAATCCCTTCATATGGTTTAAATATTCATCAGAGAAACAAGATTAGTAGAGGAGGACCTTCTGAGGGTTTGTAGCTGGTTGGAGAGGAATGGGGTGGAGGGATATGGGCGGGCCAGATGGCAGAGGTAGCACCTTCTTAGGAGTGGCCTTTCTCCATGGGGCCTCTGTGTGCCAGTCCTGGGCAGCGAGCAGGGAGGAACAAGGCTCTGCTGAGCTGAGCTGAAGCAGGCCCTGGAAGGCACCTGAGGACAGGTTGGGGCAGGCCAGTGTCTAAGGCAGCCACCTGTCTTCCCGCCGAGATAGCGACTCACTCAGTGGAGGTTTATGCTTTAAGGCCTGTTTATATCCCCCATTCCATGGCCTTATGTTTAATTGTAGATTCATTATTTGGTGTTCTTTCTCTTAAAGAGGCCCCCCTAAAATCACATAAGCTTCAGGCCACCTGGACCTTTCAGTCACACAGCAGGCAGCAGTGTGTTGGAGGGCAAGAGGTCTGATAAGGCCTAGCGTGGCATGGACGTGTAACTTGGGAGGTGCTTAACCCACCCCCACTTCCCTGTGACTGTGGAGACTGCTTCTCCAGCAAGCTCAGAGACGGAGGCTTACTCCTGACCATTGCCGGCCCTGTGCCAAGCCCTGCTGATAACTCGCGCATCCTACCATGTCAGTCTGAACTTCCTGAAACTAGACTGCAGAAAAATCAGGTGGAAAAATCCTGTTACTTATTGGTATCTCTAGGGCCTCGCACACAAACACTCAAGAAAGTTTTTCAGTAAACGATTTCGATGAGGTTTAAAAATGGCCATGCATCCTTCAAAAGTTAAAATACAACAAACATTCAGTAAACTGCACACATCTTAAGTGTACAGGTTGGTGAAGTTTCATTTGAACACAGATATATAACCAGTACCCAGATCAAGAAACTTACCGTGGTCAGCATCCTGGAGCCCCTTGTGCTTTCCAGTCTCCGCCTTCTGGACAGCCATACTCAGCCTCTGATCGTGTTATTCAGCTTGTGTTCTTTATATAAATGGAATTGTGCAGTGTGTGCACTTTTGTGTCTGGCTTCTGTCTTATGTTTGGGGGATTCATTCATGTTGTTACATGCAGTTGTGGTTTGTTCATTCTCATTGTCATTTGTTCATTCTCATTGTCGAATAGTATTTATTCGTTTTTTTTTTGTGTGTGAATACAGCGCAATATACTGATCTGTTCTGGTGTGTGTTGATGGACATTTGGGTCGTTCCAGTTTGGGGTTATTCTGTGCTGCTTATGAACATCCTTGTACAGTCTTGGTGAAGATATGTGTGCATTTCTGCTGGAAACATACCCAGGAGTGAGGCTGTGGGATCTTAGGTGTGTGTGTGGTCAGCTCTAATAAATGCTGCCAGCTGTTCAGAGTCATTATACCAGCCGCCTTGGTTTTGATACTGGAATTTGCTATTAAAAGGTTATTTGTTTATCTTTTTAAAAGAAATTATTTTATATTAACATCTAGGAAAAACCGTTCAGATTGAGATGGATACATAAAAGTGTTGGTTGAGCCTGGGTCCCTGTTGGGAAATTAAAGAATTGTGAACTTCAGAAAAATAGACCTTGAAGGGAATAGTCACTCACACACTGACTCACCTATTAGTTCTTCCTTCAGCCGTAAATACTTACTGTGGCTTCCTCCCTCCAGGAGCCGGGTGAGAAAAAAAAAGAAAGACAGAATCCTTTCTCCTTATATTCTAGTCAGATGTATTAGTTACTTCTTGTGGCCAATAATGGCTCTAACCGAGGAAGACCATCTCTTTATACAAATAATTAGATGCAAGAAAAGCTACATAAGCAGAATCATGGATGTAGTAAAGTCACTTTATAGTGTTTGAAGACGTGGCTGAGTAAAGGGGAATGTTTAAGTAAATTAATGCCCTTCTATGGAAGGAGACAGTATGGATACACTAAAATGGTATTTATGAAGAATCTTAATGACAGTACAATTTAAAAACTAAAAGCAGAATAAAGCATTAGATAGATAGATAGATAGATAGATAGATATACTGTATGAAAATTATTTTTAAAACGCATGTCCTGCAGCAAAAAGAAAAAAGCAAACTTGGTTTAATTTTTCTGGTTTTAAAAAAATCTTTCTTCTGCTGGAAGCCTTCTGAGTTCCCCCACTTCTGACTCAGGTCTGCCCTGTCAGTACCCACCCAAGTCTGGATGCAGCCACGGAGTGTATGTCTGGCACTGTTACCTCCCAGATCTCAGTGGTAGATCTGGTTCCTTGCCCAGCAAAGAGAGACTTCACTTTCTATGGCCTCTCGTACCCAGCTCCTGCCTCTCTGCAGCCGGCTTTGGCTTGGGCTAGAGGCCTTTAGCCAGGCACTGCCCAGCCTGGAGGAGTTCACAGAGCAATGGAGGAAATGGGAAAAGATCGGGTGTTAGAGAGACTCTTAGTGAAAAGACTGAGTGACAGGAAGGGCTGGAGGATCAGCTGCAGCCAGGCCTGGCGGGGCCGTGATGCTGGTAGAGGTGCGGGTGGGGTCAGGTTGGTTTTAGCATTCTTGCTCTGGTGAAGATGGAGGAAGAGGCTGGCCAGGAGGCTGTTGCAGACTCTCTTCAGGCAGGAGATAAGGGCTATGCAGGGGTGTGTCAGGGAATCAGTAGGCTGGAAGGAGGAGGGCTTCGTACACGATGGACGGCACCCTAGCCAGGCAGCTAGTCCACCTCTGGCTGCAGCACTGTCTCAGGCTGGACGCCTAGGAGATTATCAGGCTTCAGTCCCTTAACAGCTGGCTGTCACCCCACAGTAACCCATAATTACTACTTAAGAGTTTGTGGATGAAGACCAGTAGATTCCAATTTAGTGTGTTAAACTCTGCTGCTCTAATGGGGAGCTTTTAACCCACTCTGCCACGTGAGAGGGACCCTTCAGCCAGTGGAGCAAACCAGTAATTTTCTTTAGCATCTAGCTGAGCTTCCACAGTCAGCTGTATTTTAGCATTTAGGATTTTAAATGCCAGTTAAAATGTTCACATGGAGAGATGTGTGTGTATTTTCATCTTCGTCTGC
This sequence comes from Pteropus medius, assembly GCF_902729225.1. Lineage (NCBI taxonomy): Eukaryota > Metazoa > Chordata > Mammalia > Chiroptera > Pteropodidae > Pteropus > Pteropus medius. The sequence goes on from NW_024343578.1 coordinate 120,305, forward strand.
ATGTCGTGCTGGAGACAAGGGGAGGAATAAATTGGAGCTTGCAAAGCTGCAGTTCACTGTGCCCAGCTGCCCACACAGCATTCGACAGGCTGGATGTCCCCGATTCTGAACCTGCATCCCACTAGAAGCTCTTACAGGAGAAGAAAGGGGTTCTTTAAGGACCTGAGTGTGAGGGATGGGAAAGCAGGACGTTTCTCTTTACAAACAGGGAATGCTCGCCAGCTGAGTCCTCTGTCCGCATGCTTGGATCCTCATTGTGTTTTACAGGAATTTCTAGCGCCCAGCCATGGGGGTTTTGCTAATTGGGAATTTTAATTAGAGAATTGGACAAACTTAATTACTTTTCACTCAGATTTAAAGCAAGGGACTGATGAACTTTTTCCCCATCGTTTCCAGCCTGGGAAGGGCCACCTTATCTAAGTCAGGCTCTGCGGTTTTGTCCCTGTTGTCGGAAATCTCTCCTCCCACCGCACCCTCTGTCCCTCTTTCCCTCCTTCACAGACTCCAGCCCTCTTCTCTCCTCTACCCGGGGCCCCCAGCTCTGCCCTCAGGAGGGGAAACCAGGTCACATATGTGGTTATTCGCAAAAACACACAAACCTTGTTTTGCCTCACTAAGAGGCAAAGCTTGTGGTTTTTCTGTCCAAGCCCTGGGACATCCCAGGCAGCAGGAATAAACCAGAAAAAGCAGGTAAGAACTGAATTATTTGCATATGAAAGATTATAAAAGGCTAAATTATATCTTTCTCAAGCAAAATTTGATTTGTACTAGTTTTGAAAAATTTTGGTGTTTGAAGTGGAGTTGAGCTTAATTTGGAGTTGAATCATCGTTTTTATCGGTCCTTATACATAGGACCCAGCCCAGCTTCCACCTGACTTTATGAGCAGAAATAGAGGTATTTCTACCCTAGGGAGCAAAATATTTCTCTTTATTCATTCTTTTTTTTAATGAAGTTTATTGCGGTAACATTGGTTAATACAATTATATAATTTTCAGGTGTGCATTATAATTTGACATCATATAGTCTATGGTGCGTTTACCACCCAAAGTCCAGTTTCCTTCAGCTACCATATATTTGATCCCCTTTACCCACTTCACCCTCCCCCTACCCACTATATTCGACCCCATTTAACCGTCTACCTCCCCCACTCCTCTCCCATCCCCTACCCTCTAGTAACCACTAGTCTGTAGTCCATGTCATGAGTCTCTGTTTGTTTGTCCTGTTCATTTGTTGCTTATAAGTGATAAGCAACATATAAGTGATATTATGTGATTTTCAACTTTTTCTGTCTGGCTTATTTCGCTTAGCATGATTATCTCAAGTTCCATCCATGTTGTCGCAAATGGCTGTATTTCATCTCTTCTTATGGCTGGGTAATATCCCGTTGTGTATAGGTCCCACAGCTTCTTTAGCCAATCCTCTATCGTAGGACACTTTGGTTGCTTCCATGTCCTGGCCACTGTGAATAATGCTGCTATGAACATTGATGTGCAAATATCTTTTTAGATATGATTTTTTAAGTCTTTGGGATAAATACCCAGTAGAGGGATTGCTGGATTCTTTATTTATTCTTAAAGGCAGCACCTCATGGTGGAAAAAGCTATCTGTGTGACCCCGATAACATGACCTCTCAGAGTCTCAGTTTCTGCATCCGTAAAATGGGGGATGAGGCACTAACCATATAGGATGTTCAGTAGGATTATCTGAGGAGGTCCATGTGTTAGGTACACAGAGGTCCCACTAGTATTGTCACTTCCTCTCTGAATACTTTGAATGTGATGCTTTCAGGAAAGGCAGCTTGAATTCAGAGCTTTTGGGCCCTATTCCCCAATGGCCTGTTGAAATTATACATGCCACACCCAAGAAGTGCTGAGGTTGGGACAGTGTTCAGCCTCAGGAAGTCCCACCCCTCCCGCCTTCCCCAGGCCTCCCTGGATGTGGGAGGGCAGGTAGGAGAGAGAATGGGCAAATGGGGGGAGGGAGGGCAGATGGAATTGGCAGCACAACCCTGTGGAGTGGCAAGAGAGCTGGGGCTCCCAGTGACCCAGAATCCAAAGATAGCTCTCAATGGACCAGGTCATTGAGACAGAATGTAACGAGGGACCAATAGAGCCCTACCGGTTAATTCCAGAACACACTGTTGTTCAAGTATAGAGAAAGAGAGATACAGCTTGGAAATCAAACAAGTCAACCTACTTCAGGGGTTTTACCTGATGAGTCTATAGCCAGCCTCTGGATGAATGTGGCTGCCCACAGTCACTGTGGCCCTGGGGTGCACCTGCCCCTGGATGGACGGAGGTGAGACAGCCCTGGACTTCATTCCAGGAGACGTGACAGCTTCAAAGAAGCCCAGGGTCAGATGGTCCGATGAGGGCAGGCAGGGTCGGGCATTGTAGGCCGAGAACTCCCAGCAGATCTGTCTCCAGGATGCCTCACCCAAAGGAAAGGGGTGAAGGCCTCAAAGGAGAATGGTATTCAGGGTGGAAGGCACTGAGCTAGGAGGTGAGGGAGTCCTGCCCCTCATCCAGTCTCGCCTTTGGAATGCAGGTGTTCCTGACGTCCTGGATGCTCCGTGAACTTTAGAAGCGTAGCTGGAGGAAAGAAAAGCAAGCCAGAGAGAGAGGGCAGGGGCTTCAGTCACAGTGCAGGGCCACTGTGCAGGGCCCCTGAAGGAAGATCTGGCCCAGCTGTCTTTGAGGGTGAAGGGTCTGGGCCCTCCCTGCTCTGTCTGTCATGTCCTTTGGTTATCTGTCCCTTTCCATACAGCAGGGACTTCCAAGACATTCCCTCGTGGGTCCTATTGACATTCTTTGCTTTACTCTAGACCTTTTTTCTCCCCTCTAGGACAGAGATACCTGGTCTGACCTCACACCCAGTCTCACATCTGGTCTTAACTGGATCTTTGTTTCTTCATTTTTCTTTTTCTAAGTCAGGTTTATTAAGCTATAATTTACATGCAGTAAAATTCACCCTTTTGAGGCGTTTAGTCCCATAAATTTTAACAAATGTGTATAGGAGTACAACCACCATAACAATCAAGCTATAGAACAGTTCCCTGTCCCCCAAAGGTTCATCCTGCCCTTTTCAGTCTCTCTCCTACTCTTTACCCACAGCCCCTGGCACCTTCTGTTATGTTTTCTCTCCCTATAATTTCACCTTTTCCAGAATATCACATAAATGGCCTCATAAAATATGTTTAGCTGGAGCTTCTGAGGGAGAAAGAACAGGGTGGGTGCCTTCAGTTCCTGCAAGGGCATCAGCCTTCTGTTTGCACCTGCTCTAATGAAGAAGTCCACACTCCTATCAGGCCTAGAGGAAGATGACCTTGAATGCCAGCCTCGCGGTAAAGGAAGGTATGATGTTCATAGATATTTACTGAGCACTTGCAACATTTACTCCTTAAATCCCCACAATGCTCATAGGAGAAGTATCATTATGATCCCATTTAACAGATTCAGGAAACAGAGGCTCAGAGAGGTTCAGTAGCTCACTAAGGTTGCACAGCTAAGAGTTGAGTCCAATTTTATCATCTTCACCATTTTGTGTGGTTCCTGAGCTGAGTCTTGGACAAATATTACTTCCCAGTGGCAGGTATGGTTCTGTCACCTAGTGGGCTGTGGGAGTAGAAGGCCCTTAGACCATGTCTCTAGTCTCTTTTTCTCAAGGAGGTTTTCTTCCAGGTAAAAGAATCTGTGCTTTGGACCCTCCCTAGGTGATGCATGTATTGAGGCATGATTTTTAGCAGTGGGATTCGCACCCTTCTATAGGCCACCCCTGTGTTTTCGTGTCATACGTTTGTAAGGCTACCACCTGAGATTCAAAGACCATGGGCAGCTCACAGCAAGCAGCCTAGTGCTGGGCTCACAGCCACCCAGCACAGGTGTTCCTCACTGAGATCATGAGCTCATCCACTGCCCCACTGCTCAGGCCCCACCAGTCCGCATGGGGTGAGGCAAAGGCCAGGGCTGCCGAGAGGGCAAAGCTGTCTACACAGATGGTGGAGTGGACAGACAGGCCAACAGAGGCTGACTGCTGCGTGTGCTGGCCAAGGGGGAGGGCTCAGGTAAAGGACAGTAGTGCAGTACTGGGACCAAGTGCCACTAAACCTTATGGGTAATGGGTTTTTCATCCCCTGGGTAATAGGAGACACCAAAAAATGAGGACATTACTTAGTGAGTCCCTCACCTCCCTGGCCCCATTCAGCAGACTCGGAGAAGGACATTGCCCAGCATCGAGCTGTGTGTGGATTTAATGGGGTTTCCAGCTAAACCTTCCATCAAATTTATGGCTGTGCCTGTCTCCTGACCTTCCCCCTCTCACACATTCTTTTCGGAAATGAAGCTGTGTGCAGGCTGTGAGGTGTCATTTCCCCCACTTTAGAGATATACAGCTATGGGTCTGGGTTGAGATGGTGGATTTAATCAGGCCGGTCTCTGCGGTTCACCCGCCCCTAAGCCAAGTGACATTAGAACAACCATCAGGGTCCATCTGGAGTGGGCAGCAGTCAGCAAGTGCTAATCCTGACAGCCACATGCCCAGGCCCAAAACTTCTCCCACCTCCCTGTTGGAGCAAGGCCAGATATCTGCTCACCTCACCAGGCTGGAAGGAGAGGTCACTGCACCATATTTTCCCCAACCTCATCGCTATTATCAGCCAAGGTGCCTGGACTCTAGCCCCCATACTATTCCTCAGCAACCTGTGTCCATTTCTGGCTCTCCTTCTTGGAGGAAAGCCTGTTCTCTAAATGTACCCTGCCACCTCTCTGACCATCCAAATCTGACTGCCTTTCAGGGCTAGCTTAAATGTCACCGCCTCCAGGAAGCCATCCTTGATGCCTCCCTCCCCAGCAGGGAACTGTGAGAGTACCAGAAGTAAAAGCCACAGGCGCTGCCCCCACAGCCTACTGCCTGTGAGAGTTTGTGGCCCCAAGCAGACAGGCCTCCCGAGGGCAAGCCTGGCTCTGTTGAGCCTGGTCAACAGAAGATACCCATTATAATGGACTCTGTTATTGTCATCGCCATAGAGCTATGTTGTCAGACCCCCTCCTCAGAGAGTAAAGATGTGGTCACATTGCCAGCCCCTCTGGGCTTTGTGAATGGATGCCACCACAAATGGGGCAGGCTGGAGTCTCAAAGACAGCCTCTCACAACCAAGGTACCAGCCACAATGTGTCTGGGTTCTGGGATAATTGGCCCGCAGGCGGCACCCCTGTTCCTGTCTGCTCCAGCCTCAGACACACTGGCCAGGCCTTTCCAACCAGCCCAGTCCCCTCCTGCCCCTTGGCTGGGTAGGCGGCCTCTCCTGCTCCTCTCTGTTCTCTTCGTGGGGGAGAATGTGTTCCCTTCCTGGCTCATGTTTGTCTCACTGGCTGCCTCAGAAGGCTGTGGTGGAGGCCATAGCAACAGGCAGTGTCCAGTGCCCACTTGGACAAACGGAACACATGAGGTGGCTACAGGCACTGGAGGGCATCTAACAGGGTGGGCAGTGGCTCAGGCTTGAGGTCTCAGGAACAATTAAAAATAAAATCATCTCTGCTCCCTGCAAGCTGAGGGCTTCTGTACTTTGAGTTGGAGGAGAAAGAATTAGGTGGCGCCGAACCCTACTTGGTTATGTGAGGGAGGGGTGCTTTAGACATGGGCCAGCCATCGTTATTAGCATTCAGGCCATCATTGTTATCACATAGCACCCTGAGCTAATAGAATAAAACTGTACTTTTCCCACTCTGTGGTTCTAAGAAAACAAAACAAGGAAACCACTTCTGTTTATTGAGTGCCTGTTGACTGCCAGATCTTCTTACGTCAGTTAGCACGTGCTCTTCACACCAACCGCACGAGGAAGGCTTCCCTATTCCCATTTTGCCAATGAGCTTATGAAGGAGAGTGACGGAGTCAGACTTGCGTTTTGGAAAGCTCACTCTGGCCTTCCTGAGGGGCACAGAAGGGTTGGGGCAGAAATGGTGAGGCACGGGGGCTGCTTAGGAGGCAGCTGGGACTTAGACAAGGACAAAGAGGCCTAGAGTAGGGCCGTGGTGGCAGATGTGCTGGCCCCGAGCCACGTCAGCTATGTGGACTTGAGGGCAAGGTGGAAGTCAGGATGATGCTGGCTGAGTGGATAGCAGTGCCCTCCTGCAAGAGAGGGGCTGTAGGGCCAGATGCCCATATCTTCTTGTCGGATGTGTCATATCCAAGATGCCCGGGGCTTGTGCGAGGGACCGTCAGAGCAATCCAGTGCTCAGAAGAGAGATCTGGGCCCAAGACACAGCTCCAGAAACACATGGTGAAATACATGCACCCTACACACCCACATTTTTTTTCTGTAGGCACCAGTGACACTCTAGGAAGAGGCCTGGCCTCTCAAACAAATCTCAGAAGCTGGTCCTGATACATTCCTGTGGTCATTGAAAGCAGGTAGCTAGATGCTGTCTGAAAATGCCCACATTTGTAAGTGGTGGACAGCCACCAAAGAGTCCTCCAAGGGCCCCTATGCCAGGGTGAGGGGCATCCTATTTTGTATACACAAAGCTCAGGGGCAACCTGGGAATATCCTCCCAGTGAACCTGAGTTGATGCTCAAATTAGATCAGTTCCAGCCAAAGCATCTAGCCTATGATTATCACCCTCTCGAAGTGCTCTTTTCCTTGCCAGGTTAGATGTTGGATTTCCCAAGGCTTGTAATCAACGGCAGAGAGAACTCTGCACAGCCAGCTCCCTGGCGCTGGGCAGCCCAGGAAGGCCGCTGTTTGAGGTTAGCCTTGAGTCAACTCGTGCCATGTACTTGGGAGCATTTCAAAGGAGGCGGGTGCACACACAAATCATTATGAGGCTAATCAGAAGTGTGGGTATTTAGTGGGATGTGTACACAGCAATCATTGTTGCAAGGGCCCTTCTCCCACAGAGGCCATTATCCTGAGCAGGGTGCTGTTTGCCTGGTTTTGTCTGGGCCACAATTTGCATTCACTTGATGGATTGTCAGGGTCGGGGGTCTCTTCCTCGGGAAACAGTAGAGTAGCTGCAACAAACCCTTAAGAGGAAGGGGAGTATTAATACCAGCATTTGCCCAGGTCCTTGACAGGGCCCAATCCTAGTGTGGTACTAGATCAATGTGACAGGCGGCTAAGGAGCTTTGAAAGTGCATTCACAGACCCCTTTTATTGCTCACTCAGGGACCCAACAAGTCCACTCCGAGATGGGGAGAGGCCAGGCAGCAGCAGCTTAGACACGGCTAGCAGGACCTGGCCTGCAGGCTCCTGCTTTTTTGCCAGCTACCGTGGCCTGGGGCTCAGTTCAAGTTTACCGAAGTGATTTGAAGTGGCCTTTCTCCAGTCCAGCCCTGCATGGGCCCCCTTAAGTCCCTGCCCTGTCACCTGCCTTCGTTCTGTCTTGAAAAGAAAGTTCCAGAGGGAGAAGGGAGTGGGGCACGGGTAGAAAGGAGTAGGTGTTTGCCCACGGGATAGGGGGAAGGCCCCTCTTGGCCTGGGTAAACACTTTAAGCTGCCAAAATGCCCTGCAGACCAGCGTTGTTGCTGTCTTTTTTTGGCAAGGTAGGAAATGTTTAAATTTTATTTTGGGTGCTTTCTGAGGCATCAGTGAGGCCTAGTGACTCCATTTGCTCCCTTGATGTGATCATTTCCGAGCATTAGAAGCAACACCCGAGGCTCCAAATCTCTCTTTTAGAGCAGCATTGTCATCAGTTTTATCTTCTTCTTTTTCCTTGCTTATTTTTACTTTAGATACAAAAGATCTGTGCTGTGTGACTCAGGAGGTGGGCAGCAGCTAGAGACAGACCGTGAGGCCATGCTTCCCCGAGAAGCCCGCTGTTCAGTATAGACATGCACCTACAGTTGCAGTTTGGTTTGGGTATGGTGGGTGGTGAGGTTTTTTGGATTACGATCTTCTTTAGTCACAGTCAGAACTATGTGACGCAAGTTTACTATCATCGGTGACACCAGTTTTTCTTCAGTGGGCCTCTATTCAAAGTTGCCACTTGTAGGGTCTAGTCAGGGCCAGAAATCACTGCCAGGGTCAGGATGTCACTGAGAGGTGTTCTAGGTGACCCAAACAAGCCAGTGTTGGCTGAGACCTCAGTAGCAAATTTTTTTTCAAGGGACCCCAAAAATTCACAGACTTGTCAGTTAGCAGTGGCTTAATGTTCCTTGTTCTCTTCATTAATGGTTAAAATGGAAATGGTTGATCTGCCAGCCAAGCACCAGGCAGGGACCAAGTGTCCCTTCTCCCCAGGGTGGGGAGGGTGCAGTGAAGAGGGCCCAGGCCAGATGGTTGTGAGGACTTGGTCCAGAAAAGGGATGCTCCCTGGGTGAGGTCAGTAGGTCACGTGCCAGTGGTACCCCAGGGGAACAGAATGCATTTTGTACCTGATCCTCAGGGAGGAGGAAAATGGGGAGGAGGGGCACGGAGAAAAGGCCTCTTTGGGCCCTTTTCTAGTCCTGCCTATCAAAAAAGCCTGTTGAAAAAAGTTGGAAGGTATGTGGGGCTAGTGTAGCCTGTTAAGATGTTTTAAGGAAGCTTAAATGGCTGTCTCATGTGTATTTCCTACCAACTCGTAAGCCACCTCGAGCCAGTCCTCAGAAGGTGGTTGGGAGGTATACATCTTGGCAGGTTTACCTTCACTCAAGGTAAACACGAGAAGTCAAAACGATGTGCATGTAAAACATAAAATGGGAAAAATTTTAGAAAAACAGTCTTCAGGATCTGGGGCCAGGCACTGGATTTTGACACCAAAAGCATGGTCCATGAGAAAGAAAAATTGGTAAATTGGACCTCACCAAAATTACAAAATTTTGCTTTTTGACTTTGTTAAGAGGATGAAAAGACAGCCCACAGAGAAAATATATGCAAACCACATATCTGACAAAGGACTAGTATCTAAAATAAACAAAGCGCACGCAAAACAACAGTGAAAAAAGAAACAACCCAATTAGAAAATGGGTAACAGACATGGAAGAGACATTTCACCAAAGAGGATATCTATAGATGGCAATTGAGCTCATGAAAAGATGTTTAATTTAATTAGCTGTTAGGGAACACAAGCTAAAGCCACAATGAGATACTACTGCACACCGATCAGAACAGTTAAAATAAAAAATTAGTGACAACACCAAATGCAGGAGAGGATGCAGAGAAACTGAATCACTTGCTGGTAGGAAAGTAAAATGGTGTGGCCACTCTAGAAAACAGCCTGGCAGTTTCTTATCAAATTAAACCTGCAAATACCATATGACCTAGCAATTTCATTCTTGGGCATTTATCCTAGAGAAATGTACATTTCAGTTCACAGAACAACCCGTGCATGAATGTTTACAGCAACTTTATTTGTAATAACCAAAAAATGGAAACAGTCCAGATGTCCTTCAGTGGTCGAATGGTTACACAAACAGTGCTATGCCCATACCGTGGAATACTAGTCAGCGGTAAAAAGGAACAAACTCTCAATACGTACACCAACTTTGATGAATCTCTAGGAAATTATGCTGAGTGAAAAAGCCAGTCCCACAAGGTTACAAACTGTAATTTTAGATAAAATTTTTGAAATGATTAAATTCAGAGAATAGATTACCAGGGGTCAAAAGCAGTGTGTGGTGGGCAGGGAGTTTGGAACAAGAAGGTGGCAGATGTGGTTATGAGAGGGCACATGAAGCATCCTTGTGCTGATGAAAATGTCCAGCCCTTTACTGAGGTGGTGGGTACAGAACCCGTCTGCAGGCACGTACACACACACATGAGCACAGGCTTCCCGAGAAGATATTGCGGGTTTGGTTCCAGACCACCGATAAAGTGAGTTTTGGCAATAAAGCAAGTCATGTTTTTTTGTTTGTTTTTTCGCTTGTGGAGGGCCTTCCCTTCAATTCGCAAAAAAAGCGCAATATCTATGGAATTCAAAAAGCGAAGTACAATAAAATGAGTTATGCTCCTACAAGCGAAACTGGGAAAATCAGAACAAGATAGGATTATGTCAACGGCAGTATCCTGGTTCCAACGTTTCGTTAAGAGTTTTGTAAGATATCGTTAGGGAAACTCAGTAAAGAATACACAGACTCTCTATTATCTCTTACAACTGCATTTGAATCCAAAACGATCTCAAAATAAAAAAAAAAAGTATTTAAAAATGCAATGTGGATTAAGTCATGTGTCTTCACTAGCTCCTCCCCAAGTAAACAAGCTGTATGTTTCACAGAGGGTCAGGCCTCCCTTGGGACATCTGCGCTTGCAGGAGTCTGGTGAGCAATACGGCTGGGGTCAGAGGTCCTGAACTGCTTGGCTTCCGGAAGCTGGCAGCCGGGTAGTAGGGAGGAGCAATGACAGGCATCCTCTGCTTCTCTTCTAGATATTTTAACCTCCTGTCATGTGCTTCTTGGGGATAACTTTCTCCTACTGTCTTCCCAGCATCGTGTCCATTTGTTCATTCACTGATGAACACATTTGTCGGCAGAGATTTCTGGAAGACCCACTAGGCACAGGCATGGGGCTCTCGGAAATGGAAAGACAAGCTGTCTGGCTGCAGGGAGCTGATAGGGTGGTGGAGGAGCGGGCAAAACAGCACAAATGCTACACACTAATGTGCTGTGAAGAGATCAGCAGGCAGCCTCAACCAGGAACGGGGTGCCAGGGGGAAAGGAAGGGAAAAGGAGGAAATAAGGAAGTCTTTCTGGAGGAGGTGGTGTTGACTGCCTTGAAGAACAAGTGTTCTTCGAGAAATTCTTCGAGAGGTGATACAGCCTAGTAGGTAATAGTTGACTGCCTGGGTTTGAGTTCTGGCTCTGCCTAACCTCTCCCTTCCTTAGTTTCCTTTTCTGTGAAATGAGGACAAGGATGGGGCCTGCCTTGTAGGGTTGGTTCTGAGGAGTAAAGGAATTGCCTTTGTAAGTGCCTGGTCTATAGCGAGTGCTATGTGTTTGATAAATAAAATAAAACAAATAGTTGAAAGGATTTGCAGAACGTGATTGATGCCTGGGCCAGAGAGGGAGGGAGAGCATGTCCTAGAAGGCTTTGCAGCTGTGGGCTGGGGTCCAGGTGCCTTTCCATTTCAGGGAGTGGTGGGGAGCTCATGTTCCTGAATTGGTGAGAGTGGAAGAGCCACCCTAGCTTTTTTTTTTTTTTAAACCATGGAGAGCACTGTTCTCTTCCTTGTGACTGGCCCCTCCTCTGCGCACCCTGACTGCATTTGAAAAGTATCAGAAAGGGACTTTTGCTGGGAACAGAGACCTGTGGAATTGGGAGAAACTGGCCTTCTGGACTAGGGACCCCTGTTTCCACTCTACCCTCCATGCGTGACCAGCGCAGACCCCACTGAGGCACAGTGGGTGAAGCCCCGCCCAAACGCTGCAGGACTGTTTGCCTTGTGACCTCCTGCTTGGCTATGCAGATTGTTGTCATCTCCTTGGACTACTGACTCCAACACTCTGAATAGGTGTTCATTAAAAGTATTGTCCTGTTGTCCCCTACCCCCTACCTCCCAGTAAGAGTTGAGCTGTTGAGAGGAGGGAAGGGAAGATGTGCTCTCTTTGCTCAAGTCACAAGGCTGTCCTCTCCTTGTTTTTGACCTGAGTCACAAGAAGATATTCCTGTGGGCTAGAGTCTCCCAGGTCTGGTAGAGCTGTGACCTGGGCCAGAGAACCATATGGTCCATTCAGTGTTAGTTTTGCTAGGCAGAGCAGAGGCTCTATTTGCACATCAGGAAAGTGGGTACATAAAGTCTGCTTTCTGTCTCAGTTAGCAAGGGGCCCCAGCAAGGGAGTTCTAGTGCGGCCTGCCAACTTGGCACCATTAATGTTTGTGGCAGAGGACATTATCCCCCGCATTTACTGCTGCCTCCTGACCACTCCCCTGGGTCCTGGAACCCACACATCTGTGCCGAAAGGCTTTCCCTTGGTTCTGCCCTAGCAGCAGACTAGGATGCCAGGGAGTTAGCACCCCAAGTCAACAACCTTACTTAACAAATGGCTCTGGCAGAATTGGTGTGTCACAGCCCTGGCCACAGGCTCCCAGGTATCTCTGTGGTGTTAAGCCCAGTTGCCCAGAATGGTAGAGAGTGTGCTGATGTTCCTGGTTAGCCACCCTCCTTCCCTTGCATGCCCCAGCTACCCTACAGTTGGCCTGTCACCTCCAAAATAAACCCCTTGCACTGCGTCCCCAACCCCAGGTCTGCTTCTGGGGCATCCAGACCATATGGGATTGCTGCCATGTTTCCAGCAGACACTGTGGACTTGAAGGTGGAACAGCCCAGCACTAACCGTGCAGCAAGCTTGTCTCCATGCCTCAGTCTCCTCCTGTGCAAAAGGGAGGTGGCAACCCCTGCTTAGGCGAGCCCCTGTCGCCTGGCACGCGGGTGTTAGTTTTTTGACTCAAGTGTCTTGGAGCGACCATCTTAGCTATCTCAGTCACTCAGTCTGTCCCCCAGGAAGGCTGAGTTGCCACAGCAAGTGGGAGCTTCTATTTCCTGTTTCTACTTTAGTTTGTTCTTGCTCATGAACAGAAGTAGGGGGAGAAGTGTGGGCTCAAGGTGAATAAGCAAACCCAGCTCCCCGAGAAAGGAAGAGTTGTTTTCAAAATCTGGTGGCCCTGCCTTGGCTCCCCTCCCCCACCTGGGGCATGTGTGTGGCTCCGGGACAATTAGAATTCTTGCTGGGTGCCCACAGCCTTCACAGCCCCCGCTGCAGAGCCTGCCTTGAAGGATCTTCTGAGAACTGGTTCCTTTCTGGGAGCGTTTATAAGAGATTTCTCATGGCTCAGTTCCCCCATAGAAAAGCGGGAATTGTAAGTCTTACGTAGTGCGAAAAAGAAAGTAAAGGGAGTGAGTCAGAGGCAGACAAGAATAGGTTAACAGTATTCATGGCAGTGTCTTGGGAGGAATTACCAAAAATGAAAGAAGAAAAGCTAAGCACAAAACCAACCAAAAAGAAAAGAGGAAAACTCGAAGCAGACTAAGAAAAGATGGACAGGAAACATCCAAACTCCCCAGCTCAAACAGCTGAACAGGAGGCAGCCAGTTTTCTGGGTCTCTGGGTGCATTCGGCCCCCTTTATGGGCCTGTCTGGGGGAATATTTTGCAAAGCTGTTTATTTTGCATAAGCCCAAGTAATGGTCGGCCTGAAGGGGGAAAGAATTGTGTGGGGCTGACAGCAGCGTGATTTAACGATGAGCCACCTGACCCCCTGCACCTCTCAGCCTCCCTGCAGAATAAATTCACATTCTTTTGCAGCCGCTGCATGTTAATCACTGGGGAAGGCCAAGGCCCGAGGGAGGCCCACTGAGGGAGGCCCACCGTGGGGACAGAAGTCTTAAAAGGAGTGGCAGGGGTCCTCCTGGGGCTTTGTGGCAGCTGGAGCTGCATTTGGGGAGCACACTCGTCTTTCCTTTCTCTTTATCGCCCTTATGAAAATCCAACTCACTGGAAAGGGAGTGGGTCTTATTCTTGACTTTAATTTGCCTTCCTAGTTCTTCCCAAGCATTTGCTTGTCTGTCAAAGCTGTGTACTTTTTGAATGCAAAACTCATTTGTTTATTTTTTTTTAATGTAATTTTAGTACCCTTAGAAAGGAGAGCACCCCGGAGCCCACACCGGACTGCCAGGTTGACAGAGGGGCTTGGTTTTAACTGTGCCCTCGAGGCCTTAAACCTCTAGCTATCAAAAGTGCCTGCTCTGTTCCTTCATGCATTTCGTTCCCTTCCTATCATTCTCTTTCTAGAACACCAGTGCTGAATCAACCCTTACTGCTAGGGCGTGGGTCTAGGGGTCCACTGACATCACTTTTTGATGGTTCTAAATCAATGCTTGACAAGGCATGGAGAGGGAGGAGCCTCCGCTTTGTCAAGAGAGCTGCAAATGCGAGAGGCATGCAGAGGCATCAGCTGGTTTCGAGCCCACACACAAATAGGTCCCCACTCCCCCCAGTTTGCCTCTTTCTTCCAGTGTAAGCACAGTTTTCCTGCTTTCTAGTGCTCAATGGGCACCTCCCTAGGGACATGGCTGACAGTGAGGGAAGCAGCTTCCCAGCTGGGCTTTGGACACAAGTCTGTGGACATCTCACAAACAACTCCCCCGACCCCCAGGCCAACCTGAGCTTCTCTGCTGCACGCCAGCAGTTCTCCCCTCCTGGGAAACTGGAAGGGAAAAGCCAACAATGATGGGGAAAAAAAGCAAGAAAACTGAAAATGCAACTTGGCTGTGATATGGAGCAGAAAAGTTTTGCTTGGACTTGGCATTGAATGAATTTACAGAAGGAATGGTCACGTGGTTAGAGGGGAGGGAGGGGAAGTCAAGTATTTTCTTTTTAGACTGAGGTAAAAATTTGATCCCTGAGAAATTCGTATTTCTGTGAGAGAGAGTAGACCTCATGGAAGATGGTAGGTCTGGGAGATGGAAGGCAGACCTGCTTTTAATTACTGTCTTCCCCAGTCATACATCCTTCCTGTTCTCTTTTTAAAAATGAAGGATTTTAAAAAGAGACAGCAGTCTTCCTGTGGCTGCTAAGATTTTCCAACTCTGACTCCTCTTTCGTCACCTCCAGATGAGACAGACAAATGGGGTTCTTCCCTCCCACTATACAGTGAGGAAACTGAGATCAGGAGAACGCACACAAGTGAACAGTAGGTGTCTGAACTGTGTGCAGGTTCTAGGGTTGTGTGTGGTTCCTATCAAGCTAAGGGTTACAACGTCCAGTTTTTCCTGTGTCTATCTTTCCCTGTGTGGGTCTGGACAGCTAGTTTCTCACCTGCCTCATTGGTCAGTGCATCTCTCAGCTTAGGTGCAGCTCAGATTTCTCCCTTCCTTCCTCCCCACCCTGTCCCTGACTGAGGACTGCTTGGAGGTAGCCCCCCACCTCTACCTTAGTCCTAGTCCCAGACTTCACTGAGCCAAGGTTCAGTGAAAGAGACTATGGAAATAGTCTGGGATGGGATGTCAGAAGGCCGTTTGGGGTTCTGAGGGAACCCAGAAGGCATGTCTTCCCTACCTGGGAGTGGGTGGGGTCAGGCAGGGCCCTGGCAGAGGAGGAATGGGATCTTGAGGCGTATTAGCCAGGCCAACAGAGTTGGGTAAGGCTTGTATTTACAGAGACAGGGAGTTGGCCTTCCCTGCAGAAGGATGAAACCGAGGTGGGAGCTGCCAGCGCCATGGTCACAGCAGTCAAAGTTTCTGGGGCAAAAACGACACCACCACCAACTGGCGTTTTGTTGTAAAGGTGAGAGTGTTAACAGGTCTCCACTTCCTCTGAAACACATATATACAAAACTCCTGAAGCCTTGTCCTTTTTTCTGTCTTTCTTGAGGAATCCCCCCAGCTTGGATATTAATCACTCAAGCAGCACCAAAAGTTAACTCTTGATGAGGTTTGTTTATTCATTTTTACCCTCTATGTTTCTAGAAGCGGACTCCAAAACGTGTGTAGTGTAATCGGGTCAACTAAAAAGAAGAGGTGGTCAGAGTAAAGGAAAAATGGGAATCATAAAATGAAAATCAACAAGTCAAAGTGGGGCCTGTGCTTGAGGGGGCTAGGGAGGAAGGCGTCCTCCCTTCTGGCCTGTGTGAGTGAGAGGGAGGACAGAGGGATGGGAGGGCCTCTATCCACTGTCCCGTGGGTAGATGCCCCAGAAATGTTCTGTGGGAGAAAAGAAGCCTCCCCCTTTAGGTTGCCCCAAATATCGGGGCTCTCCCTCTAAACACTTCCCCATTGACACCCCATGGCGTACCTCTCAATCTCAATACATCCAGACTTCCTGATTCTGTCTGCGTCAGCCTCAGAAGGAGGATGATCCCTGAGTTTATTCCCTATAGGGGAAATAGGGCTCCATCTTTTGGGTCCTAAATCTCTCTCTGTCTGGAAGTTGTGTGGGTTCTGCTCCCTCACTCTGCTCAGGTTACTCACAGTTTTAGCGAATCATGTCTTCTCTCAGCTTTGACTCCCCATGCTGAGGAACCTGCATACTTCCACTTTCCTAATAAGTGGTAAAAATAACGGTGAGGAAAAAAAAAAGCCAATCGAAATATTATTTTTGTTAGGAGGGCACAGGGTTTCGAGGGGAAAGCTTCTGCTGGCTGTCCTTTCGGATGACACCTGCCCGATATTTTATGAGCCTTTCTCGACAGAGCTGCTGGCTTCTGTTGTCTGTGGGGAATAGTCTCACCAACCTGAAACCGCTTACCTATATCACAACTAAGGACACTTTATATTACATGCTCAGACACACATCTCACAGCCCTCTGAATTCTGGGGGAAAACAAAAACAAAAATAAAACGAGCAAAGGAAATTGGCTGTCTTAGGCTTCGTCATTAACATATGTGATCTCGTGAAGGCAGGTGACGGCTCACAGCCTCAGTTTCCCTGTTAGTACAATAATGGGTTTGACTGACAATCTCTTAGGTCGAACCGATAGTATCTTTGATCCTATACATATATGACTTGATCATCTCTTTAGGGCCCTAAAATTTTATGAGCCTTTCTCACCCAGTTTCATGAAATCATTCACTAATTCCACGCAGCAGAGTGATATTTTATTATGCACTTGATGTCAATGTCATGTCCAATTAGACCTCTCTTGGTGCCAACCCTTGGTAATTCCACCTTCCCACCTTCCTCTATGTTCCCAGTGAGGACCTGTTGTCTTTTCTTATTGTTATTGTGTGATTCAGTTGCCATCCACACCTCCCCCCACCCTTACAAATGAGAGTAAAATGCGTGGGCATAGTACACAGCTATATAGTAGATTTTTAAAAACAAAAACAAAATTATTGTAAAGAAAATCATTCCAACCCTGTGAGTTGGGGATTTTATTTTCTGTTTGCTGTGTTTATAGAGAAAAATAAATATCTCTGTCAACATTTGTTGCTTTTACAGTGAAAAATAAATATCTAAATAAATATCAAGTGTTATAAAATTGGAGCAGTTACAGAAGTCAGTTCAAATGATTGTAAGCGAGGGCTTCCCTAACTCGGGGCATGCATGCCCGTATTTACTCTTCACTGTGATGTGCTTGTCTTTCTCTCCCAGAGGAGCACAGAGCCCAGCTTTAGGGATGGGGGAGGGCGGGAATAAACATGTACAGGGCATCCACTATAGGCTGACACTTTACATAGAGAGCCTCATTTTATCATCACCCAACAACCCTGGGTGGTAAGAATTACTACCAGTTTTTAGATGAGGAAGCTGAGGCTCAGAGAGGTAAAATAACCTTGCCCAAATGACTCAGGCACCAGTTGGTATAGCTGGATCTTTCTGGATGAAAGAGCAATGCAGGTACACGTGCCCAGGCACACTTTTCTAAACCCAGAGCCCGAGCGGTTGGTACCTCTAGACCCGGGGCAGACTGGAAGGCTCTGTGATGAGAAGGGCAAGCATTCTTCTCTCTACTCCCTCTGATAGGATGCCTGGCTGCTCATACATTTACATCTCTCCACTGAACACTGGGGCCTTCCCTGGCACCTCTTCCAGATGCAAGCGTCCCACCCCTTCCAGGACTGCTCTTTCCTTGTGCTCATTGTGAGTGAAACTGCAGCTGGGCCTCATGTGTGCATGTGAGTTTTCCAAGCGGGTATGTTGGTGGAGATGGTGGGAGATGGCTTTTGCAGATCCCTGTATCCATGTAATACTGAAGCAAACACCCCAGGGTAGGGGAGAGAACACATTTTCTTGCTTTAGGGGTTTTGCTTCTGAGCTTCCTTTTTTGGAGAAATTCTCTGTCTCTCTCTCTCTCTCTCTCTCTCTCTCTCTCTCTCTCTCTCTCTCTCTCTCTCCCCTCCTCCACTCCCTCCTCCCCTCCCCCCCTCTCTCCCCACTCCCTCCTCCATACTCCTCATCGCCACCACCACCACCACACAGGCTCACTACTCGCCAGGCTGTAGCTGTGGAAGGCGAGTACTGGAGGATGGGTGGATGGACAGTCCCAGCATGCTCCCGGCTGGGCTAGGGTGGGATCACCACCTTTCCAGGGGTCTGGGTGGCCTTGTTGGCTGTGTCGGTACAAAATGCTGTGAAGTGAGGGCAACTGCGTGAGCCGCACCAGAGACTCAGGAGGCTGGACACTTGTAGCCCATGGACTCCCTTTTTGCTCAGCCTCAGCCTGGACCTCTAAGAGGGCCTCAGTTTCCCATTTGCTGAATAGAAAAGCCAGTGCCTAGCTTGCCCCTCTCTTGTGGCTGCTGTGAGGGTTAAATGAGGTGCTGGGTGAAAATACGCTTGAGAAATGAGGTTGGCACAGTGAGTACAAATGCAGGCTGTTTTTCTTACTGGTGTCCAAGCCAGGTGTGGGCCTGCAGTAAAATGTAAATGGCTCTGTGAAGAGACAGTGGCCCTTTGTGGGAATGTGCCCAGGGCTCTCCAGCATCTCATCTTGCTGAACAGACTACTGAGCTCTATTCCCAGCTCTTGCTTCCCTCGGTGTGGAGCGGGTACCCCAGCACTTGCATTTCTACCCTGCTCCCTGGGGCCACGCTGAGAACCACAGTGGGAAGTGTGCTTTGCTTTGAGTTCTGAGTTGGGCAGGTTCTCCAGAGAGCCAGATGCAGAATGGGCCCCAGCTTGTTTGTTGGCCTCCTAGCTGTACGAATCCGTGTGTGTCCTGGCTGCTGCTCTCGCCTTTTCCTTTCCTGCCTTTTCTCATTCCTTCTTAACAGAATATATCCCTTAGACCAGTACTTCTCAAACTTCCACGTACAATATAATCACCCCAGGATCTTGCTAAAATTCAGCTCCTGGATCTGCAGGTCGATGGGGCCCAAGATTCTCCATTTCAAATGCACACCAGCTGATGCCAAGGCTGTTGGTGCCTGGGCCACACTTTGAGTAGCAAGGCCCAAGACAGGCAATTTCCAAATATTAAAGTCATTTCTATTTGGTGAACTCAATTGTCATTTTCTCCATGAACTCTCAAAAAAACTCATCAACTAGCTTGGTGACCCCTGAGCGTGGTATCTGAACATTTACTGCCTCGGTTTCCTCTCTGTACAGTAGGGATGATAAACCTGGCCCCATGCAGGGTGTGTAGATTAAAAGATGAAGGGACAATGCCCACTTCCTTTGAGGCTCTGGATAAACATTATTTGTCATCTTTCCTCCTACTGTCTTTTACTTTCATAGCCCTTCTTGAAAGAGCTAAGGGATGTGAGTGGCCATAGTTGTATAAAAAAAATTGGAAATCAGCGCTGTTGAGTGGTTTGCTCAGGACGGTAGGGGAGGCCCGGGTGACCCTCTCCCTGCTGATCCCCAAGTTCAGGTTCAGCATTGTGCCTTGAAGGTGAAGAGTGAAGACCCACCAGAGCATCTGTTTGGTCACTCATGTGTCTTTGAACTTTTCAAGAATTTGAAGTCATTTTTACTTTTTTAGGTAAAAAGGGAAAATAGCCTCTTTTCTGGTGGGTATAAATCTTAGCTCTGGGGGTTTGTACCAGCACGAGTTCTTTCTCACACACCCACACACTTACTCTCACTCTCACTCAAATCAGTAAACATTTTTTTAAATGTGTATTTTCTTTCAAAATAAAGCCACTTAAGCTTTACCAAAACGACCCGCTGACATGAAATTCACATTTGGCAAACCTCTGTCATCTGTGTTTCACTGAATGTGGACTATTGTAAATTAAGTGAAGTCGCAATGAGGTTTTACCCCCAAATGGTTATGGAAGTGGAGCTGCTGCTAAGCAAAAGATAAATTATGGCTGGATGTAAAGAGGCATCATTTAAAAAGTGTCAGGATACAATTGGGTTCTTAAAAACCATGCAGAGCTGCTAAATTCACATGAAAATTGAGTGGCTCAGGATTGCCCAGGGTGACAGCGTCCTTGGCATTGATTTATCCCATCTGTTTGGCCAACCCATTACTTCAGGCGTCTGATAGAGAGGCTGCATCCGCCGGGGAGGGTCTTCATGTCCCCGGCGCCCAGCTAGACCTCTGGTGAGCTCGGGTGAACAAGGGGGTCTGCACAGGCCCCTGGGAGAAAGATAACAGACGCGGAACCCGACTTCAGAAAGTGAGCATGCCCTTTCTCATTATTTATGATAAAATCCTTGCAGTATCATCTCGAAAGATGACTGCAGACTTCATGTAACTACTTCCCCTTTATCGAACTGTTGGGTTGCCCACAATTGTTTGGCATCATCAGTTCTACTGTGATCATGGTCTCTGTGCCAGCACTTTTCTCCACTTAGGTTTTGGCCCCGGAGTTAGATTAAAAAGGTGAGGTTGTGAGTCAAAGGGTATGATCCTTGAGATGTATTACCAAATTATTTCCAGCAGTTTCCAGTGGAGTGTTTCACCAGCACTGGCTATTCTCATTAAGAAAAAAATCCTGTTAATTTTTTTCAGGTAGAAAATGGATTGTTTAATTTTCAGGAAATCAAGATGTTTTTGTCTAAAAAAAAGAAGAAGGAAGTCCTTGCTTCAGGAAGCGTTCACGGGGGGTTGTGGAGACCCAATTTGGCAGTGCCTTGCTAAAGCCAGCGCTAGCCCACAAGAGCCCGTCGTATACATCTCCCAACTCCAAGTTCAGTGATCGCTGCTTCGTAACTTGAAATCGGCCATGGTGAGAGCATTTACACAATGGAAATTGACAGATGCCACAAACTAGGGCTCCCACCTCCCACCAAGAATTGATTGCTTACATCTATCAGCGCACTGCAGCCTAACCCTCGGTTATGGAGGGCTTGCTGAGAAAACACATGATCATTCTACATAGAGAAGAAATTAGTGCTGGTTAATAGTAATTGACACTCTGTGATCAAGGACCGTATCTTTGTAGCACTCCTAGCCCTAAGTGGGAGAGAAAGCCTTCCACTCAGGCTTGAGTATATTCCAGGAAGACTTTGAGGAAGAATTAAGCTTAAGCCAGGTCTCTGAGTGTGCAAAATAAGGAGGAAGGAGGAGTGAAGGCTGGGAGATACTGGGTGTTCACGGAGCTGTCAGGAGGCCTGCATTTCTTGTCATAGGTGATGGCTAAAATTACAGTTCTCGCTGGTACCATGAACCTGAGCTGTGACATTAACCAGAGCCCCGCCAGTCCTGGCATCTGGTTCCTATTTCATCAGAGGTTGAAGTTCACCCTCAGCCATCTACAGCATGCATGCATTTCAAAGGAAAAGCTTAATTGGTCCCCAATGCTGGGCTTTTTTTCATCTACCAAAGAGAAATGTGTTTTGTTGCCTCGTAGATGGAGGAAGACAGGTGGAGCTTGTGTGAGTGTGTTTGGAAGTTGTAGAAGTTGTTCGTTTCGAGACTGTGTAATAAATGGTTCAAGCTGAGGCAGGGGAGGGAAGTGATACTCAAGAAATGGATGGCAAAGGCAGGATTTATTGAGGCCAGTTATCCATGGCAGAATTAGGGGCCAGACAGCCACGGGGGAAATATTCAGATTTTGGGTTGGTTTGCTTTAGTTTATAAAGGCAATTCGGAAAATATCTTTAAACTGCACACCCACTGCCTTTTGGTAGTGGGTGCTGGTGGTGCTCTTCCTTAGTGAGAGAGATGGGATCCAACTCTCAGTGCCAACAGACTGTTCCTAGAAGCTTCTGCCTTAGAACCTTTAACTTCGGCGCAACCCCAGAAGACAGGTTGGCTGAGGATGCATGAGAAAAATCAGCCAGCCTCTGAGATACTCAGCCCTTGTTGGTGCTTTGCTTCATTTTGTGTCTTAATTTCTGCAGTGGGTGCTGTATAGAGTATAACAGAGTCTTTGTCCACACACGAGACACGCAAAGACCCACACAGCAGACATTAACAGAGCTGGCAATAATGACCAAGTGAAGGTGAGCCTCCAGGACCCCAGAACACTCCCTGCCCCGCCCCCACCTCCTATTGATCCTACATTTGTTCCTCTCAAAGTATCCAGAGGGATAATGACAGAAGAAGCTATGAGAATGGACTGGTAGGAGATGTTCCAAAGGAGACAAACAGAGTCTGACTCAGGAGACTTCACATGGGCCAGGGAAGTCAGGGCTCACTGAAGCAGGTGGGTGTGCAGGGGTTGGTGGGAGATGAGCTTGGGGAGAGTTTGGTGGGTAGGTAGTAGTAGAGCACTGGGGTGGGGGCAAGCATGGAGTGTGACACAGGGGCGGGGAGGAAGCTGCCCTCCTCAGCTCACCTTAGTCGTGTTCAGTCTGTGAGGATAGCCATGGGCAATGGGCACGGCTCTGTAAATGGTGCCAGGAGTGATGGGGAGGACAGATGGAGGTCTTGTCTGCCTTGAGTTTTGGAACTAGGATTTTCTATAAGTGAGCATTTTGGGAACACCATCCTTACCTGTAGGATGCTGAGATGGTTGAGTGAGTTTCTTGTAGGTAGAAGTTATTCATTCATTCATTCATAAATTCATTTTTTCTTCTTAAGCTCTTGAACACTACCTTGCCTGCTATATCGCAGCCCCAGACTATTCTTCCACCTAGATGCTCATTTCAAACATGACTCAAATGGATGGAAATGGCAAGGCCCTGGGCTCTGAGAGCATGTCGGTTACTGGCTCTCTGTGTGACCTTGTGACCTCTGGGTTCTGGTTCTCTCACTGTCAGATATACAACTGCATATCTGCCTGGCCCTTGGTGCAAGACAGTATGTCTGTGTGCATGTGCATGAGCAAAGGAGTGGCCTGCCAAAGAAAGACTGGGCTGTGACCCAGGACTCGGCTTCCGGGAGGAAGTGCAGCTGTTCTCAGTGTCCGCTGCCCATTACAATCCCCCGGGAGCTTTTAAAAACACGAATGCTTCAGAGTCCGTCCTAGAGATTGTCTCAGTTGATCACAGCTGGGCTGGGACTTGGCCTTTTCAATTCCCTGGTGTTTCTAATATGCTTCCAGGGCCTGCAATCCCTGTGGTTGAGGAACGGGGCTGGGGGTGGGCGATGGCACCCCCGCTGTCGGCCCCCCTGCCTGGGCCTCTGGCCCCGCGGGGAGAGAAGTCTGATGGCAGCATGGGGCAGGGATATGGAAGGACGGAGAGCGCCTGAGCTGCAGGCTTTCCCTCAGCCATTAAAGTTTATCGTTGCCACGGACAGTGATTGAAAAAGGCTTTTTGCAGGACTGAAATGTGAGCAATGAAACTTGCCAGTTGATACCGACACAGGGCACTTATCTCATAAAAATATCCTCCGTGTCAAAAGGTTTCAGTAAATGTGCCTGGAAGTATTAGCAGTCATTTCTGCCTGCCTTGGCTCCCTGGGGCTTGCATGAGGGGCTGTAAAAGGGGGCTCTTAGTTCCTGCAAAGGAGGAGTGAGGTGGGAGGGAAAGAAGGAGGAGGGAAGAGGAAGCTCAAACCTGCCTGCTGCTAATGGAGAAAGTGCTGGATCCTCAGTGTGGCATCCCACAGTTTAAGGGGGTGGGTACCTGTCCATTGTGCATCCTCCAAGTTACAACCTTTGAGGGTGGGAGGGCTGTTTATCTGAGGGGCAGATGTGCCTACAGCCAACGAAGGCATAAGGTTACATTTCTGTGATCTCACTGCCTGCTCCCAATGGCCCTACAAAGGAAGGAAATTACATAAGAGGAAACTGAGGCTCAGAAATGTTAAATGACCAAGGTCACACGGCTAGTAAGTGGCAGAGCCAGGATTAGGAAACCAAGCCAGCCTCTACTCAGACACTCAGAGCCTGGGATGACTTCCCACTCCGTTTGGGAGCTGGGGTGCTGCCGAAGTCTACACTGATTTTGGCAAACCTCTCTCTGCCTGCTGCCCTGGCTGCTCTAGGGCTGGGCTTGGGGTGCAGCTCGGGCAGAGGGAAGGTTTTTTGCCTGCGTCTGGAGGGCTTTTCTGCAGGAACATAGGTTTTCAAGATGGACTTAGTCTTCTGCCCCTTCTGTTCCACTAGAGACCCAAAATAGACGTGAAGACACAGCAAGTGCTTGTTAATTGGGTGTTAGCTGCCTTCCCGGAGTTACCAGTGACTGATGAGGTAGTGGGCTGTACCACCCCCGTCCCAGTCCAAGTTTCTATCCAGGTGGCCACTACACCCAGTTCATCCTGCCCTGCCCTTTGCTGAGTTCTGACTACCTACCGAGTCTACTGTCAATCTGGACGGATGTGTGCAGACCAGAGGAGAGCTAGTGCTTCTCTCTGAGAAGGCACACTGTGCCAACCGCAGGCAGAGCCATGTGCCTGCTCAGCCTCTTGTAGCAGCACCCACATGGGGGCAAGGTCAGGGCCCTGGCTCCAGCAGCATGGTGGGAACAGGTGAGTTCTGGGCCACGTGTCCAGCGGGAAGTCAGGGGCTTAGGCATGACTCGGGCTCCTGAACTCTGAACTGGGTTGGGGGCACCATATGTCTATAGCGGTTTCCCCTGTCCCTGCCTGCACCCATGTGTGGTGATAAGGCTCACTGCAGTAGAACTGAGCTCAGGAGTGCCGGGAGTATACTGCAGGGTCACCCCTCCTCCTGCACTGGATGCCAGGCAGCTGGATCTGGAGCAGGGCACCCAGGCCCTGAGTTTGCTGGCCAGGCCAGCAGCTCACAGATTACACTTCAGTGTCAGAAGGCCAGAGGGGCCAGTTGAGCACAAGACAGCTCCAACAGGAGCCCTGTTTCCCAGGTTCTGCCTCCTGCTTTGCACACTCACCTCATATAGTCATTCTCACCTGGGGTTCTAGCCACCACCCAGCGTCACCCAGACCACAGCCTACCCTAAAATCTGTCCCCTGCTCTGGCCTCATTTCTACAGCCAGTCCCTGCATGTGGCCGCTGATGCTGCACGGGCATCTCAAACTCAACAGGTCAGAAACCACCCATTTTCAGACCCTCAAAACAGCCTTTCTCTCCTGTGTCCCCTCTCATACATGGGAACACCAACACCCACCTAAGCCCCAAGTAAGCACCCCACCCAGGGTGCTTGACCAGGCCAGCCTCACTCTTCACTCACCCCCACACCCACTCAGCACCAAGTCCTGCTGGCCCTGTATCCTGCATGGTTGTGATCCATTCCCTCTGCCCCCACCACCCTGGCGGAGGCCCTCTAGCTCTTACCCCCATCGCTCCAAGGTAAGATCTGCATCTTAATTTACTTCCTCTCCCCAGCATCATCCCCACACCCCATCCCCACACCCTTGGAAGTAAAATGCAGTTCAGACCCTGTCACTCCCTTGCATAAAATCTCCTAATGCCTCTCCATCACCAGCCGGCTAATGTCTGTTGATGTCCCTAATGTCATGTAAGATGTGGAACGCCCCAACCCCGCACACTGCCCCAGTCCCACCCTTTACTTATGCCCTGCCAACTATGCTGTCACAGCACAGAGCACTCTGCTGTTTCTCATCTCTGTGCCTTCCTGGCTCTCTCCTCTGCTCACCTGTGTGTTTCCTGCTGGCCAAGAGTGAGACCAGGGTCAGAGTATTTTCCTCTCTGAAGACTGTGCAGTGGAGAAGACTGAGCTGGGGGCTGGGTGATCCCTGAGCAGAAGGGCCTCTCTTGGAAAGACCCCATGGTGCTGACGTACATTACCATGGGAAATGCATTTTCCACAGCCAGGGGTTTGTGCTTCTCCATTTCCCAGCCAGCCACATTGTAATAAGAAAGCAGTCATCAGGATGGGCGGGGTGAGAAAATGGTTAAGCTCAGGCTCTAGAATCACAGACAAGGGTTCAAATCCTTCCTTGCCAGTTACTTGCTGTGTGATCTTGGACAAGTTCCATATTCTTCAAGTCTTGGTTTTCTCATCTGTAAAATGGTGCTAGTGGCAGTGCCCACCCACACAGGGTTGATGTGAAGAGCAAAGAAACGTGAATATCAAGTGCATAGGATTCCGCCTGGCATAGGCACTCAGAACAAGTCTCGTCATTGTATGTCATTCAGTAGACGCTCTGAACATTTCACCATTGGACTGTTCGGCATGGAAAAATAGTCCCGTTAGGGTAGTGAACAATACAGATGTGGAGTTCGCTGCCCTCCTGGAGGGCATTTATTGATCTTCTTTCATGTTTGTGGGGTGGAAGGTGGCTAGAAGGCTGCATGGACAGCTTCGCAGCCTGACCCACAGCCCTGTGGGGTAAGCAGAGACCATCTGTCCAGTGGTGATTGAGGAGGCCCTTCGAGCCCCAGTCCGGTGGTCTGTCCACTCAGCCTCCACTCGGCTTCGGCCTGAGTAGTATGGGAGTGGGAGCAGGGCTGCCTAGGACCAGCCAGAGCATGGAGCATGGACATGGGTTTTCAGGGTAACATCTGTGTGCACTTGGGTAGAACAAGGAAGTGACATTCCACCTTCCCACTGGTTGGCAGCCCTGTGGGGACACCTTTCCAGAACGCTTACATGGCGTGGAGCATGTGGTCTGCTCCACCTTGAGGGCCTATGCTTTGTAGATGGTTCACCATGTTTGCCTCTCAGCACCTGGAAAGGGAAGAGAAGCCAGGGCCCTTGGGTTAAGGCTCCACACATTCCAGGACTGTGAGGTGGGAGGGCCCTGTGGATTTGGAAGAAGGCACTGTTTCTGCTTCCAAGGTGGGAAGGTCCCTTGACCCAGATCTGGCCACTGCTGTAGCTCCTGGCCCCAGCCCCTCCCACCACACATGGCGTTGACCCTGAAGATGTGGTTCAGGGAAACCGATGTTATGGGAACAGCTCCTGGCTCTGACTGGTGTCGCTCTAGCCTGGAGGCAGATTCAGGGTGGGTGGTTTGGTTTGGGAATCTTCCCTTGCCCAAAAGGAAGGTGGAATCAACTGCTGGGTAGAGCACTACATGGCTTGTGGCTGGTGGGCAGACTGTTTGCAGAAGCGAGATGCAGGCCGACTGGGATTTCAGGTTAGTGCCAAGTCACCCTCCTCCTTTGCCCTGAAAGTGCATCTCTGACCAGTGAGGAGAATCAGGGTACATTGTCATCCACGGCTTGTGCTGAAGACCTAACTCCAGAATGGCTGTGAGGGTCCCCCAGCTCCGGTCCTGAGTCACCAGAAACCACAGGATTGCAGCAGGATCATTGTCATTACTTCTTGGGAATAAACTCACCCTCTGCCTTTGGCTGGTGATGAGGGTCCCACAGGGTGGTCACCTAGAGGTCCCTTCCAGACTCGGGGTGCTCCTCCCAGCCAGGCTGGACCCTGCCGTCCTCTTCTTAAATATGGCTCTACCATCCCCCTAGTCTAAGATTGGCTCCCCTCCCCAGCAGCCCTTCCAGTGGTTACTCTCTCTGGCCAGCCCTATCCATGTCTGTTCCAGCTCCCTCTGCATGTGTTTCTGTCCATTTCCATGAATTCTCTCTTCCAAAGTGCCATCTGGAGGGAAAGAGTGTGAAATGCTCAAGGAGCCTGCAGTAGGGACATGGATTTCATCGCCCCAAACCCGGGAACCCAGTGCCAGAGGTGTAAAAATACAAACATCCATTTATGGCGGGACTGCCGTTAGATTGTGCACGCCACCTCGTTTAAACCCATTTGACACATGAGGATCCCGGCTCGTCCCAGGCCGCCACCTGTTCACACAACCCTGTGGACAGCAGAACCTTGTGAAATAGCTCATGACTTTAGTGATAGCGACAGTTTCTCCATGCTGAGGTGTGCACGAGCTAGCTGTGTGTGGGGCTCTTCATCCCATTTCCTCTGGGTCTCCACAGAGCCCCTGATGGCATCTGCACTTTCCCCATGCTATGGTTTCTTCCCTCCAGCTGTCCTGTTCCAACCTAGATCCCCATAGGATATCTGGTTGACCTCAGCCAGTGGGACCTTTGCCCATCCCAGAAATTTGTAATGCTAACAAGGAGTTTGGGGTCTCTCAGTAGCCAGCAGGCCTGAGGCAGAGTGATTGCAGGGCCTGAGGCCACCCCATTCTTGTGCAGGGTTTGTAAGGCTTCTCATCCTAATCAAGGCCTGGGCTTTAATTTATGCAAATGGGGGAGGGATGGTGGCAGGGAGTCACAAACATCCATCACCCCATTTCCCAGCACTAGTCATTCATCAGCGGGGCCTTAAAGATAATACACTTTTTGTTTAAGGCAATTACTTAATCTTGACAAACTCCTGTGTTAAGCAGGGCTATTAGTGGGGCCCATCATTAATCAGCACAAAACCAGGTGGGTGCTTTTTCTGAACTGCAGTTGCTCTTGGGGACCTGGGGTGGGCCCTTTGCCATCCTCACCACCCTAATTATACAAGCAGCATGCTAACAAGGAGCACCCCGCATGTGTTACGGGGGCACTGAGCCATGGGCGGCATAGGGGCCCATTTTTAACGCCAGTCGGCACGTTTTCCGAGCCAGGCAGAATGATCCATGGGGGTTATTAGCAGGCACCAGGAACACAGCTGGGGAAAACAGATAACCCACCTCCCGAGGGTCCCTCCTGGACTTGCCTCCAACTTGCTGGATCCCTGGGTAGCACTTACAAGCTGCTGTGTGAAATGCCTTTTTCCTTTGGGGGGTCATCATCACTTTTGGAAAGGCTATGAACAAAGTGGGAATACCAGTCCAGCCCTGTGTCTCCTGGAGTGTGCTGGCTCTCTGACTCCTCCTTGCCAGGTCACATGTACTTCTCCCTCGTCCATCACACACCTGTGGCTCTGAACACACTGAAGCCTGTCCCTTGAGAGGGAACTGGGCACGCAGGACCAGGCTCTAGGCCTCCTCAGCCTCACACTTTATCTTCATAATCCTAAAAGAAGTCTCATTGCCCTGTCTCACCTGTAAGAACCTGTCTGAATTTCCTGAGATGGCTCTGAACCCTGGTAATGACACTGATTATCCTTGTGACTAACCCCAGCTAGGTTGCTGAACTTCTCTGTGCCTCAGTTTCCTCATCTGTAAAATAGGGATGAAAGTAATAACGTTCCCCATCAAGCGCTATGAGGGTTAAATCAGTTAACAAACGTTACATGTTCAGGAAAGCTCGGCATGTTGGAAGCCTGGGCATTTGCTGTTAGAACCACTTCCGTTGGAAGTCTGAGGGTCCAGCTGATGAGCCGAGCACGCTGCACTATTTCTACTACTGCTGCTCTGTTTACTACTATTGCTCTGTCTATGATTGCTCTGTCTGCTACTAACGCCCTACTCAGTTTGCTACCACCATGGCTGCTACTACTAGGCTGTCTACTATCACTCCTCTGTCTTTTACTACTGCTCTGTCTACTACTACCATGTCTTCTACTGCTCTGTCTGCTACTACTGCTCTATCTAGTACTATTCTGCTACTACTGCTGTCTAATACTTCTCTGTCTGCTATCACTACTTTCTGTACTGTTGCTTATTCCTGCTCTATTACCACTCTGTCGGCTACTATAGCTCTTGTTTACTACTGGCCTGTCTGCTACTGCTCTGCCTGATCCTGTGGTCATGTGCTGCTTAACGGTGGGGATATGTTCTGAGAAATGCATCATTAGGCAATTTCACGCACTTACACAAACCTAGATGGCACAGGCTACTACACACCTAGGCTGTACAGTGTAGCCTCCTGCTCCTTGGCTACAAACCTGTATGGCATGCTGCTGTGCTGAATACCGTAGGCAGCTATAACACAATGGTGACTATTTGTATATCTAAACTATAAAAAGTACAGTAATAATAAGATATAAAGATAAAAAAATGGCACACCTGTATAGGGCACTTACCATGAGCGGAGCTTGCAAGACTGGAAGTAGCTCTGGGTGGGTCAGTGAGTGAGTGTGAAGGCCTAGGACACTACCGTAGACTATTGTAGGTTTCATAAACACCGTACACTTAAGCTACACTAAATTTATAAAACAACATGAGATTAAATCGAGCACAAGAAAAAGTGATGCTGTGAACATGAGACATCTGTCTGTTTTATGCTCGGCATAAAACACAGCATACTGTTTTACAGCAAGCTTTTTTTATAAGTAGAAAGAGTACACTCTAAAATAACATTAGTAAGTGTAATATAGTAAATACGTAGATTGGTAATATAGTCATTTATTATTATCAAGTATTATGTACTGTATATAGTTGTATGGGCTATATATTTATATATGACTGGCAGCCCCGGTTTGTTTACACTAGCATCACCACAAACACGAGAGTAATGCATTGTGCGATCACATTACAATAGCTTCAATGATACTGGGTGATAGGAATTTTTCAGCTCCATTATAATCTTATGGGACCACCATCATACATGCCATCCGTCACTGACAGAAACATTGTGATGCAGAACGTGACTCTTGCCTCTTACACATCGTTTGCCACTACTACTCTATCTACTACTACTGCTCTTTGAACCACTACTCTGTGCAGCAAGACTTCTCTCCTAGGTCCTAAATTAATGTATACAGGATGTCTGTAGCTCTCGGCCACCCGTGTTATCCTCAGTCTCTTTTCCAGTAGTGAGAAGATTCACTTACTCGTTCACCCACTCATTCATTCACTTACTCAGTGAGCACATATTCCTCACTCCCTCCGTGCCAGGTACTGGACTGGCTTGGAAGAAATGGTGCAGCAGGCATATCATCTGCCCGAATTGGAGACGGGGCAGAAGGAAGGTCCAGGAAGTATCCTAGAGGAGGCACGTGTGAACTGGACTTGTTTATGAGTTGGTGTGAAAAGAAGGACGTGGGCATGGTGAGGAGCGGCTTTCTAGGCTGGGAGGTGTGAAAGAAAGAGGGCTTTCTGGGATCTGATCCTGGGCAGTTTGTGGGCAGGATCAGGAGACTGCTGGGAATAGTCTGGGCTTTGTACTCCCTTCCGCAGGCAACGACAGGACCTGGGGACTGACTGCCTGTCAAGGAATCAGGGTCCTCTTCTGGGTTCCCTTTGCTGGGGCAGAGCTGGGCCTGCAGAGCAGGGCCATTGCCCACATCACCCTGAATAAGTGAATGGGCCAGGCCACTCTTGGGTTTGTGGAAGTAAAGCTCTGGTTTCTCTGGCCCTGAAATACATTATGTGTGGGAGTTGGCCCCTAGATTTTAAACCCTGTTTATTTTAAAGGCAGTAGATTCCGTCTGTTTTTAATTCACACACTTAGCTCATCAAAATATTGTTTTGCAAGAGATTTTTTTTGATGTCCAGGAAGCCTTTGGGTTTTTTTTCTTCTCTCTTGCCTCTTACACAGTCTCATTCTAGGAAACAAGATTCTGGGCCCTGCTCACTGCCAGCGGGTTTAGTCATGAGGCCGTGTTTTCTGTGTCTCAGTTTTGCCACCAACGAGAGAGGGGGAATAGGCTTTTCCCAGGGTTTCTGTGGACTGGCCTTCATTCCTGCCGGGTGGACCACCAGTGTCTCAGAACACCACACACGCCTCTTCTTTCCACCAGCAGCAGTGGAGGGTCATGGGCTGGAGTGTGGGGAGGGGTGGTGGGAAAGGCGGCGTGTGTTCTGTCCAGAATTACATGGAGCTAGTGCTGTTCAGGGAGCCAGGCTTCTGGAAATGTCATACAGCTTGGCCCTGCTCTGCACACCCCCTGCATGGGCTTTGCTTTCTAGGAACCCTCTTATCTGTCAAAAGGTCTCAGAAGTCCACACGCCCACTGCCTTGTTTTGGAGCATCTCCCCAACCCTGTGGGGAAGGCAGTGGGCAGCATCCAGGGCAGAATCAGAGTGGCATTGCTGACACATTCCGCTCTGCCCTGACAGTCAGACATCAGTACTGATAACTGGTTAGGCCTGTGGTGTTTTGGAAGACAGCCACTCTCTACACATGGCTACTGAGCTCTTCAAATGTAGCTGCTTTGAACTGAGATATGCTGTAAATATAAACTACACAACCAATTTTGAGGACGTAATACAAATTAAAGAATATAAAACATCTTGTTAATAATTTTTGTATTGGTTAGATGTTGAAATGATAATATTTTTGATGTTCTAGGCTACTGAAATCGTTATTAAAATTATTACCTATTTCTTTTTAGTTCTTGTTTAATGCGGCTACTAGGAAATTTAAGATAACACATGTGGCCCGCATGGTAGGCACTAAGAGAAGAGACTAGTTTGGGGTAGAGACTGTTTTAAGGAAAAGATCTCTTTGAGTAACATGATCACTAGGACCTTACTGACAAGGGGCTCCAGAGAAGTGGTCCTTAAGAGGCCCACTTCAGTGAAGGAATGAAAAGCATTTTGCAATTAGCTGTTGACTGCAGAAAGTAAGTAAGTGAGGCTACAGTGCTCAGAGATGCTTGAAAGCTGTTCGAGTCCATGCTTGGTTTTGAATCTCATTGACTGCCTTTGGCCAGCTCTGCCTCAAAGCACACCCTCGAGTAAGGGCTGCCTTAGCCAGCCCAGGAAAGCATCAGCAGTGCCTGGTAGGGACTGATGTTTGCGGCCTCATCAAGAGCCGAGTGACCACAGGTTCTCTTGGCACTCTTGGCACTCTAGGAAGGGTGTGCAGCATGATTGAAGCACCGGATTGGGGAAACCTCTTGCTAGAGCTCTGCAGGAAAGGAGCTGGATGCTGCTGAAGAAAGCAGAGTGGCAAGTGATACCTTGGGGACCCGTGGGCACCAAACAGAAGAGTGACTTAGACTCTCCTTGGGAGGGCTGAATATCCCCTGACCCTCATGACAAGTGGGCTTTTCAGACACTGACAGGACAGCATTGAAGCTGCCAACTGACAGTGTTGCTGGTACAAGGTGGCAGATGGATCTGTCAAGGGCAACGAAACACAGGGGAATGTCCATACAGAGTAAGTGTGTAGTGTTGGGTTCACACTGGAATGCCTGCATCTGTCCCAGGCCACCTGGTCCTCCTAGCTTTTGTAACAGGTGGAAGGAGAACTGGGACATGGGCACCAGCTTATGGGTCACTCTTCTTCAGGTCCTTGGCCTGGATTTGTGTTTCTACAAGGTCCTTTGGAGGCCTGAAGGGCAGTGGTCACCAAACTTTTTGGTACCAGGGACTGGTGCTCCTATGAAACTCTAATGCCTGATGACCTGAGGTGGAGCTGAGACAGTGATGCTAGTGCTGGGGAGCAGCTGCAAATACAGATGAAGCTTCGCTCACTCACCTGCTGCTCATCTCCTGTTGTGTGGCCAATTTGTAACAGGACATGGTCCATGGCTTGGGGGTTGGGGACCTCTGCTGCAGGGGACACCTATGAAATCACAATCTCCTGGACCTCAAATCTATTGTAGATAGATTTGCTCACTACTTTCTTTGGAACAGAGTCTGTGGCCAAGACACTTTTCAAACTTAATCAGGCTCGACCTTCTCTAAGGTTTCTTCTGCTCCCGAGATTTTCTAATGTGGGACCCCACTTGTCTACCCTAACCATTTGGCAGCCCGTCACATTCCTTACAATGGCAATCATCTCCCCATGGTCTCTCTGAAGTTTCCCCCAATCTCCCACCCTAGCCAAAGGGGCAGGGGGTCCGTGGTGATGGCCATTCCGGCACTCCTGGGCCCTCTTGTGTGTCAGACTCTGCACAAGCCCTTGATACACGTCCTCTCGTCTCTGCTGTACAGTCTCCCTCTGATGTGGTCCTGTCACTACCCTAATTTTATGGATGGGGAAACCAAGGCACAGGAAGGTTGAGTGAATTAGCGGTGGCGCCAGGCTTGGCCACAGTGTCGGCTCCAGCTTCAGTGCTGTCCACCATGACCTTACAGCCCCTAGTCCAGGGCCCATCTACTTCCTGTAGCCTATTTCCCTTATCTTAGCTCCACCATCTGAGTATGTCTCAGTCAGCTCATGTTGTATAACAAAAATACCATAGGCTGGGGTCTTTAAACGACAGACATTTCTCACAGCTCTGGAGGGTGGAAAGGCTGAGATCAAAGCATCAGCAGATTCAGTGTCCGGTTCCTGGTTCATAGAAGGCTGACTTCTCTCTGTGTCCTCATATGATGGAAGGGGATAGGGAGCTCTCTGGGTCCCTTTTATTTATAAGGGCACTAATCTCATTCATGAGGGCTCCACCCTCATGTCCTAATCACCTCCCAAACACCCCACCTCCAAACACCATCCTACCAGGTATTAGGATTTCAACATATGAATTTTAGGGGGGACGTAAACATTCAGTCTATAGCAGAGTGCACAGATCCCAGGACTACTCATGATCTTGTGCAGCGAGGGCCATATGGTACTGAAATCTGGCCTCCCTCTGACATTTGGCCAAGCATGTTGCCTTTGGAGTGTGCACATCCCTCTGCATCCCTACCCATACCCTGCCCCGGAGACCAGCCTCAAGGCCCTGCCCCTGTGTGGAGTGGCTGTGCTGGCCCCAGCTCCATGCTCTCTCTCTCTCTCCAGCAGCTAGTTTGTCATATTTTGTCAAGCAACACCTTTTTCTAAAGCCCAGCCCAAGGCTCTGGGGTAGGCAGTGTGCACTGGCAGGCCCAGGCTAGGCCCTGGTCCTGCCAAGCTCTGTGTGGGGGCAGGTCTGACTGTGCAAGCAAGCAGCCTGGGCCTCAGCCCACCGGACACCAGCCAGCTTGTGGTGTTGGAATTTCCTGTCTGATTTTCATTTCCCCCCTCCCCCCTCCCAAGTGAGACAGAAACACTTTTTAATTGTACGCTGTGAAGTGCCATTCAGGATATTATTATTCTTATTAAGTGCTTCCTGTGGGGCGGTGCCTGGGCATCAGAAAGGGCCTCTGGAAGCAGCCCGTCCAGGGCTTATTATTGGGAATAATAGTGCCATTTGCAGGAGGCCTGGAAGCAGACTTGCCTGACCACTGAGAATGAGTCTTTCCTGGACTCCCCTTCATTTTTATGCCTCTGAGTTCTGATGCTTGGGCCAGGGACTTTGTTACCACTGGGGGAGGCCTCTGCCATCTGAGTCCCCATGTCTAAAGAGTTGGCCTTTGAAATCATCCAGGTTTCAAAGTGGACTGAGGCCACACTAAACCTCAGTGTGCCATCTCCTGTGGCTTTTCCTAGCCCTGACATGCACCTTTATTCTTGTAGCATGGAAAAGCACAGACACTAAGATGCCTTGAAAGCCTGCATTCTTCGTGATGCTCAGGCCCCCCCATGTCCACTACTTAGAAGCCCTGGTACGTGGAACGGCGTGGTAGTCACAGGGATTCAAATATCACACTCAAGGATGTCTCTATCATCAGCCATGTTGAGTTTCTCCAGCTGCACACATTCTCCAGCTGCACACATTCTCCAGCTAGTGCAGTGCATTGCAGGCACGAATATGAGGAATAATCTCCTTATTTACTGGTACAAAGGGGAACTCTGGCGCTGTAGTGGGTGCTGGAAATGTAAAAAGGTAAGATAGGCCAATGATTCTTCGAGTGTGGTCCCTGAGAAGCATTGTCAGCATCACCTGAGCACTGATTATAAATGCAGACTCTCAGGCCCACTGATGTCAGAAATCTGGGAGTAGAGCCCAGCGGTGATATTTTAACAAAGCCTGCAGGTGATTCTTGGGTCTGAGAAGCACTGATATTAGTGCCTTAGGTGCTCATAGTATGCCTTTTTCATGTGTGCATATCATTTAATCCCCTGATGACCCCAGGAAGAGATGTTTCTAGTCCCTTATGTAGAAGAGAGGCCACATGGTTGGGCCAGGATTCACACTCCACACAGCTCTGTGCCAGGACACGAGTCTTCTGGACTCTGTCGACACTGCCTCTGACTCTGAAGAACCAGTCATCCTCCCCTTTCCCTCCAGCTCTCCTAGTATTGGCCCCTTCAGGGCCCAGCTCCAAAGCCGCCTCCTCCAAAGAGCTTGACCAGCTGCTGCAGGCTTCGTGGAAACCTCTTGTCCCTGACTTCAAGGTCGTTCTGGCAGCCGGTACCCTTAGGACCCTGTGAATCACACAGGGTCAGACACTGCAGCTTTGCAGACAGCCTCCATAGAGGAGCCCTGGCACAAGAATTGTGCCTCTTGTTCTCTGGGGCCTCCAGAGCACTCGATCAGGGTCCTCCTCCACTGACTGCATAGGGAAGCCTTAGGTGGTGCAGGGGTTGGGGGGAGGGTGTGTGTGTGACCTCCAGCCTCTGGGCTATAGCAGGCCGGGGACTGAGATCTGTGCCCTGGGTGGTCAGCAGCCCCGCTGTGGATTCCGGAGAAGGCTGAGGAGCTGGATCGGGGGCGTCCGCAGCCTGTGCCAGTCAGGGCCTTGTTAGAGGGACATGTCTGAATGACATCATGTCCCCAGGTCAGCCCCATGCTGCTAAGGGCAAGAGTATCTGGTCTCTTCTTTGTAGCTAGTGTTGTCATTTCTGTTATATTCTGAGAAGCCTTAGCTCCAGCTTCCTCGAGGAGCAGGCCTGGGATCCGCACAGGAGTGGGAGAGAGCGAAGAGTCCAGCCCTGTGGAATTCATGATGAGCCAGCTTCACTGGCTGAAACAGAGACCTTAGCCAAGCAGACAACTAGCTAGTGTCCACCTGAAGAGCTGGTTCATCTTTTGGGTCATCAGGGCACAAAATAGAGGTACCAATCATCATCCCTTCCCCACGCAGTTAACATTTTTTATTTTGCAAAGCACCTTCACATTCCCATTCTCTGAAGTGTTAACCAGCTTCATTGGCTAACAGGCATCCAGGATGGAATGGAAAGTAGCAATCTCTCTCTGTTGGAACGGGCTAGTCCTCCCAGAGGTGCACTTGTCCAGGCCATCTGTCCCCCTCGCTTCCTGGAGGGGAGAGCTGGATTTGGTTTAAGGCAGTTGGATCATTAACGGGATCCTAGCCTCTGAACCACTGCCCTCCAGCACATGGGAAGTGGCACCTGCCTGAGACCTTGTCACACCCTCTTCTGCCTTGAGTTTCTTTGCCCCTGACTTTCTGGAGCTGCGTCACCTCTGCAGTGTAGGGTGATGTGGCTAAAGGCAGATGAGGAGGGGATGTTTTTTGTTTTTTTTTTAAACCATCCTTTTAAACAAAATTCACAATGATGTTCACTGGAACTACCAGGCCACCTGTGAGTCCCCTCACCTGTTTGTTTTTTCCTGGCCAGTATGGGCACAGACACTAGGGAAAGAACAGTGGTGAAAACTGGAGTTCAGAGTAGCCGGTCTGAGTCTCCCGTGGGATGGGGGTGTCAGCTAGCAGGGATTTATTCAAAGAAGACTTCTCCTGCAATGCCCCAACACCATAACCTGTCATTTCTGCCTATCCTCACTCTGTACAACAGTGAGTTAGGGGTACCGAGTATGCATGGAATACATATCTAGCCGTAGATGCCACATCTGAGTTCCCATCAGATGTATCTCGGTGTCCCTTACTCCAGGGATCAGAGAAAAGGCCCCGTCATGACCAGAGCACTGAGGCCTTGTCCACATCTCCTCTGAGGTTCACAGCGATGGGGAAAGGAAGTGTACCCCTTACTGAGCTCCCGCTCTGTGTCAGACGCTACAGCATGCTGCACAGTAGTCAGGCAGGTGTCCTTCCTGCTTCACAGATGGAGACAGTGAAGCTCTCTGACTACTTGTCACTTGCTATGAAGTGACAAAACCAGGATTCACACCCAGGTCTGTCTGGTTTATGGCTCACTTGCTTCCAACTCCTATCCCAAACTCCTCAGACCATAGGGACAGGTCATCACCCTTAGGACTGTCATTTGACTCATGTGCAACTCAGGAGCAAGCCAATTTCAATCCAGCTATAAACTTCACTGTTCTTGACTTCAAGCTCTCCTGTCTGCCATTTTTCCTCTCCTCCACACTAGCACCTTCCTTCTTCAAAGGTATGGGTGTCTCTTGCTGCCTGGGTCCTTCCGTTAGGAGGAAAGCCACCTGGTGAATCATCTACACTTTAGTGTGAATTTTTTTCTGTGACTTTCCCAAGATTTGTTTGCTTTTAAGAAAAATAATGAGATGGCTACACTGGATATTACTTTAGATGCAAGAAATTTAAAAGGAAACGAACATGATCAATTAGTCATTAATGGGGTATCTCAAGCAAGAGTCCCACTTGCTTGAGAGAAATTGGGGCCAAGAAATTCTTCCCTCGTCCCCCAGCTATGCCAGATTGGAATGCCTGTTTCAGCATATCAGAGGCCACCTGAAGCCCATCAAAGTGTCCACGATACAGCCACAACATTGACTCCTGCACCGTGACGCTGGGGATGGACCAACTGCCCAAGAAGGATAGGGATCCATGCCCTGCTCTGTCCCCTTGCCTCCCTTCTAGGGCCCCACAGACTGCACTAAGATGGGTTTGTGCCTCATCATAAATCAAACCTGTATCGTGGCAGGAGATACGGGCCTCCTTCCAGAGATACTTGCCTGTACCATCTCTCGGTCAATGACGGGGCAAGGCAGCTCTTCTTTCAGAAACTTGTTTCTTCCCTGGTTCTTAGCCAAGACTTCTGAGCTAAGCCCCTCTTACAGTCTTAGTGGAAGAGACCACAGTACCTGGAGACCATGCTGGACAGCCCAGAGGGCTAGTGTGTCCCCAACATGTCCAAGTCTCTCCTGGAAGATGATTGCTTTCACCTCGCTGGTCCCTCTAGCTGTGAGCTAGCCTCTCAGGCCCCCGTCCGAGCTCAGCCCTCAGGGCAGCGCCTCCATGTTGTAGCAACACATGACTTCATCTGAGTAGAATGTTTCTGGCTGCTGACGCAGCTGCCTGGTCATGTTTCGATGACCCATTTTTCCCGATTCTTTGAGCCCTCTGCTGACCCCACCCCATCCTTTCCAGCAGAAATTAACCAGAGTTATTAATGGAACATTGAGCCTGGCTTCCAGAGGAGGCCCCCTTTGCCCCTTCCCAGTGCCCTACTCACTCACACAGGGAGATCCTTATACAGGGACACTGCCCATGCAAATGTCGCCTCACCCCTGAGACCACCAGCCAAGGAGCATTATACATTTAAACCTTTGCACAGAAAAATTTGGGGGTTAAAAAAAAG
Organism: Pteropus medius; assembly: GCF_902729225.1. NCBI lineage: Eukaryota > Metazoa > Chordata > Mammalia > Chiroptera > Pteropodidae > Pteropus > Pteropus medius. The sequence continues at coordinate 158,963 of NW_024343578.1, forward strand.
CCATCTTGCATGCCACCACCATCCTCAGTTTCTCAGATTATTGGTCTTTCTGTGTAAGATCAAAAACAAATGTTCGTTTTTTTCAGAGGGGGTTGGGTGATCCATAGAAAATTCCCATCTTAGAGTTTCTTCCTCAGAAACTTAAAAAGAAAGCCACTTCTTTGAAATAGCATATGGTGTGTGTGTGTGTTTTCCCTTCTGCCGGAAGGACATGATTTAGTTTGGATTTTTGTTTAACTTGAAAAAAGAGCCCACAATGAAAACAATGTGTGGAAAGATCTCCTTCAACATGTCACTGAAGGCAGCTCTTGTTCTTCATGTTCATCTTCATGTTCCATGGGTGCTGCCTATGGCCTCTGGGCAGAGCGATTTCTCACAGGAGCCCACAGCGGAGTTTTCTCCTCTCTGGGCCTGGCCAAGGGGCCCCAAGCAAAGCACCTACCTCTGAACGTTTCCTTCAGGGGTGTGTGGGGACACTCCTTGCTGGTCTGAAAAGTCTTGAGACCTCAGATGACCCAGGGTCAGTCTTCATCCTCAGCTTACCTAGGGTGCAGAGTTGGTCCCAGAGACGGTTTGGGGGTGGTGTCCTACAAGTGGGCTTGGGTGACTGGACCTGCAGCTGGTGGGCTGAGCACATGTAGAAGGGCCACTGTGTCAGTGAGTTGTACAGATAGGGCCATAAAGGCACAACAGTGTCTGCTCCCAGAACCTCTTCTGTGGCCTGCTGAGGGATCCTGCCCGAAGCCTCAGTGTGTCGCTGGCTGGGATAAGCATAACTCTTTCTCTGGGGAGTGGGTGACCATTCACAAACAGCACGATAGTTCTGGTAGAAAGGAAATTAGAGCTCATCTAATCCTTTTTGTACAGATGAGTAATGTGAGACCCAGAAAGGGGATGTAATTTTTCCAAAGTCCCATGGCCACCTAGTGGCAGAGCCAATGTGGGATTCCTGGCCAGTGCAGACCCCTGCCCCACAACTCCTGGCCCTACTGGTGTGGCCTTTTGAAAAGTGTCACCAGAGCATTTGACTCCCTGCTCAGAACCCCTCCTCCCACCGGCTTCTTCCCTAATCGCCCAGAAAAAAAAAAATTCCGAAGTCCTTCGCACATCCTGACCAGTGTTATAGGACCTTCCCTTTTGTCTCTCCTGCCTCCATCCTTTCTTGGAGCCAAAGTTGCTGAGCTCTTCCTGACTCCAGGACTTTGCACGTGCCCTTACCCCTGCCAGATGCACCCTCTCCTGCAGAGAGCCCACCCTACATCCCAGTCTCTCTGTCTCTTGCCCGGCCTGGTTTCCTTCTTAGCGCCATCACTCTCTGACATTAAGTTATAAATGTATTTGCTGGTTTGTTCACTGCTTGTCTCCTCTTGGTTAAGGAAGCTCTTTAGTTCTATGAAGGTGGCAGTGCGGGCTGTCAATATACTGCTCCTAGGACCTAGAACAGCTACATAGCATGCCCTTGATACAAGGTGAATGAATGAAGGAAGGAAGGCACCAACGAACAAATGAATGACTTTTCATTCCTACAGTGACTGCTGCCCAGACTTAGCCCCAGTGATGTGAATGGACTGAATTGCCTCTTTGAGGGTGGCCGGAGGAGTCTGGAAATCACCTGCTAGCTGATCGCAGGCACGTCTGCTGCCATGTTGGATGCGTGTGCTGAGAGGACCTGTTGCTGCGGGCCCGCTGTGTGCTGGATGCTGGGCTGGGCTTTGGGAAAACACCTGGGGCTTCATGGCGGAGAGAGAATGAAGCCACAGACTGCCTGATCGTTGCTCTCCTAAAAGCAGATACACCACTCAGAGCCTCAATGTTCTTTCCTGGAAAATGGGGATAAGAACAGAGTTTATGGTAACCCTCAATGAGGTGCGATAAGCAAAGCCCCACGAGGCAGCAGACTTCACTAAAGACAAGCACCCTGTACTTCCTGACCTGGGAGGGACTTGGCCACACTCAGGCCACTGTGAAACCCCTAACATCAGTGCCTGGACCGGAGAAAACTCTAATGTGTGTTCCAGGCTCCTCCTGAGGACTCCAACTGGGTGAGGGTGAGGGGTACAAGTGTGTGGCCAGAGCCTTTACTGCCTGCCCATTCCATGAGTATCAGCTGCTTAAAGGGCAGCAGGGGCTGTGGGAGGTCTTGACCTGCCGCTCGGACTTGAGGAAGAGAAAGCCACTTCTCCTGGTAACCTCCACGGCCTTCACCCCATGGACTGCACAGAAAAGAGGGAGCAGCCACCGCTACAGCAGGACCTTGTGGGTGGCTGTCCCTTATGCTTCTTCCAGAAGCCTCAGGCTCCTCCTCTCCCAACGCACACACACATGCACACACACGTGCACATGCGCACATGTGTGGGCAACCAGGTCTTATGGGGCAGCCAGGTCAGCCTCGATGCCACCTTCATTTCATGTTTACCTGATAAGCTATCATGAGCACTTCATTCCTGTAGATGTTATAGCTCTCTAGACCTGGATAAAGTGGCATTGATCCTGCACAGAGCAATGTCTGTGCTCACAGCTGGTTAGGCAGGGGCCCAGTTGGTTGGGGTGGGGTCTGGGCTCTGATTGAACCCTGCAGGTTCAACACTGGGGAGAAAAGGAGCACATGGGGGATGACCAGTGGGAAGACCAGGAGTTCTGCGGTGAATGCAGCCTGGGGTTGCTATGAAGACCTAGGAGTTGATATGCAAAGCACTTAGAGCAGGGCCTGCTACTGTGTGTGCATGTGGGACAAGAAGACTCGGGCATCCCGCTTGCACCCAAGGGCTGCCTCTCAGTGTTTATTCATGCTGGGCAGAGGGAAAAGCCATGACCAGCTCCTCTCTGAGATTCTCCTCCTGGCTCTGTCAATTTTTTTGGCCCTGTGACTGAGCTGAAATCACCCGTGGCCTCCATTTCCTCATCTGTGAAATGGGTGCAGTAACACCCACCCTGGCTACTTCAGGGGGCTTTTAGATATTCAGGGAAACATTCAGAAATACGCAAAAGCAAACCATGTTTATTTGTTAACAATATTGTAATCCTGTTTTCCTGGTCACACTAAAAAAACTGTAAAGGCCCTTTCCTGTACCTCCGGGGAGGTGAGCACTATTTCCCTGCTGATCTCCCCGCCTCCCCAACCCCAGGAGTTCCGGACAGTCCAGTCTGTCTCCTGTGTGGAAGCTGGCCAGTGCTGGCCCTCCATTTCGGAGGCCAGTTCCGTTCAGGGCCCAAGGTTTGTGGAGTCTGTGTTTGGCATATTGATTTAATCAGGGCGAGATTTGCTTTCTTTGTTTCCAGCCCCCATGGAAGATGCCAGTATTGTGGAATTATGAAAATAAATTGAATGTGGAAAAATTAAGATTAAAATGTCAGGAGAAAAGTTTCCTGTTTTTAAGAATTCATAGCATTTAAACCAAGTGTTCACTAAAGGATGAATAGATAACCAAAATGTGGAATATCCAGAAGGCGTATTCAGCCCTAAAGGAAATTCAGACACAAGGTATAATGGACGAACCTTGAGGACATGATAATAAGTGAAATAAGCCAGTCACAAGAGGACAAATACTGTGTGGTTTCACTTTTGTGAGGCACATTCATAGATAGAAAGTAGAATGGTGGTTGCCGGGGTGGGGGTGGGGGGACACGGGGCGGGCCGATGAGGAGTTTGTGTTTAATGGGGACAGAGTTTCAGTTTGGGAAGATGAAATAAGTACTGTGGATGGATGGTGGTGACAGCTGCACAATGATGTGAATGTACTTAACTACTGTACACTTAAAAATGGTTAAAATGGTAAATTTTCTGTTATGTATATTTTCCACACTAAAAAAGAAAAGAAAAGAATTCATAGTGTTTACAATAAGATACTGGAATCTGTTTGCACAGAAACAGCAGCATCATTTGTAGGCCTGGCAGGCAGCTGACTGTGCGCATGTAAAACAAACCATTCACATTTCTTTAAACTAGTCAGCAATTCACACTCACCACTGATTCCCATTGGCCCCGCGGCCTTTCTCCTGAGTGAGAGTCGACTGAGAAATCTCTACTTTTTAGCCTTTTTCCCAGTCTAACTACTTTTTAAAGAGCCTTGTTTTCCTAGAGCCTATAATTACGTTTGTCTCCAGGGTACCCAGGAGTTTTTTTTTTTCTTTTTAATAAGCAAAGAGCATCCTACAATTATCATGATGATTTGTTGAGGGCAGGCCAAGTGCAGACAGGGGCTGACTCACCTCTGGAAACCGATGCTCGTGAGTTGATATTTGCATCTTGGAGGCATTGCCAGCACACTTCGGGTCAGTAATTATTATTAAGAGCAGGAGAATTAACAGACCCACAAAGGTGTCCGCTGGCTGCAGCCGGAACAGGCCCTGGCTTCACAGATGGTTCTAGGTAAATATTGCCAGCCCGTGTGGATGCCGTAACCCCGGGCTGCTGGAGCCACACGCAGCCGAGGCCGGGATGGGCAGAAGCCTGTCGGCTCTGTCAGCCCTGATTTGCGGCCGAGCCTGTAATCTCCCTGAGTTCAAAGAGTGCTTAGCTGCTTGTCTTTGTCAAGAGCGCGGTTGGGGATCTTTTATGTGAAAGATGTAGGGTTCTCAGGCTGACTTTGATTATTTATTCATCCCCCTTCGTGGGTGTGTGATAGCCAGGGCACCTCAGAGCCCCCTGTCCTGACTGCTCTTGCTCTGAAATTCATTGAGCTTTAAAGCCCTTTGAAAATTGCTTTTCGAGGGAGGGGAAAAGGTTCTGAAGTCCTTTTTCTCTTTCCCTCTGCACAGTGCCGCAGCACCTTTTGCCACCGTTCCATGCTCCCTTACCGATTGACATGAGACACCAGGAAGGAAGGTACCATTACGAGCCTCACTCTGTCCATGGCATGCACGGGTAAGTTCTGCTCTCCTCCCGTCTCCCCAGCATGTGAGTCACTTGCCACTGGGGAGGCTGGGCTGCCAGCCTCAGCCACCTCTCCTGCCTCTGTTTTTCTTTTTGGAGTTCCTGATCCGCATCGTCCTGAGCAGTCGCCTTTGCCACCCAAGAGTGCACTCATTCAGGACCCTGTGTGAATGTGTGGGTGGGATGTGCACACCTAGCTCCCCTCTGGTTATTTGAGAAGGAAGCACTGCTATCTCACACATCACCACTTCCAAGGCTTCAGACTCTCCCGGTGTACCCATAAGCACCTTGGGTCCTTTACTCACCCATACAGGGGAACCCCTCCAAGGCCAGAGGTCCCATGCAAGTACGGTGACCTTCGTTATATTTTGTCCCAGCATAATAATTCATAGTGCTCCTTGTACTCTCTCAACTGTCTCAATTTGGACACTAAATTACAGGGTCGACCTACCGATAAGGACGAGCTCGAGGTTATACTTTGGGGTCTCATCCTACTCCCTGCTTTGAGACCCCCACGTAGAAGGGTATGTCACCAGTGCTGTCTCACTAAACCTAACCCTGCTCCTCTTCATTCCTACCTGGGGCCTTGAAGCTCATAGCTGATGTCGCTTTTCTTTGTCTTTATGACTTGAAGAACTGTGCCCTTGTTCTCCCATTCATATGCTTCCAGAAGAGGCCCAAACCTTCCCCTCACCATCTCTGCTACTCCCCACACCTGCCAAGCAGGGGACCTACTATGAAGAGTCAGTTGGCCCTGTGCCCGTCTTGACCCAGACATGTCATCTGTCCAAGTTCTTGTTTGTGTTTCCAGCATACATGACCCTGTCACATGTCACTGTGCCTCAGCTCCTGCTGCCCAGCCCGCCTAGAACGCCCCCTCCTCCTGGCCACCTCCTATAGATCCTCTAAGCCTCAGCTCAGGAGCCGCCACCTCCTGGAAGTGCTGAGATCCCCCACACTGAGTGGGACCTTTCCCGAATTCCCATCCCACCACCGCTCAGAAATGATGTTTCACACCTGTGTCCCAGCAGGCTCTGTGCTGCCCTCTCGTTTCTGTATTGACAATGTCTGACATGTAGTAAGTGCACGATCTTGTTTGCTGAGTGCATAGCCCTCTTCACACATTCCACTCACTGAAGACAAATCCTCCTGCCTCTCCCAGCTCCCATTCAAATGAAGTCAGTAAATACTTGCTGGGCACTCACTGTGTTCAAGGCAAACACTGTGCCTGGTCAAGAGGCAGGTGATTGAGAAGGCATCCAAGCCCTCAAGTGACTCCTATTTCTGGGCACCCATTGCCTCCCCATGGCAGAGCAAATCTAAGACTTTTATTTTCTTTTTAAAATATCTTTTACTTTGAAATAATTTCAGGCATATAAAAATAGTTGGGAAAATAGTACAAAGATTTCCATTATACCCTGCACCCAGTTCCTCAAATGTTAACATCTTAACGGAACCAAAACACTGATACATTGTTATTAACTAACTTATAAATCTTACCCAGATCTGGCCAGTTGCCTACTAATGTCTTTTTTCTCCCATTCAAGATCCAGCCTTTGCATTTAGTCGTCTTGTCTTTAATCGAGGACAGTTGCTCAGTCTCTCTTGTCTTTAGTGACCTTGACGCTTTTGAAGAGGACAGGCCAGTTACTGTATAAAATGTCCTCAATTTGGGTTTGCCTAATGATGCCTCATGATTAAGTTCGGAATTTATCTGAATTTATTACTTGGAGAATAGTAATAAAAGTGGTGTTGTGCCCTTCTAGTACATTGTGTCAGAGGCACATCATGGCACTACTTCTCATCACTGGAGATTAATTTTAATCACTTGATTCAGTGAGTTTCTCAGCTTTAAAGTTGGTCTCTTTGTAATTAACGATTGTGGGGTGATACTTTGGTAATATGTGAATATCTTGTTTCTCATCATATATTCATCCACTAATTTTAACATCCATTGTTGGCTCTTGTCAGAAACAGGAACTACTAGCATTTACCAAGTGGTGCTTTTCTATTTCCATCGTTCCTTCCACACTTATCCATTGGACTTTTACTATAAGGAAGAGCTGTCCCTTCCCCTCCATTTCTTCATTTCTTTATTTCAAATAAATGCATAGATATTTGTGTTATTCTATGCGTATACTCTGTGGTTATCACTGTTTGTTGTATTGTTCAAATTGTCCCAGATTTGGATATTTTTCTCCCATGTCTTTTGACATGTTGGGAACCTTTCATTGTATTTCGGTTCATGTAGCTGGTTCCCACTTGAGTAGGACCTGCTGCTGGTGGCCTCGTGCCCACTTTAGCCCTCTGCCCACCTCCTGGGGCCCTCTAGCTGCAGGTGGCTGAGACCACAGCTGCAGGTGGCTGAGACCACAGCTCCAGTGGTTTCTGGGAGGTTGATACATTTAGAGCTAACAGATCACTGAAAATTGCTCAGTTGGTGGTATCTGAGAATCCTAAGCCCATTAATGGAGCTGAGTCCCTATCTAGAATGGGAGAGGGAAATGCTGATTTTCTTCTCTTGAGAAATGTTTGGCTGGTTCAGCAACACAGATCCTGGGCACAGCAGGCCTGCAGCAAAGTGCTCCCTACAAGGGGCCCAATGCTGGTCGGAAACAGAGACGTAGGCAATGCTGAGAGCTCCCTGGAGGGAGAGCCTGTGCAGGTTTGTATCACTCTGCAGGTGATTATCTGGATTGTATCACTCTACAGGTGATTATCATATCTCCTCACATACCTAGGGGCAATGACAGAGATATAGGAAGACCCCACCATTGGTGAATGCTATTTTTCAGATTAACTCTGACCTTATGACTGTTGTGAACACTTTATGTGTTTCCTCTCACTTAATCTTCTCAACAACCCTATATGATGTGCATTTCATGTCATCCCATTTTACAGATGAAGGAGCCGAGGCAGCAGAGAGGTTAAATAACTAAGCATCAAGGTCATCCACTTAAGGATTAGGAGAATTAGAAGCCTGATTACAGCTCCCTGAGCCCAGACCCTCAATCGCATGCTGGCCTGTCTCCTGGGAGCACTTTTATGACCGGAGAACCCTAAAGGGGTCCAGCCCACTCTTTCTTGAAAGCACATTCTGCCCGCTGTTAGGGCACGCACCCAGCTTACTTGTTCCCCAGGCCTCTGAACCAGCAATGTCAGTGTCCCTGGGGGGCCATTAGGAATGCAGGTTTTCAGGCCTTGGCCCAGACATGCTGAGTCAGACAATCTGGGTAGGACCCATGATCCATATTTACTATGCCCTCCAGGTGATACTGCTACAAGCTCAGATTTGAGCTGCTCTAGCTGCAGAAAGAGCTTGTTGCTGAATGAGGTGGCCCTTAGTGCTACCCCTCCCTGTGATAGTAGGGATCTGTGGCCAAGAAGCCACCCCTGAGTTCTCTCCAGGCTTTGCCACTCACTACTCTGTGTGGGACGCAGGTCATGTCCCCTCTCTGGGTCTGCTTTCTTCCTGGCCAGCGAGGAATGGAGTGTGGCCAGAGCACTTGGAGAAGTAGAAGGTGACGGTGGCAGGTAGCAGGGGAGGTCTGACTAGGCCATTGGGCCTGTGTAAATGGTCTTGTCACTCACTGGCCTGGATGGCTCTTTCACTAGACTCGATAACTGAAGGGAAGTGTATTAGTTTCCTGTTACTCCTATAACAAATTACCTCGAACTTAGTGGGTTAAAACAATATATATTTATTCTCATGCAGTTCTGGAGGCCAGGAGTCTGAAGTAGTTCTTATGGGTCTAAAATGAAGGTGTTGGCAGAGCTGGCTCTTTCTGGAGGCTCCAGGAGAGAATTCATTTCCTTGGCTCAGGACCCCTCCCCCACCTTTTTATCACATCGCCTTTTCTCCCCATGCTTTGTTCTCACGTGGCCTTCCTCCTCTTCTGTGGTAGTTTGCTCCCTCTGCCTCTCTTATAAGGACACCTATGATTGCTTTAAGGGACCACCAGATAATCCAGGATATTCTTCCTTTCTCAAGGTGCTTAACTCAACCACATCTACGATGTCCCTTTTCCCATAAAGGGTACATTCACAAATCCCAGGGATTAGGACCTGGAACTTGCTGGGGGTTGTTATTTAGCCCATTTGGGATCACCAAGTCCCAGTGGCAAGACTGGCATCACAAAGTAGAATATAATAAAGGGTGTCAGTAATTTGTACAGAGCCTGCAGCAGGCCAGGCTCTTCCATGGAGCCTGGTATTTCACCTCCCAATTGCCCTGTGAGATGGAGTTATAATCTGCAACTTACAGATGCCGAGGCCCAGAGAAGTGCACTGACTTTCATGGGTCATCCCTGTATGTCGGGTGTGCTTGCTCCTGCACGAGGTTCCCCTCCCTAGCCAAGCTAGGGCTCGTCTGGTTAACACCCCAGTGACGGGCAGCAGCAGCGTTCCCAAAGCCCCACATCTTGCTGGGCTTGGGCTTCCAGTGGCTCTACCTTATCAGGACAGCTGGTCCCCACCCAGTCCACAGGAGGGCAAGGCAAGTTCTGGAAAGCCCACTCCTTCACCCCTGCCCTCAGTGTCCAGGTGGGAGAAATAGTACAAAGCCGAGGAGAAAAACGGCCCCTATTTCTGTGGCTCCTGTGATTAATGTGGTCAGAGCCTGGTGGAGCACCCGCTCCGTCAAGCCCCTGCTACAGACCACTTCTCCTTGCCGCCACCAAATGTGTCTAATTACATAAGACGTTGCGTAGCAAATGAGGTGCGATGTCGTCTCCTGTCAGCCCTAGTCGGAGCCTCTGCCTGCTGCTTCATGCACAGGGCCTCTGCTCAGGCGCCTGGGACCCTGACCCAGTGGCTCTCATGGTCTGGTGATTGAGCTTCAGTGCTCGGGGCTCTGGGCGCAGTGCTCCACCACGGGCCTCCTCAGCCCTGTCCTGGCCCGCTGGAGCATGGCTGTCATGGGCCCTGCCAGGCTACCTGGGCTTGAACCCCAGTGCTGAAATCACTAGCCTTGGAGGACTGACCAACCTGAAGGAATAAACCTCAGTTTTCTCACGTGTAAAAGGGCACGATAAGGTTACCTGCCCCATCTACTAAGTTACTTTGAGAATGGAGTTGAGTAATATAAGTAAAGCTCTTAGAAGAGTTTGGAAACATTCAATTGATGTTAACAATGATTATTATTACTGTTGTTATTCCACTTGCCTTGAAGGCCAAGGGATCTTCGTGACAGAGGCAGGACATAGCATGTCCTTGGAAGAGGCTACTGTTGGGTGACTGTGACAGAAGAAGGTGGGAAATGGGGCTGAAGAAGTACTCCTGGGGATGGAAAAGAGAGTCTTTTTTTCCCCAGTTGAGGAATTTGGACTTTATCCTTTTGGCAACCAGGAGCAGAGGGAGCAGTGAGATTTATTTTCAGGGTAACTGGAGGAGCAGTTAAAGATGGACAGAAGGCGGGACATTAGCTGTCATCATGGTCCTCAGCAGGAGAGGAGCAGGGCCAGGGCTGACTTCACACTGCTCCAAATAGGCAGCTACACATGGGAGGAGCAGGGGTGGAGCTCAGCGCGTGGACACCCAGCCAGCACAGCACAGCTGGACGGCTTCCCCGTCTCCAGAACCACCCATTCTAGTCACCTGGAGGTACAAACCACAACAGGACCTGCAGAGCTCGCTAGTGCTCAGATGGCTCCGGAAGGATAAATGGCTCTGCTCATGGACTCCTGGCACAGCATGTTTCATCTCTGTAAACCATAGGTTATGGGGAGACAAGTGGGTGAGGGGGTTGTTTGTGCTGCTCAGGCAGAGTTCTCTTTTGACCCACTCTCCCCAGAGGACATGCTCTTGAGGTTCTGGGAATTCTTTCTTGAGGGCGAGAAGAGAAGGCCCTGTAGTCTCTCTCCCTTTCCTGGTGACTGCTAGCAAGAAAGAGGAGCACTTCGGACATGCTCCTCGCCCCTGTCCCCTTGGAAACTAGCTCGCTGGGTGTTGTGGGGACTAAGGCTGAAACATGGCAAGGCCCCCAGTTGGAGCTCCCCGGTTCCTCTGTGTGAGCAGTCTAACAAGCAGGAGCATGGGCTGCCTGGGGCCAGGATGAATGCATGTGTTTTGGTGGGCAAGGTAGAAACTCGGGTTCCTGATTCAGGAGGCTGGGACTGACCTTCAACTCACCATTTTCTTGTGGGCTCCTTCCCACCCCAGCCCTGTCCTGGGGCTTCAGAGAGGACCAATTCCAGCTGCTTCCAGCCTAGAGGGTTACAGAGACCACCTTGTGCAGCACTTCTCAAACCTTGCTGCAAAACTGAACTGGGGTGTGTCTTAAAGATGCACGTTCCTAGGCCCCGACTCCAGAAGTTCCAGTTCTTTCAGACTAGGGTGAAGTCTTAGAATCTGCTCGTTTACAAGCACCCACAGGCCCAGAGTCTGGGGACCACCACAGGCCACCTTGCTTATTTTATGCTCAAAAAAGCAAGCCCAGAGATGTGTGTTGGCTTTCCAGAGTCATGGAACCAACAGGCTGAAGGGCCTTTTCCTTCAATGATGACGATTCCGAGATACGGGGTGTTAAAACCCCCCTGGCTCCTTTTCATCACCTATTCACAGACCCAGCGCCCACAAATTAATCTAAATCTATTCATATTCTCAGCTGGCAGAAGGAAGTGAGCATATTGGGTGGGGGCTAGAGGGTGAGTGGACAGCTACAACATTTCAACCATGGAAAGGATCTCCCTCCTCTTACCAGGTTCTCTATACCTGGCCACTGACGTCCCTGACCCTCAGCTGCACTGCTCCAGTGGTCACGGCCAAGGCCCTCCTGCACAGAGAAGGAGAGAGGAGGGAGCCTCTTGTTAGGGACAGATGGCTCTGGGGCTAAGCTATCAGTTCCTGTAAAGTCAACATGCTGGCCCAGGTACTTTAAGGAAAGAGAGGGAATGCCAGCTGGTGGGTGTGAGGGCCCCCGCCTCCCACCATTATCTGCACACTTTGTCACACATGCAAATTACCCAGAGTACCCTGAGAGAGCCGTTAAGGATGTCTGAGCGCCACCTCGTCCTGGCGACTGCATGTTAATGGAGACGTTTAGCCCCTCCGCTGGTATGCTTCACTTAAGAAAGTAGTTTCTTTGCTGTTGCTGGCTGAGCTCATGAACTTCTAGTCCGGGGGGATTTGAAGATGAATTTTTCCAAGGTCAGTGTCCCATAAAGCCTACACTAGTTCATTGTGAGATTAATAAACACACACCTCCAACTCACCTGCACTGTCCTGGGCTCTGACAGCTTTGCCCTCAGCCAGTCACCAAGGCAAAGCAGACAGATACATGGATATTTTCTTCTTGGTTCTTGGTACAACACATCAGGTTCACGGTTCATAGAGGACTGACTCCGTTTGTGTTTCACAAAGAACTTTCTCCTCCCTGGGCAAACATGCGTGCTTCTTTTCAGGAACTCGTGGAAAGACGAGACTTCCGAAAGACAGGTCTACTTGTCTGGCCCCTGAGCCAAGAGGCTGGGTGGGCCTGGGGTCTCCCACCAAGTGCCTTGTCCCTCCTCCCCACTTGGGTCCTTGCTCCCTTTCTTTCTCCAGGGAGTGCTCCTTAAAACCTACCATGGCTGACCACTTCTTTAGAGCAATTGGATGGCAGGTAGACATGGAGCCCAGAAAACTCTGGCACCAGGAGTTTGTAGTGCAGCACACCAACCTCTCATAGCTATCTGAGGACTGAATGACAAATAGATGTGAAGCCTTGGCTCATGTGATGCAGTGGCCCTTAGAGACCCCTTCAGACTAGTCTTTTCTCCTCTCTGGGCAGTCACAGCATCTTGGGTTCAGCCCTCTGGATTATGTTACCTAATCTTCGTCAACACCCTATAAGGAAAGCAGCATTGTTACTCCCACTTGTTAAGTGGGGAAATCGAGGCACGATGAGGTTGGCTGCTTGCTCCAGTGACATTCTCCAACTAAGCAGCACAGATGGGATTTGAACCTGGGCATTTTGACCCCAGAGGCCCACTCTCCGCCCCGACTGCTCTGCTAAAGACTCTCTCAATGCGGAGAGCCTCAGATTCTCAGCTCCAGGAAGGTGTTCTGCAGCGTGGTACAGACAGCTCATTTATAATGGAGTCTGGCCTGTAAAAGTTTAATGAAAAGCATGTCTGATAAGGCAGCCTGCTCTTTGATCTTGGCTGAATGCTGGCCCCTCGCAGAAGAGGAGCTGCCTGGCTCTGGGCTTAAGAGAGAGCCCGTGTGGTCAGCTGAGGGCAGGAAGGGCCCAGGAGTGAAGCACATCATGATGCGCAGAGATGAGGCGGGTTTGCCACAGGGAGAGCATGCAGGGCTGCCTGGTGGAAAGGTCCCTCAGGGCTGGAGGTGATCCCCTGGGTCCTCTCCTGTCCTCCATCGTCTTGGGCATTTCCCATCGCACACCCCCTGGATGCAGGCAGAACAGGATGGGGCAGAGTTTAAGTCCTGCCTCTGTCACTCATGCCCTCTTCATTCTGTGAGCCTCGGTTTCTTTGTCTCTAAAATGGGGATGCAACAGTACCCCCCACATGGGTGGTTGTGAGGATTAGACGAGTAAGTAAAGCGCATAGAACAGCTTCTGGAACATACTGAGTGCTGGACAATCATGTGCTTTTCTCACTCTCATGTGGACACTAAAAGGAAACCCACATTTTGTTCCAGGCACTCTTGGATTCAGGGTGGATGGTATCATATCCAGTGTTCCCAACACCCTGTGAGGTGGCTCATATTCTCCACAAGTCATAAAAAGAAAACTGGAGGTTACCAGAATTTAAGAGCTTTCCACAATCACTCAGCTAGCTAGTAAGCGAGCTCGGACCCCTACGCTTGAGTTCTTCTCTATGCCATGATTATCCATGGAGAGGAAGGGGCATCTCGCCACAGGTCTTGGGGCTACAGTGTCTAATCTTGACTGACAAGCATAGGAAAGGCACAATAATTAACCCAAATGAATTAATCACTAATAATAAAATTTCAGTTGTGGTGGGGTAGGTTGCCCTTCAGGGTGGGTCGACCTCTCCCACTGCACATGTTCAGGTTGTCCATTCTAAGTGGAAGCCGATGCCAGGGCCAGAGACGCATTTATTTACTCAGCCTGAGTCACTGTTGCTGTTTATCTACAGCCCAGGTGCTATCCTCTGGGTCACTCCTGCCGGCCTGCATCAACGTTTGTTGCGGGAATGCAGGAGCAATGCCCTGCATGACTCCTGTCGCTGTCCAAGCCTCCATCACTGCAGCCATCTTGCTGCATCGATAACGTGTCCCGGTGCCCATGGAGAAGAAATATGTTGGGCACAGTGGGAGCCACTCCCTCACCCTCTCCTTCCAGGAGCTGCATTTCTGAAATGTGAACTTGACCTGTCCCGCCTAAGCAAAGGAGAGAAAGATTAGTTGTTGCTTAACTCATGGGGGAAGGTTTATTTGATGAGACTCACCCAGTGCCTATGTGTGCCAGCCTTGTGTCAGGTTGTTTGGGATACAGGCCCAAGGGGGTACAGTCTTGCTGTCCACGTAGATCTTATGGTCTATGAGGGGCAGGGGGAGAAACTGGGCAGTTACAGGGCGGTACGCTGGAAGAGGTTTGCAGGAGAGCCCCGAGCACTAGGTAACCAAGAATGGAAAAGCATTTATTAGCAGAAAGGCCCAGGAGGCCTGCCTCTCCCCATCCCACCCCCAGCCCGCCAGGGGGCTTCACCACCTTCGTGGAGTTGCCCCTGTTCCAGTGAGGCATTTCGCTCCCAGGCAGCCACCAATGCCAACATGAAAGAGGGGCCCTCTTCACACACAGTAATGGACTCAAAAGCTTGGTAAAAATCGGCAGCACACCCAGCCCCAAGAAGACGTTTATCTAAACTATTCAGGATTATCCATCTAGTTTTGACAGGCATCCAGGAAAGGAAATTCCACATACCACTTTGGCAGGCTGGCCGGAGGAGCTGAGGAATTCTCCCCGGCGGGGAGAGCGGGGCAAGTTCCCTGTGCATAGCCTCCACCCCAGGCCTTTCCTCGGTGCTTAAACCCAGACCCCTAGTGAAGTCTAATGAAACCCTTCCTTCTACTAAAGATGTCCCCGACCCCCAAGACCCCATGTCTCATTCCCACCCAGGGCTCTACTTCCAGGGCCCTCGCGTTTACCCCGTGATATGACAGCCCTCATAAAGCCATAACTTACTGGAAGATTCTGCTCAGCTGTGCTCAGCCAGGGGCGGCTCCTCTTGCAGACAAAGGCTCCTCCTACCCTGAGGTCAACCCATACCACAGGTCACCTGGAGAGGGCTAATCCATGCCGGCTCCCCCATAACCCTCCCCCGGGGCCAGCTGTGTTTTTGCCTGCCTGCCCCTCCCCTCTGCCGCCCCCACTCCCGGGACATGACACATGGCTCAAATCCGAGGCCTCTCACCCAGCCCAGCTCTGTACCAGCCATCGTTCTCTAGGAAAAAAGTCTCCTTGATCCTTCCCTTTTATTTTTTATGCTTTTGGGTTTTTATGTTTGAAAAGCTGATACCTTCCTATCTTCTTGCTCCAAAGGGAAAAAAATGTGATAAAGGGTGGGCAATTGAATTAACCCCCGTTGCCTGTGTGGCTAGAGCTTAACCAAGTCCATCTGTATGGCCTCCTTTGTAGGCGCAATTTTATAACCTAATTTCCCTACGAAAACATCAGTGTTTACTTAGTAAGAAATCTGCTCTTTGTCAGCTGAAAACAGTGATTTCTTTATTACTGCTCTGCGTAGGGAGTGACAGCTGAAAGCTGGCGCTCAGCTAGGTCTGGCGGAGTGTGCAGGTCTGTAATGGAACGGGGTAAGCGGAGGGGCGAATGGATTGCGTGTGTACACCGATGTGTGTCAGTTGCAGAGCAGGCCTGACGGATGGGCTGGGACCGGCCAGGAGGGAGTCTTGGCAACAGACAGATGGAGTGGCCAAGGTGAGCTCACTGAGTGACCAGGGAGACAACCACTGAACCTCACTTGCTTTCCAGCAACCCACACAAGTCCTGCACTCCCAGCCCTGTGGCCACTCCACTCTCCACACCAGAATCCCATCCACTCAGCCAACTGCTAAGCAGAGGCCAGCTTTCACCCAGCCACGCCTTTTTGAAAACTTAGTCTTATAAAATATCAAAGACATACGAAGAATAGCAAACGCACAGTTAAGATGTAAAGACATATACCTGGATGCCCTACCCAGCCCGAGGATTGGGGATGTGGCAGCACCTTCGAGGTTCCATGTGCCCCTCTGCTATCCTCCTGGGCCCCGCTATTCCACGTATTCTGGAGTTTGGAGTTTCTCATCCCCTGGCATCTGTAACATCTACCTTGCAGGTGACTCCTCCAACAGTACTTTGTTCGGTTTTGCATTGTGTGCTTTATATAAACGGAATTGTCACAGATGTATTCTTTGGGACCTGCTTTTCGCACCGGGAATTATGTTCCAGAGATTCACCCATTAATGCGTGGGGCCCTTCGTTTATTAATTCTCACTGCTCTGTGTTGACAGGCATCTGGGATGCATCTGTCTTTGCTGTTTTAAACATTATTGCAGCGAATGCTCCCGTATCATCCTCCAGGCCCCGGGCACAGCCCATTCTTCCCAATGAATGTTTGCCTGGGAATGAGATTGCTGAGTCACAGGCTGTTCATGTTTTACCCCTCCTAGGTGTTGCTGGACTTTTGCCAGGTGGTTTCGCTGCCCTCACTCACACCAGCCTGGGTTGAGGACTCAGCTTGCTCCACCTCCTTGTTCCTAGGGTGATATCATCAACATTTAAATTTTTGCCCAAATGGTATCCCCTGGTGATTCTAGTTTTCTGTTTCCCTTATTACTAATGAAGCTGAGCATCCTTTCATATGTTAATTGGCCAATAATGTTTCATTCTTGGGAAATACCTGTTCAGGGATTTTGCCCATTTTTCTATGGAATTGTCATTTTCCTATAGATTTGAACAAGCATTTTATATAGAAAGGCTACTCATGCCATGGTTAGTTATATGTGTTGTCGGTAGCCTCTCCCAGTCTGTGCCTGGTTTCTTCATTCCCTGGATGAAGGAAAGTCCTTGTAACGTAGCTCAGGTTTTTTATATCTCCTGTATGGTTTTCGCCACACGTTATCTTCCCCCGCAGCTGTCTGGTCAGAGCTGCAGCCCATGGATTCTGTTAGCTGTTCCCCATTAGGACCTGCCCTTTGTTCAGCTATTCTGTCTTCGAACACCAGGCCTGCACCTCTCACTGCCTTTTTTTCATTTCCATATAGCAGTCTAGGCCCAAGTCAGATGCCACCCCCTTCAGGAAGCCTTCTCGGATAGCCCCGGCAGAGTGGATGAATTCTTTCCCTCCCACCCTTCTTTCTGCTTTAGCACCTTGTGTTCTCTTTACAGGCTGTAGTCAGTGTTCACAGTCCCTCCACGACCCCGCAGGTCCAAGCATGGTGACTTTGTCAAGGCACCATGTGAACCATGAACTGGGTGGGTTGTAATTTTCTGAGCACATGGCTGGATCTGGGGCACTCTGCTTGGCAGCCTCACCCTGGCAGCTTGTCATTGCCACAGCCTCACGGACACTCATGTGCTCTGCTGACGTCTGTGCACGTGTAGCTTCAGGGTGGACCCTGGAAATGTTAGGGTTCATCATACCTGGTGCAGCAATTGACAGTCGGGTTTGTGACCACCTACCCCACTTCTTGAGTGTGGGGTCCTGGCTGAGTCTTCCTCAGACCCCCAGCGCACCACCCAGTGCCATCAGAAGCCCATGCTCAGTGAACATTGGCTGATGGAGGGAACGATGCATGAACACATGAACAAATCAGTGAATGTCTAGACACGGTGGCCCTGGCTCCTGTTCATGGTTGTCCTATTTGCTGGTTTATAGAGCCTGCTCCAGTTTGGGCAGGGGCAGTTCTCCGGTGCTTTCCAAAAGAATTCCCTGTACATCTCTTTACAGGGGCAACCCCCTTGAGTGTATTTTGAAAAGGACATGATTTCTAGAACTTTTCAAATTAACATATGGAAAATGTGGGAGCAAGCTTGCCAATGTATAGTTTCACATACCAAAAACAAACCCCCCAAAAGACAGAAAAGCAAAATAACAAAACTAAACTAAACCAAAACCTTTGGAGAGGAGATTGAACTCCACCCAGAGGAGCCTGATAGAGCTCCGTCTAGGCCTGAGGCAGTGAACCCTAGTCTGCTCTGCAGGGCTGCCCTGGTGGAAGCAGACATGTGCCTGCCCAGCGCTGGCAGTAGGAATCCCAGTTTTGGTGGGAGAGTAGCTCAGAGTGGCAAGACCAGCTTTAGGGAATTCATTTTTCTTCTAGCATCTCAGTGGGCCTGGGGCCACTTGCGCAGTGTTTCTGAGAAAATGGGCGCCTGGCCCCAAGCAGCTCAGCAATAGCAGAGAGGTCATGGCCATCCCACTCGGAGCCCGCCAACCCCACCCATGGCCCTGTGATCCTGGTGGGTGGTAGCATCTCAGCCCGAAGGCAGGACCGGTGCGTGTGAGGAAGCCATCCTTGGGGTAGAGGGGTTGGCGTGTTGGGGCTGTGTTTGGGGCGCATTCAGCTATGAGGAGTCAGTGACCGTGTAATCTGGGCGGCAGGCAGGAAGGCACGCTCCAGAGCCCTGTGCACACGAGGTGGGTGGAGCAGAGTGCTCAGATGCCCTCCCAGCGTGGAAGGGCGTTTCCCTTCCCTGCCAGCCTGCCACTGATGGAGCATCCATGGGGGCTGGGCTGTCCCAAGAACTAGACAGGCCCTGCTCTCTAAGAGCTGGCAGTGTCAGAAGATTGGTGACAGTAATAATGATGGCGATGCCCAAGCCTTCTGGGGGCCTTCTCTACACCAGCAGCACGTGCTTACGTACTATAGTAGCTCCTAACAAGTTACTGCAAACTTGGTGGCTTAAAACAACAGAAAATTATTCCCTCATAGTTCTATTGGTTAGGAGTATAAAATCAGTATTGCCGGGCCCCAGTGGGAAACAAAGGGCTCGCTCTTTCCGGAGTCTGGCCCTGCTAATCTACGCAGGAGGTCTTTACATGAAGCCAGCAGGAGGGGCGTCTTCGGGTTGCCAGGGTCCTTCCTCCAGCTCCCGACTCCCAAGGGGCAGAGCCTGCCCCCAACACTCATGCTGAGTCTGGATGAGTCAGCACCCCTCAGTTCTGCATTGTCTGCTTTTCCAAACAGGCACCAGGGGTGGGGTACAGGGCCCCAATCCCTGCACTTCCGTCCCCTCTCCTCATTGCATTAAGGAGCATGTTGGTTCCTGCCCCTACACCTTGGCTCTGGCTGCGTTTTGGGTCAGACGCCCTCCTTTCTCCCATCGAGCGAAGTCTTACTTTTCCCTCCGGCCCATGGAAGCCACGCACCCTCTAGGAACATGTCCCCGTCATTCCCACTCCCAGGGATGGTGCCTGTCTCCGAGGGTCTAGGCATGCTCCCTCAGGCCCAGCCAGTGTTGCGAGGGCTCCCCACAGCCTGCACCTCACCCCCAGCATTCCTTTCCCTTTGTTTGGTATGTCAGCATGAGGACCAGGTGAGGCAATGTCTGCAAAAGGACACCAAGCTCCACTTCTCGAGAGCAGAGATAGCTGAGGCAGAAGCTTGCCACTCGGCGGACTGTGAGAGATGTCACAGTACCGAGTCCGACTTCACAGAAAGGCCAGAGTCCATTCTGGCTCATCTACTTAACAGCTCTGCAGCCTTGACAAGTCTCGTTACTATCCTGGGCCTCAGTTTCCTTCTCTTTAAAATGGAGGTACTAAAACCTGCCTTGCAAAGTCATTGGATGTGTTGTATGCAGTCGGCGTCCAGCGAATGTTGGGGACCTAGTCAGCAGCAGCAGCAGCAGCAGCTTCCCTGCTGTAGTAGCTCCCCCACTGCAGCATCTAGTTAGGCTAGAACAACAGCCACCCAGTTAGGTCTCTGCTTGCTTTGTCCATTCTCACTTTCTCCTTTTCCTTTTTAGTTCCCTTGGCCATCACCCTGGTCTTTGAGCCTGGCCCTAAAATCTTGTGCAGGGGCTTTGCAGGACCCCTACCAACAGGGAGGAAGGAAAAGAAGGAAGAGGAAAGACTCTGCTAAGGAGTAGCCCTTTCCTGGGCCTGCCCCCAGCCTTCGGAGAGTCAGAGCCAGGCCCAGCCAGCAGGCCAGCGCCCACATTGGGAGGAAGCACGGGAGTCCTCTACTGCAACAGAATAGGCCTAGCAAGGGCCCTGTGCAATGCGCTGCTGCCTGTCACCAACATGTTCACACACACACATATTCATACACACACACACACACACACACACATTAACGGAGTATATTTGGCTGTTTCTCTCAACCTAGAGCCCCCTGCTTGTGCCTCGTGTCCACATACAGAAGGGCCAGCACAGCTGCCCTCGCCATTCTCAGCAGGGGCCCTCCCCTTCAGTCCTGCAGGCAGCAGGGTGGATCTGCCCAAGGAACTGTGGCTCAAGTCTGCCTTGCAGAATGCCAGGTCCAGGATCACTCCGGGAAAGGGAGGCCATCTTCGTCAAGGCTCGCCTTGCTAGACCTTGGCAGTCTCCTGAGAGAAAAACTCACCTCAAACTGGTTTAAACAAACAAGCAAACAAACAAATGTATTGGCTCAGATAGTGAAAAGGCCAAGGGTACTCGCTGCTGCTGAAGCTGGATCCATATCCAGGGACCCAATTCAAGAAACATCTCTCAGCTCTGATGTTCTGTGTATCATCTTCAGTCTTGGCCTCTCCCCCTAAAGCCCAGCAGCTCCACACTTGCATCCTACCTGCTTAACAACCCCTGTGGACAGAGAGCACTTTTTTCCTAGCGTCCAGCCAAAGCTGCTGTCTTGAGTACGTGCCCATCTCTGAACCAATCATGGTGCCTAGGGATAGGGCATGCTTTGATCAGCTGGACTCGGATCACATGCCCCTCCAACCCCTCCCACACCCCCAACAGAAGGGGCATGGATCCGGTACAGATCCAGCTCAAACTCCCTGTGGGCTGTGCTCCAGCCCCTCATGCATAACCTTCACACACCAGCCTTTCTTTGCACATGCTGCTTCTTTATTTGTGATGCACTATCTCATAAACTCCTCTTCATCCTTCCGAACCCAGCCCGAATTTCACCTTCTCTGAGAAGCCCTCTGTCACACTTAAAGGCAATTTGGGAATTTGTTCCTATGCTGGAGCCTTTATCAGACTGCCTGCTGCTTACCTGACCTGTGGGTCTGCATCTTCAGAGCTTCCTACAGGTCTCTGGGCACAGAGTAAGTAGGTGGGACAATTTTGTTGGGAATATGAACAAATATACTAAGAAATAACTGGTAGAATTAGGCTCAGATGAGCTCAGAACAGGACTGAAGGGAAGAATAGTGTCCAAGCTATGCAGCTTGCAAAATGGCTGACTGCCAGTCTGGTCGATTGTGGCCTACAAGTGTATGAGTTTGCATGCATGTGTATCTACAACATAGAAAACTGACCGTCTTTCAAAATGAGCTTACACAGCTGACTCCTCCTCCTATCCTCAGGGCCACCTCCTTGAATCTCTGCCCGGTTGCCAGAATTCAAGGCCTGGACAGGCCACAGCTGAGACCAGGGTCGGGCCCCACAGTGAATGGTGTGGAAGTAGAAGAAGAAAAAGAAGTTTGCAGTTGTGGGTGGGGGGATGTCCTAAATCTGGGCTCATATTTCCCTAGCACATGCCTTCCCTGGTGAGGTCCCATGGCATGGTAGTCAGTTCACTAGGGCTGGCAGCACCCAACTTGACAGGGGACTCTTGGTGGAGCCCTGGGATGGGACCAAACATCCAAGAAAAAGAAGCTTTGGTCCCCGGAGGACCCGCTTTGTATGTTGGCAATTTTGGTATGATTTCAGGGCTGCTGGGAAGCCCCTGGTCCCCCAATGCATTAATAATGCTTGGAATTCTGCCATTTGAGATTCGTTCTTTTCGCTTTGTTTGATGTGTCAGAATGACATCTCTTGGAACATCCGTGCCCCTGGATCCTTATCAGTCATTCACAACACAGTGTGAGGAAGTAGTTCCAACTCCTCCTGAGAATTGGATTGGATTATGCGTGGTGATGGGGTGAAGTAGGGATGAAGATAAAAAGGGAACTGAAACACGGGGAGAAAGCTGTCCCATTCTCAGGTGCCGCCCCTCCCCAATCATGCACCTGCCTAAGCCCGGCCCACAAAGAACCCCAGTCATCAAGAACACTCTCTTCTCTGTTGAGGGGACAGGCTCAGGCACAGGCTCAGGCCCAGACCCACCTGGGTTGGTTATGACTCCACTTCCTGCTACCTTGGGCAAGGGACCTAGCCTTTCTGGCCATGTTCTCATCTGTAAATGGCATAAAGCACCTACTTTGTGAATTACTTATTAAGGTTAAAGAAAGGAAATACATGCATATTGCCTATTATGGCTGGCACACAGTCAGCCTGTCTGAAGGAGATGCCAGGTAATGGCACAGCCCAGTGGTGCTGTGCAGAGGGGACATCTAGGAAGGCTTTCCAGAGGAGATGCCTGGGCAGGCGTCTGTGGCTGTGTTGGTGGCTGGGCCTATTGTCTTGGGTACTAGGTGCCCAGGTCAGTAGATGCTCCATACCCCAAGTTGACTTGTTGCTGAGAAGGGAAAGAAATCCGTGCTTGTTAACCCCCTACCAAGTGCCCAATTCTGGTCTTTTTGTGCCAACCTGGTGAGGTGCCAGAGAGGGGCAGCCTCCTGGCCAAGGCTTCTCAGCTAAGCAGAAGGGATCCAGGTTGGTGAGGGAACCAGTGCTCTGGAAAAGGCAGGCAGTGCCCAGGTGCCGGTTCCTGCCCCACCACTTCCAGGCCCTGAATGCCTCTCACACCCCCCAGAATCCAGTCCTGCTTCACGCTTACAGAGAGGAGCATTTGGTTCTGCTTCATCAGGGAGGCTCTTTCGGCCTGGATGCCACCCCTGCAAGGCCCAGCACCAGCAGCCTCCCCAGCATCGGGAAGAGCAAGGGCTTATCCTGTGTACCTTTCATTAGCTCTGTGAACTGACTCATCTCACCACAACCCCTATAGAATCTGTCTCGGAGTACGGCAGTGGCTTCCTGCCCTGTCACACCAAAGGAACAGGGTCCTCTGGTGGGGTGGCGTGGTGCCTGGGATGAGGGCAGCACTATCCTGCAAGTGAGGCCAGGCCGACTTGGGTTGAATCCTGGTTTGTGTCTCTCTGACCACAAGGCATGGAGGGGTGACTTCCCTCTCTGGACCCCAAATCCTCCTTGTTGGTGCTAGAGTTTTCACGTATCTTCCTTGTGGCCTTGCAGCCATACTTCCTTCATGGAATGCTGTCCCAAAGTCAGCCAGGACCCCCTGCAAGGGGCTCCTGGGCCTCCCCAGTGAGCCCAGGGCCTGAGACAGGAGGAGGTGCCCCGGGGGTCACCGAGGAGGTCTTGTGGCCTGAGCTTAGAGAGAGGACAAAGAATTAGCCTGACAAGGTATAGGGTGCAAGAAGGCACTGAGACCAAGAATTAGCGTGGGCAGAAGTACAGCAGTGTGGAAGTGGCCTGGGAGGTTTGTTGGAGCTGCACATCCACTGCAATCTCTGTCTGCAAAGGCTAGAAAATAATATAGCAGAATGCTTACACCCAGGCCGAGAAGCAGCCTCCAAGCGGGGAGCTTGTTAACCTAGATGTTAAGACATCTGGATACCACCTGTTTGGGTCCTGGTTTGCATTCTTTTGGAATCCTGATCTTTTCCTTCACAGCTGTTGCTGTGGCTGAGCACTTCACACCAGTGACAGTCTAACTGAAGCCCAAAATTCTCCACTTTCATGGCCTCCTGATTCCTCTTTTTCTCATTTCTGTTAGGAATATGAGCTCTTTGCGTCTTACCCCTGGCATTAGTATTTTAATGTTCGGTTTTTCATACGTTTGTAGAATGCATGCATTCATTCATTTAACAAAGATTGATTTGTTATTACTATGTGTCTAGCCCTGAGCAGGCACTGGGGAAGCAATAGTGACAACTTGCACAGATGTGTGGCCTGCTGAGCCCTCAGTCCAGCAAATCCAGTCATGTGTGCAGAGACTTCCATCTCCAGCACAAGACTGGCAGGAAGGGATGGCCACACCAGCACACAGTAGTTTGCAACCTTCATTCACTGGCTGATATATCAGAGTTCAGATCCTATACCAAAGGATGTTGGCATATAAAATAAAATCAAAGGTTGCCTGTTTGGTTCTGCTGCTTGGTGGGGTTCCCTGTGTGTCCTCTTCAGCAAGCCATACCTTCTTAGAACACTTCCCTTTGTCTCTGCAGGCCTCCTGCCCTGAGCGGCAGCCCTGTCATCTCTGATATCTCATTGATCCGGCTTTCTCCACACCCCGCTGGCCCTGGGGAGTCCCCCTTCAATGCCCCCCACCCGTATGTGAGCCCCCACATGGAGCATTACCTTCGCGCCATGCACAGCAGCCCCACGCTCCCCACGATCTCTGCGTCCAGGGGCCTCAGCCCCGCTGATGGTGAGTAATAACTATGTCTGGTGTCAGATGGGTACTAAATTGATCACAGTATATAAATGTCTAATCACTATGTTATATACCTGAAACTAATATAACATTGCATGTCAACTGTAATCGAAAACTTTTTTAAGTTAAAAAAAATGACCAGGTGCATCTTCTCAAAATCTGCCCACTGAAACCTTCCCTCTCAGCCCAGAGTCAGTGCCAGGCTAGGGGATATGTGCAGTATGCACTCATGAGCCCTCGGGCAGAGGCTCCTGGAAACATGGTCCCCATGAATCCCTTGTCACCACCTGCATCTTCACCAAAGGGAATGTGTCCTCTCCCAGCTCGTGGATGTGACCATGAGCTGAAGCCAAGGCCTAGATCTGAGAAGACTTAGCCTGGAGTTTTGCAGTGAAAAGGATTCCAGCCTCCAGATGTCAGAAAGGCTTCCTGAAGCATCGGGCTCTTCTCCTGGCCACGAGGTTTGCATTTTGCCTGCTCTTCACTAAAGAAAAACCAGACAAGGCAAATGGTTGCAGCTATGGGACCTGAAAAATGGCCCAACAGAATGTGGCATCATTGCGAAATGGCCCCTTGGGGTTGGAACCCAGCCTGAGCTCTGCGTGGGTACCCTCAGTGACTGACCAAGCTGGGGTGCCCTAATGGGTTGTGCTGCCTTTACATTGAGCCACTATCTCCTGAAAAGTGGGCCTGTGCTTCTCCACGCCACTCCTGACGACCCGGCCAGCGGTGGGCTGGCCTAGAGCATGAGGATTCAGGCCAGGATCCAAACACTGCCCTGGCTCTGAAAGTCACACATGGTATAGGGGACTTAATGGTGCCCAAGAGGATAAGTCCACATCCTAATCCCCAAACCTGAGTGCTGCCTTGTTTGGAAAAAGGGCCTTTGTAGATGTGATTACATTAGGAATTTTGAGATGAGATCATCCTGGATTGTTTGCTCAGGCCTTAAGTCCAATGACAAGTGACCTTATAAGACACACAGATGACTGATCTCGGAAGCTAAGCAGGGTCAAGCCTGGTTAGTACTTGGATGGAAGACCACCCAGGAAGACCAGGTGCTATAGGCGTAAAAAATTAAAAATAAGGGATTGTAAGCTGACAAGGTCCTTGCAGTCTGTGAGGTCAACCAAGGGTTGCCTTGCCTAAAAAAAATTAAAAAATAAATAAAGACACACAGATAAGAGAGAAGACAACACAAAGATGGGAGGGATGTGGCCACAAGCCAAGGAAGCCACCATCCTCAGAAGCTAGAAATCACAAGGAACAGTTTTCTTCTAAAGCCTCTGGAAGGAGTGTGGCCTTGCTGACACCTTGATTTTGGGCTTCTGGCCTCCAGAACTGCGAGGGAATAAAGTTCTGTTGTATTAACAGCACTAATTTGTCACAGCAGCCCTTGGAAACAAATACACATGGTGATGGGCTTACTCGAGAGGAGGCAGAATCTGGTGGCTCCTCGGCCTGGGCCAGAGTGGGCCCCGCACAGTGTCTGTAGGGGGAACAAGGAACAGAGTGCTCTCCTGAAGATCTTATGAAGCAAGGACACTGTAGCTTCAGCTGACAGTGGCATAGCCCGTGAAGAGCTAAGTGGCGAGACACGGCTGCCCGTAAAGGAGAGATTTGGGTTGACCAAGCAATGATGTTATGCCTAATTTCAATATGAACATCCTTGATTGTGGCTCCTACCATCCCCACTTATCCTGCCCAACTTCATGAGACAACAGGCATAGGTTCAGCACTGGAGGGGGCGGGCTTGCCTAATTTGCATGGCCCTGACCCCTGCAGGGAGAGGACCAGATACCCCAAGGCCTTACTGGTCCTGACCCAAGCTCCCAAATGACTGAAGATAATGTTCAGGCTCATACAGCAGCTCTGTCAACTGTGCCAGCCCAGTGCCTGCCCGCATGAGGCCCGGAAATTTGATCAGCAACCCAAGGCAGCATCTGCCAGACTATGTGTGCTGAGGATGAATGGACACTCCAGGGAAGGCTTCAGGGAGGAGGTGGCAGGCAAGGAGGGAAGGAGAGGGCATTTCAGCTGTTCCCAGGGCAGGCATTGGCCATGGGGTGTCAGCCTAGCTGGAGGCCAGGGCTCTCTCTAGAGCAGTGGTGCCCAAACTTTTTGGTACCAGGGACTGATGCTCCTGATGATCTGAGGTGGGGCTGAGGCAGTGATGCTAACTAACATTGTGAGTGGCTGCAAATACAGATAAAGCTTTGTTTCACTTGTCCACCGCTCACCTCCTGCTGTACAGCCTGGTTCCTAATAGGCATCACACTAGTACTGGTTTGTGGCCCTGGGGGTTGGGGACCCGCCACCCCCCCGCCACCCTCCCAGCCCCCGTCCCACTCTAGAGAACATAGCAGGAGGCAGGGAGGAGGAGGTGGAGGAAGAGGTCAGAATTCCATTGACTAGCTTCTTTCTGACTAGTGCTCGTGAGATCTCCTTTGGTGTTTGCAAGACTGATAGTGGAGAGGCCGTGGAGCGCAGGGCTTAGGAACTTGGGCTCTAGATTCAAACTACCTGCTGTGTTACCTTGGCAAGATCTCTAAGTACAGAGTCCTCATGTGCTAAGGGAAGGGTAATGGTGTCCCTCAGCTCACAGCATTGTAGTGACAGTGAAATTAGAGAATGACTGTGATTCCTTCAGCACTGTTCCTGCACAGACCCATCTAACGCTGTGTACAATGTTGGCTGCCACTGTCAATTTTAATAGTAATTTGAGTGGTGGGTATTATCGCCTCATTTTACAAATGGAAGACTGAGCCACCTCAGACATGTGACACTTTCTCAATTTTGCACTGCTGGTAAAAGCCGGGGCTCGCAATGGGCGTGAGTGGTTTCCAAGCTCTATCCTTTCCCTGCCACCACAGCCCTGAGGGCCTAGAGAGCTGAAGTGTGTCCTCCCTGCCTGTGCTGAAGCCCTGGCAGGGCCAAGTGAGGGCTGGAGGCAGACTGCCCGGGTTCTGCAGCTGCCAGGGAGGGAGCGGTAGACTGTGGCCGGCGAGGAGCTTTCTCTGGCCAGATCAGGCGAGCTCTCGGCCGTGATCTCATCTTGAATGTTCAGGTAAGACTGACAGGGCCCAACTCTCCGGCCACCATGGAATCTGTTTGTAGATTCTTTTTCTTTTGAAGCCTCTGCTGGACCATGGACCCTGTTGGACTGGAGCTATGGGCTTCTGTGGGGCCTGGAGAGGAGGAAGAGAGCAGTGTTTACAGCTTTGGCAAAATGGAGGAATGCAGGGGGGAGGCCGGGGTCCAGCCTCCCCATCAGCAGAAGCACGCTCCACCCCTACCCCCTACCCTCCACAGTCTGTTCAGTGTGGACATGGGGATGGGGGATGGGAGACACAGGGGCCCAGGGGACAGAGGATGGACTAGAGGGCACTGAGGGGGACTCCTCAGGCTAGATGCGTGTTTTTCTTCTCTTTTGCCAGATTCTGATGGCTTCTTTCTCTCTCCCTCCTTCTTGCCCACAGTGGCCCATGAGCACCTTAAGGAGAGGGGACTGTTTGGCCTCCCACCTACGGGCACCAACCCCTCAGACTATTACCACCAGATGACCTTCATGGCGGGCCATCCCACACCATATGGGGACCTGCTGATGCAGCCTGGGGGTGCCACTGGTGCACCCCATCTCCATGACTACCTCAATCCAGTGGATGGTGAGTGCTGGGGGCAGGGAGTGGGACAGGGAATGGGGCTGACAATACCTCCCTGGAGCTGAGGAAGGCGCTTGCGGCTCCTTTGGGGATGAGGAGCCCTAAGGAGGGATCCGAGTTTGCCCCAATCCCTGCCACAAATGCTGTTCACAGAGGGCCTAGTCTGAACCACACACAAATGCTCAGTGATCCACCATGGACCAGGAAGTGTTTTAGGAATTGCAGACACACCAGGGAACAAAACTCTCTCATCTCTGCTTTCATGGAACTTACAGCATAGTAGAGAGATACAAACAAAGCCGGGAAGAGGTTAGGGAGCGCTGGGGTGGACAGGGGGTGCAATCTTAAATGAAGAAATTGAGGAATCTTCACTGGGAAGGCGACATTCAAAAAAAGAACTGAAAGAGGTCAGCTGTGCAGAAATATTTGGGAAGAGCGATCCAGGCAGAGGAGAAAGCAGGTACGCAGGGCCTGAGGCAGCAGCATGCCTACTGAGCTCAAGAAATATCCAGGAGGCCAGTGTGCCTAGCACCCAAGAGTCAGGGCCGGAGTTCTAGTTTTGGTCCTACAGGCCAGTCAAGGCTTGGTAAGACTTTGGTCATCATGGGGATTGAGATGGGGCCCTTGGAGCCAGTCGGACAGAGGAGCAATGAGATCTGACTTATTTTTAAAAGGAATCCTACTCTGGCTGCTAATCTGAGAATAGACTTAGGAGCAAGGTGGAAGCAGGGTGTCAGGTTAGTAGAGGTGGGAGAGATAATCATGTTTCAGGTAGATTTTGAAGGCAGAGCCACAATATTTGTTGCCAGATCAAATGTGGAGTTAGGGAGAAAAAACGGTATCAAAGACAACCCCAGGGTCTTTGGCCTGAGCCACTGGAAGACGCAGGTGTCAACTAAGCCGGGGGCTATGGGCAGGGCATGTTTGGTGGGTGGGAGATCAGGTGTTCTGTGTAAATAAAAATTCTTGGTGCCCATTAGATTCCAAATTCTTCCCTCCCACCAAATACCATCCTCACCACTGCTTTCACAGAGGCACCTGTGGCCTCCTAACCATGAGCCCTTGGGGTTAGCATGGAGCCCCTGTTTGTGTGGGGGAGGCTAAGCATACCCCCCGCAGGTCAGTGCCATTCTACCTTCTGGTCCTGGAGCCCAGCCCTATTTGGGATACCCCAGATAGGCTAGGAAGTAGAGCTGGAAACCACAGCAAAGGGTAGGCAGGTGATTCCTGCAGATTCACTCTCCTCAAGCCCTGCCTGGGACAGCTTTCTCACTCCTCGATGGCAGGGAGTAGAGGCCTGGTCCCATAGGGAAGTCCTGGTGCCTGCTAGGCTGCAGGCAGTCCTGTGGGGTAAGGCAGGCTAAAGACACAGCGTGGGTGGGCCCCTGCACCCCTCAGCCCTCTCCCATCTCTCCAGTACTCTGCCCTAGGCTTCCTGTCCATACAGCCACTGCAATTCCTTCTTATTGGCTGGAGCAAAGCTGAGCCCCTCACTTCCCAAGGCTTGGCTGAGATCTTGCCTCCTCCAGGAAGTCTCTCCAGATGCCCTACATTGGCCATTGGCTCCTACTTTTGTGTGTGTCTGTCTCTCTCTCTCTCTCTCTCTCTCTTCTCTTCTACTGCTCAATGTGATGCATACAATTTCTTTCATTACAGGAGCCAGCTTGTGTGGTTCCTGAGCCCCTTGGGCATTCCTGTTCCCCCACAAGAGTGTTGCTGAGGAAGAGCACTGCAGCCTCCCAACACTGCTCTCGTGGGTATTGTCCCATGCCATTAGGGGAGCCCAGAGCACAACGAGGGCCATGACCAGAATTTGCTCCCTCGGTCTGTCTCCTCCTCCCTGACCCCTTCCCCAGGATGGTGTTTAGTGCAGCACTGGGCACCCCTGTAGGCTGTGAAATCAGGCCTGTCGGCCCCCTAAGCGCACTCACATCCACGTGCTCCCCTTGTCTCCTTCTCATAACATCCCTACGGGTGCTCCCACAGGGAGAAGGAGGGGTGTCAGCAGGTGGTGAGGATAGGGCTCAGGTGAGGTCATGTACACATGACTTGTTAAAGCTAGAAACTAGATAACCACCACAATACGATGCAGAAAGGTTGCCGACGTTCCAATAGCCACATCCAAATGTGAGATGCCCTGAAATGGGGCCCACCTTCCAGGGCCTCAGGATGTGTGGCACCTGGCCGGCTGGGCAGTGGGCAGACACAGAGGAACTATGGCCAAGGGGGGGAGGGTCTGGTCAGGCATGTGTCCCCAGAGGGCAAGAGAGGCCAAAACGGCAAACGTGAGCACCTGCCATGTGAGAATAGGAACTGCCTCTATCCTGTGCCTTCATGCACATGCTCCCATATGACTCTCCTCAGCCACCTGCTGTGGCTGGAATTACTATTCCTACTTTAGGATGAACAACCTGGGGTTCCTAACATCGAGTGGCTTGCTCAGGTTTCAAGTCAGGGTTCCAAGTCCCACTCTGTTTGTCACATCATCGGCTCTTTCCCCAGCACACTGCCTCCAGGCAACATAGCACATCTAAGCAGTCTCGTGAACCATGGCCTCAGGGATGGCCCACAGCCTAGAGCATCAAGGCCAGAGCTAGGGTGCTTGTAGGGGTGACAGCAGCAGAGAGGTTTTGCAGTGAGCTATGGGCAGATCTAGACCAGGGCCTGCCTGTGGCATGTCCTTGCTGTGATAGCTGGGCCTGGAGGTGTTGGTGGGACTGATCAGGGTCTGGATGGCAATATCCAGCCCTGCACACTGTGTGAACTAAGTACACTGAATAAGATCTCATGTGTGAACTTGCTTCAGTGCCTGGCATACAGTAACTGCTCAATTAACACTAGTTCCAGTCTCTTTCCACCATTATCCTTTTCCCCCTTTCAGATCTTCCACTTCCTGCAGGATTTTGTCTCTCATTTATCAGCACTACTGTCTATCCCATGCTTAGGCCCAGTGCCACAGTCCTCTTAGACACCTTTTCCTCGCCACTGCCCATCCATTCATCTGTCCCCCAGGGCAGCCAAGTCTGCCTTGTCAGTCATCCTGGCCATCTAATTATTTGCCACACTCCCAGCTCTGCCTCTCAGCTCAGGCTCTTTGCCTACCTCTCGTTGATCATTTGTCCTGTTGGCCATTCTACAGTCAGCCCCTAGGGCTCCCATCATCCTCAAAGTAAAATTCAAATTATTACATGGGTAGAGTGGCCTTCTACTCCAGCCTTGTCTTTCCCAATTTGCACATGGCACTCCCACCACCCCGTTGCATCTGCAGGCTCCTGGACCACTCCCTGGGCTCCAGCCTACAACGCCCTTTCCTGCAGGCTCAGGATTGGCCTGGCTCAATCCTGCAATGGGTCCCAGCACTCAGATCGGTCCACACGTCTCCCGAGCACTACCCCAATCTTGCCCCAGCCCAGCCGCTCAGCTTCCTAGGGGCTCCTGCATGTCTGCGCCCACCTGTAGGACCTGAGGCTCTCAGACTGTCACTGGATGGGACTTGTATATCTACATATTTATATTCTAGGTCCAGGTTCCTGGCCGCCAAGGAGCAGGCCTCTGTGTTTGTGGGGCGAGTGAGTGAATGAGTGGCGGTCACAAAAGAACCTGGAGTAGAAAGATGCAAACTTATTAGGGAAAAAACTGTGCTGGGCCACCTGCCAGCTTGCAGGGAGCCTGGAAAGGGGCTAGACACAGGGAAGCTTTGTGTTCTGGGGCACTCAGCACTTGACTGCATCTGGAGGCTGAGCATCTGAGAACCAGGAAGGCGGAAGAGTGAGGAGGTGAGCTCACCAGTGGGCCTGAGAGCTCCCAGCTCACGTCAGTTGCGGCCGATTAACTCATCACACCCACCGCGACCCTTTCTGCACTTCTGTCTCAGGAATACCATTGGCTTCAGAGTACAGAGGATGACATCGCTGTGTCCAGAGCTGGCTTGAGCAGACATATCAGCTTCTCAGGATAAGGCATGGGTGGTGGTGGCTGTGGGGGTTTCTGAGCCCTCATGGATTTTAGTTATAGACAATTTATTTTCCTTTGTTCCCAATCAGTTACGAACGAGGAAATCAGAGTAGTCCAGTGTGACCTCCTGTATTTGTCATTCCTTAATACGGTTCTTTTCAAACTAGTTGAAACTAGACCTAGAGAACCTTTGCTTCCACGTTTTAAAATGATTTAGGCATTTCTGTTCAGGTCTGATGCCTATGTGGATGAGCTGGTTATTTGCAGCCCTGAGACACTCTAGGGCTCCTAGCCCAGGCCTGTGCCTAGCTGAGCACAGACCTGCTTGGGGTGTCCCCGTCCCCACCTCTCCTGTGATCCGAGGGAGCCAGGAAAGCCCTCTCACTTAGGTGTTCTCCAATGGTCCCATCTGCACAGGTCCAGAGAGAGACCTCCCCGAAAGCTTCAGTCCACCCAGTGAGTGGATCTTCCCATCGTTTCTTTTTGCTCAGACTCTCACAGAGAAAATTGTATAGTCTTGGGGCCCAGGCAGCCCAGCTCAGGAGACCTCGTGTGGAAGGGCCCTGAGACTCTCTGAGGACATGTGTGTTCTTGTTAGGAGCCACTCATAAACAAGACCATGACATGTAAGCTCTGTGCAGGTGCAGGGGGTCTCAAGAGCTTGTGGGAAGTCAGGGAGACCATGTCTGTGTGTGTGAATGTGTGTGACACATTCTCACACTTTCTCTTTCTCCCATTCAGTCTGAGGGTACTTATTGAGCATCTACTATGTGCCGAGCATGGTTCTAGGTGCTAGGGACACAGTAGTGTGCAGCCTGCTGAGTTCTGTCTTCATGGTGCTTACTCACTGGTGGGATTGCTCTGTGTAAGCTCCTTAGCAGAACGGGGGATACCATCCTGAGGCCACCCCACCTGCCCCAACCTTCTTTCTCAGCACTTTCTTCTATTTACATTCCAAGTGGAGGCAGAGCTGTGAGACAGAGAGAAGTTTCCAGAGGCTTTGAATGTCAAACTGGGGTGTGGAAACTGGGTCTGCCAGGCTGAGGTGGCCTAGGAAGAGGGTTTGTAGGGAAGGCCACCAGGGTCAACCTCCAGCAGAGCAATGTCTCCAGTTCACTCATTGGCAGGCCACAAGCAGAATTTGTAACTTAGGCAAGGGCCATCTGCACAATCCTTTATTTAATATTATAGTTTTAATAGACTCACCCTTTAGGATTAAAAAAATGGAACTTTGTATCTTTTCTGAAATGAGAACCCTGGTAATATCTGAGGAAGATGTCCCTGTCTCTGTCTCCATCAAGCCTGAAATAATCTCATTTGGATCGTGTCTATATCCTATGTGTGTGGGCGGGGGGAGGCGGGGCACCAGGTGGTGGAGGAGGAAAGGCTGGAAGGCCAAGAGGCCTCTGATGGGGCTCTTGTTCAGTTTAAAAGCCAAACCCAGTCCTCCCAGGGTAGCAGGCCAGGTTGTGGGCAGGACAAAGGGCCTTCCCCGTGAAAGCCCACCCTCCCTCTGCTGGGAGCTTGGCCTGCTGGTGGTCGATGAAGGCTCACTGTGTCTTGTTCTTAAAGGAGGCTGATTTATAGCAGGAAGAGTGAGGAGTGATGCTGCTTTGGAAGGTAATAGATAACCAGTCAGGGAATCCAAGGTTATCATTCTGCCTAGTGGTCCTCTGGAGAGTAGGGAATTCACTGGTTGTCACTGGAGCCTTAAAATGGAATTTTCTTGTGTTACGCTGTTGAATATTGGTGATTTAACAGCAGAACTGTAGCAGCCACAGCTGCACCCCCTCCCGTTCCTACCACATTGAGAAGATTGAAATGTTTCCGATTGAAATGTTGTCTGTTTACAGCTCATATTTCCTCTGAGCTGTATATTTTATTGTCATATTGACACTAATTTGACTCGGATGTCACCTCCGTTCTGACGCCCAGTTCTTTATGCTGCCTGCGGGTCTATGCGGGGGAGGGTTCAGAAGCCAATTACATTGATCAGACCACAGAGAGGCGGGAGGAGCTTATGGAGGGGCAGCCAGTCAGTCAGGGAGTCTGTGCCCAGCTGCAGACAGGAGGGGAGATTGAGGCAGGGGAGACTCAGCCACAATCCCTAGAGGGTCAGGGCTGGTGGATACAGGCACAGGCTAAGGTGCACACCAGTCACCTGGTAAACCTGCGCAAAAAGTCCTTTGAGACAAGAGCCATGAACCCACTTTACAGATGAGAAAGCTGAGGCCAGAGCTCTAAGTTTCTTTGTTTTCATCACAGAAGTAGGAAATGGTGCTAGTCAGCCTCAGTCCCAAGCCTCAGGGCTCAAAAGCCTAGGCGCTCTCTACTCTCTCATAATAGGGGGATGAGGAGGTGTGGACAGCTAAGTGTGGGGTTGGTTAAGGTCCTCAGGCTGAATATCCTTAGAATATCTCCTTGGTGAGCCCATAAAATATCTGGGTGAGGGGCTGGACCATGCAGGGTTACTCCCTAACCTCTGAGGATTCAGGGTCCGTGAGCCCTGCTACAAGGCTGTGTCCCACTGTCCCCAGGGAGAGTGTGTCCCAGCCCCATGCTGAGGACAGCAGCATATGACACAAACACACAAACACACACAAAAACTCCTCAGATTTAGTACTCCAGGAAACAGCTCCCTCAGTTGCTGGTGCCAGGTCCTGCAGAGCCAGGCTCCCTACATCCCTCTGGCTAGATTCCTCCACAGGAGGTCCATCCAGAGCTGTGGATGATAGGCTGGTCAGTAGCCCATAGCCACCTGGAGGTAGGTGCTGTTAGCCCATCTTCCAGGTGAGGAACCAGCTCAAAAAGGTTTAGCAACTCCCCCAAAGCCACCCAGTTCAAAGCCATCAGGCAGGGTCAAACCTGGATCTGTCTGGGTCCAAAGCCTGTTCTTGCATCTGCTGCCCTTCCCGGTGACCCCAGGAAAGCAACCACCCCCTGTCCCCTGAGACTCTGGGATTACCCAAGATAATCCAGCATAGGTGGCACCTAGCGAATCATGATGGTGCGGCAGCCACCATTTTCACCTCTCACCTGGATGTTGAGCTCCAGGAGGGCAGGGCCAAGGGACCTCCTTGCTTGCAGTCCCCACGGCATCCCCCGAGTGCCAGGCATGCCGTCAACACTGCACAAGGCTCTGATGGGTGAATGAGCAAACACATGAATGCGCAAAAGAGCTAGAGAATGAAGCAAGATCCAGGAGCAAGTGGCAACAAGAACGGGTAGTATTGGGCATGTGCCCAGGTGAAGGCAGGCTGGTCACCTAGTGGCTGCCAAACGTCAGGACAGGCCCACCCTCAGATGGATGAATGCAACGGCTCTGCCAGTCCCTGTCGTAAATCACAGGAGAAGCCACGGGAAATGAGTGCCAGGCTTTTCTTTCTATTTAGTAATTTATCAAGGGAAGAGGCACATTAATAAACATATTTCCCTTGAGGGGCAGGAATAACAGAGATGAATACCACTGTCAGATTTGGCCTGCTTCTTCTTGTTAGGGGCGCAAGAGAGGGGTGGGATCCAAATGTTAGCAACAAGATCCTTTTGTAAAATTGTATCGCAAAGATGTATTTCTGACTTTACGTGATGTTAGATCTCCTCCTCACCCGCCCCTGCCCCACCCCCATGCGCATTTCTCTATTTGCCGCGAAGTCTATAAGTAACAGCAGTCTTTTGGAAGATTCATTTTTGCATTTCACTTTGAATTCCCTTTGAAGTGAGGATTGACAAGGCATAAACTCAGTAAATAAGCACTAAGAAGCTTAGAAGATGCCCGAATGGACAAATGAGTGCGCGTGTAGTGACAGGTGTACTGCTGTGTGGCCCAGTCATCTTTTCTAGACTTGCTGTCCTTTGCTCCAGTATTAACTCTAGGCTCACCCACTTAGCCCCTCAATCCTCTTAGCCCCTAAAGAAGCTACATCAATTTACAATTTCATTGTGGAAACTCTGCTGGGTTTTAGGCGCTGTGTTTTAGGCACTATCCTTGGGTGCTCTCTGTGTGTCCTCATGACAACCCAGCAAACCAAGCTGTGCAGCCCCCATTGTCCAGATGGGTAAAGAGAGGCCCAGGGAAACTATGTAACATACTCGAAGGCAGTGTGGCCAGCCAGCACAGGCTGTATGCCCTGATGGGGTGTGTGTGCGTGAGTGTGTCCTGAGAGCCTTCCCCAAGACGCTTCTCCTCCCCACCCCGAGCTGAAGCAGTGCATGGGTGGTTTGGATGGCCATCAGCCTGCCTTCCTATTTCTCCATTAAGGCTATGTAGCCTTGGGCAAGGTACTTGTTTTGTCATTTGTGAAATGAGGATAATGATTGCCCCTTCCTTATAGGGCAGTTGTGAAGATTAAACTGCTTAATACTTTAACGTGCTTAGAACAGTACTTAGCACCTGTGAGGCATTCAGTAAATACTGACGTGAAAAGATAGGTATGTACAGAAAAATCATAGTCTATATATAGGGTTTGGTACCATCGGCGGTTTCAGGCATCCACTGGGGGTCTTAAAATGTATCTCCCGAGAGTAAAAGGAGACTACTGTCCATACATAACTGCAGGAAGGGAGGAAGTCCTGCCCCAGGCCGGGGCTCCCTGCACCCCAGGGCTCTCCGGCAGTTGCTCCAGACTGCTCCTCTTGCAGCCCCCACCCCAATCTACTCTCCGGGTCTCTCCTCTGGACAAAACAGTGGCCTATAAATGGTCTGATAACATCACTGGACAACTCTCCACATGCCAAGGTTTCTGCCCTGTCTGGACCTTCCCTGACCCCAAGTTTCTTCTTGTAAAGGGGTCTGTTAGTGCGGACCTCCAGGGCTGTGGTGAGGAGGAAATGAGGGAATGCACGAGAAGCGCCTGGCACATAGCAGGGCCACATAAATGCTCCACATTGCATTTCGAATACCGGCCTGGAACAGCCTCTCTCTGTCCCGCCGGCCCCTGCCCACTCGTCCTCCCTTCAATAGCCTTCAGGTTCCCTTTGGGCTGGAAGGGTTGCCTGTAAACAACTCTAGTGACTACTTAAACACACCCTCTGCTACACACAACCTGGCCCAGCTCACCTCCGTGCCTCTGCTTGGCTGTTTCTGGGCTTGCAATGCCCGCCTTCCTCTCTTCTGCCTGCTCAGACCCGCTCAGACTCCATAGGTCCCCTCCTCCAGAGAGACAGCAGGCTGCCCTGGCCACACAGTCACCCAGTGGAATTCTCTATAGCAATTAAAAAGAGCCAGTTACTGCCACGCACTGCAGCACTGAGAAATCTTACAAACTATAACCTTAGATGAAGAAGCTGAATAAGAAAGGATTTCCATTTCCGTAATAAGCAAATACTCAAAAACAGGAAGCCAAGATAATGGCTGCCCTTCGGATGGGTTCGGAAGTGGGGAGGGCTTCTGGGCACTCACTGTGCTCTGTTTCTTGACCTGGTGCTGGCTTCACGGATGGGTTCATTACTGGTTTGTGCACTTCTCTGTCATGCCTTAAGCATGACTGGACCCAGCCCTGGTCTCTGCATATCGAATAGGAAAAGTGCTAACATATGTTCAGTGCTTATATTCACTCATTCAAGCACCTGACCTGTGCCTCTCAAATGCTCACCATATCTGTGTGGACCAGTCTTATTTTATAGATGAGCAAACTGAGACTGAGAAAGGTTATGTTGCTTGCCCAAGAGCACATGACAGAGTTCCAGTTTCCCTTACACCATCCTCACAGGCTCTTCCTGTCCCCCATCTGCCAATCTCCTTTCCCCCACTCCATCTCCCATATAGACACCGTACTGATGTGAGTTTGGTTGGTCGTCCCACAGTGTCACGTTTCTCCAGCCCACGGGTGACACCGCGCCTGAGCCGAAAGCGAGCGCTGTCCATCTCCCCACTCTCGGACGCCAGCCTCGACCTACAAAGGATGATCCGGACCTCGCCCAACTCACTGGTGGCCTACATCAACAACTCGCGCAGCAGCTCAGCAGCCAGTGGCTCCTACGGGCACCTGTCGGCGGGCACTCTCAGGTGAGCCCAGCCTGCAGGAAGAGGGCCGAGGGTTGGTAGCCGGGCTGAGGAGACCAGTGGGAAGGGTCCATGCTTTTGAACCGAGGAGACAGTTCTTATTGCAGTTGTGAATCAGCATACTTGCCTCTTTTTATGAATTCAAACCAAGAACGTGAAAATTGAAATGTGCCAATATTTGAGTATGTCCTCATGTGCTCCTCATTCATGCCCCAAACACAATTTCTGATGTGAAATGTGAAACGTAAGACTTACCGGGCCTGTCATGAGATTCGATCATGAAATCAAAGGTGACTTTCCTAGTATTTCAGTGGGTGTCATGGAGCAGCCAAGCCATTGACCAGCATTGGGGGCCACACACAGTGTGGCACTGACTTGGGCCATGCAAGTCTGCGACCGGCAGCAGTCTTCCCACTGTGGTCACACCATGGCACACCCAAACCTCATCAACACCGTTGACCCCTGCCCCCTCTGTGCAGCCCTTGACTGTTTTAAGGACTCAGAGCCCAACCGACTTGATTAAAACCCATGTTCTTCCCCTGACTGTCCTGAAAGAGGCCGGAAGCTGTTTGGACTGTCAAGAGAGCTTGGCCAAAGGACTCAGAAGTAGAAGTGATAACAAATCTCTTAGTTATCTTTTGCTGTATAACAAATTGCTTCTAAACTTAGCACTTTAAAACAAGCATTTATCATCTCACACCATCTCTGAGGATCTCCCATGAAGCCACAATCAAGATGTCAGACAGGGCTGTAGTCCCCTGAAGACCACTGGGCCTGGGGTTCTTTTACCAAGATAGCCAGTCACATGGCTGTTGGCAGGAGCTTTAGTTTTTTATTATGGGAGCCTCTCCATAAGGCTGCTTGAGTGTCCTCACAACATGGCATTCAGTTTCCCCCACCCACAGTGCCCTGAATGAACCCTCAGAGCGAGTGATCGGAGAGAGAGCAAGGAGGAGGCCACAGCATCTTTTAAGGCTCAGAGGTCACCATTATTGCCTCAGCATCCTGTTCTTGAAAGAGCGGCGTATATGAGGTAGCATGATAGAGCCTAGAAGTGTGGTAGAAGTTAAAGAAGCAAAAAGAGCTGGAGGGCTCATGGCACACTTCCTGGATGAGGAGGCATTAGAACAGGCCTCAGAGGCCAAATGGGGTTCAAATAGAGAGCAGCGATGCAAGGGTGCATCTCAGGTCAGAGTGATGAAGGGCCAGCGTGTAGAGGTGAGATGAAGCCTGGTACCTCCTATGGGCCAACCCTGGGGCAGTGTCTGGGGGCAAAACACAGAAGATGAGGCCTGAGATGGCAGGCGGTGGGGAGCAACTGCTGGTTCCTGAATGAGGTAAAGCAATGATGAGGTTCTCTCTGCCTATGAAGTGTTAGCCTAATGGAGCCCTGCTCCCCACCCCTCCTTAGCCTGGGCTCCATCACCATATCTGCTCTTCTTTGCAGCCCAGCCTTCACCTTCCCCCATCCCATCAACCCCGTGGCCTACCAGCAGATCCTGAGCCAGCAGAGGGGCCTAGGCTCGGCCTTCGGACACACGCCACCCCTGATCCAGCCCTCACCCACCTTCCTGGCCCAGCAGCCTATAGCCCTCACCTCCATCAATGCCACGCCCACTCAGATCAGCAGCAGCAGCAGCAACTGTCTGAGTGACACCAACCAGGTGGGTGGGTACAGAGAGTAGGGGTTGGACCACCAGATACTCTTTCGAACCCCTCAAGGGCTAATCATTGCCTTCTCACACTGAGAACTTGTGGAAGGACTCTGTGTAGTTCTGGCTGGTGGGATGCATTCTGGGCAGAGGCCATGTGATTGAAAGGGCCTTGAACTGGATGCTGGGTCAGGAGATCTGAGCTGGATCTTAATACCACCCCAATCACCGTGGGCTAGCACCCGGCCTCAGCTCTATGGTCACCTGGCCAATAAACACAATGAGTAGATGGAAAACCCTAGAATTCACCGAGTCTGGCACAATGTAGGTTGTCCATACACAGCATATGAAATGGATGGACTAATGGATAATAATGTAGTACAGTTTCGTTTTACAGCATGGGTTACCAA
The DNA here is from genome assembly GCF_902729225.1 of Pteropus medius. NCBI lineage: Eukaryota > Metazoa > Chordata > Mammalia > Chiroptera > Pteropodidae > Pteropus > Pteropus medius. The sequence goes on from NW_024343578.1 coordinate 198,973, forward strand.
AGGCCATCTCATTTGACCTTTTGAAAGAGCCTTTGTCAAGACTGGGCATATTCACTCAGTGTCTGGCACACAGTAGGTGTTGTTAGTATTTTGTGGATGAACGAAGTCCTATTTTGCAGATAAGGAAAAGGAGTTATAGAGACAGTATTGGATAGCGGGAAGGGCACAAGCTTTGGAATTGATTAGACTGTGTTTTGGACCCTACTTTCCTGAAAGCTTTTTCAGCATGAGCTAATGCATCTGCATAGTGGAGTCTGCCACCTACATTGGGTCATTGTACATATATACAAGTTCGTGTGTGCACAGAACCCCATGTAGACCCAGATCTTGGTTAGTACTCACAATGATGGTTCTTGAGGGGAAGTGACTGCCCAGGCCACCCACTTGGCAGAGCAGAGCCTAGATATGACCGTGTGCTGACAGGGAGGAAGACCAGATGCCACAATATTCTAGAGCAGCACCTCTTCCAGGATGTCCTCCCTCTCCATCCCAGGTCTCCAAGCTGCCGCCTAGCTCCTCCCTTCAGACGGTAGCTGTCGGTTTTGATCACACAACCTGATCCTGCAGCTCTGGTTCCCTTGTTCTGAGTAACTGGCCCTTTTCAGAACCTGCTCCCTGGGCTGGGCAGGCCGCTGCCCTGGAGGGCTGAGAAGTTGAGGCTGTCAGGTCAGGAGTGAGGGTACCCAGCATTTTCCAGAGAGACGGCCTGTCCCACTTCCGTGGATGGTGGGGATGGAGGTGCTGACAGGCTGAGCTCTGGGCTCTCTCTTGGCCGTGCCCCTGGCTAGAGGACTGAGCTCAGAGGACTCAGTTTCTCAAACTTCAAACACGAGGGTTGGCCTAGATGTCTAGTCTGTGTGGGGAGGGTCCCAGAGGTAAAGCCCAAACACAATGTACTCTCTGAAAGTGACACACTCTCCTATGCAACCTCCCTCAGAACAAGCAGAACAGCGAGTCGGCTGTGAGCAGCACCGTCAACCCTATCGTCATTCATAAGCGCAGCAAGGTCAAGACTGAGGCTGAGGGCCTGCGGCCAGCCTCCCCGTTGACTCTGACACAGGTAACCTGCTGGCCATCCTTACCCTTCTCAGGCTGGAGCCAGGCCTTGTCTCCTCTGGGACAGCTGACTTGGGATCGAGACCCTTTTGGTGAATGGATGAACAGATGGCTGCCTGCATGAACGAATGAGCAAATGAGTGAACCGGAGAGGGCAGAGTGCACCAGAGCTTTGTCCCCAGCACCCTGCACATTATGTGCTATCAAACACGTGCTGAATAAAAAAGAGAAAGAAAAAAGGGAGGGAAGGAGAGAGGGAGGAAGGGAGAGAAATAATGAGTGTGTGTGTGTGTGTGTGTGTATGTGTGTGTGTGTGTGTACACACGCATCTCTCTGGGGCTGCAGCCATCTCTCCACCCAAACCTTACCCTCATGCAGCACAAGTCCTAGTCAAACTGAGTTGTTCACATCACCTGAATGGCTCAGGCTCCTATCTAGTTGCTACCTCTCCCTAGAACTCTGTCCCCTACGCCATCCTTTTTGCTGACACTTCAGCCTTTCCTGACTCTCCTGGATAATAGGGCTTGCAGCTGTGCAGACACCCATTCTAGCCTCTGGGTCACTTTGTCTGCCTCCTGCACAGCACTGTGAGCTTTGAAGAGGCGGCACTTTGGGAGAAGTGCCTGGTTCGGTTCCAGGTCACCAGGGTTTGCACAGGGACTGGCATACAGTAGCTGTGAAATCATTTTTTCTAAGGACTCAGTGCACATTTGAAGGGATGAATGGTACGGTGCTGAGGGAAGAAAGGGAAGTGATTCTCAGTGGGAAGGTGAGGAACGGAACAGCCCACAGTCCTGGATGGCTCTGCCATAGACTGAGATCCTTGTGCAGGTCCCTCTGTAAATCTTGGAGCAGAGCCCTGTCATGGGAAGGGCTAGATGTGAATGCTGACCTCAAGGGCAAGCCTCTTGCCCCGCCCTCCCCCGCCCCCAGGCTTCTTATGGTGTCCTGGTCTCCATTGTTACTGCAGAATCACCAGTTTTGACACCAAAGATGCTCAGGGCCTCCTGTCCCCAACTCCCCTGCATCTGCCACACCATCTTTTATCAAACCTGTAAACCATCAGGCATGCTCCAGGCACTTAATTTTTATGAAATATTGGGTCCTGTTATTATCAGGCAAACAGAGAAGCTGGTGACAGATTCTTCTCCTCTCGCTGACGCCAAAGCATCTCAGCATGATGCATGGTTTCCACAAGGCCAGCCATCATCAGGGGCTGTTGAAATTGATGAGGATGGCACATATCCTAGGGAGATAAGCACACAAGAGCAGTGGAGATGGGGCTGAGGCTGTGCCGAGCACCAGGGGGCCCTCTGCCCCACTTCTACCAGCCCACGGAGCCCCACAAAACCCTCCTTGCCTGGCTTGGCTCTTCATTTGTGTCAGTAGAAGTAAAGTTGTTTATTGTGAGGAGGTTGTCACCGTGTCGCTCAGTGTCCTGATTCAGTGACCGGACTCATTTGCACGGTGCATGGGCATGCTTTCCCTTGGCAGAAAGTACAGCACAATGACTCCCTCCTCTCTGCCTAAGCCCTTAAACTCGTGGGCTAGGATGACACCCGGCTCGATCTGGAGGCCTGAGCGTACCCACTGCCCCTACACTGTCCTCCAGCAGCTTCTTCAAGTCTTCTTTGAAATCAGCAGGGCGTGCAACTTATAGAAATAGTAAGTCCATGTCCAGTTTTCCTGAAAGTGCAGAATGGGCATTGAGAGGCCCCAGCCCCCAGCCCTCCCTTTGCTCAAGATTTGGGCAGAGGCCCTTCTGCACCTTCCATTTAATGGGACCCAGTGCTGCCCGGGGACTTCTTGGACAACACATCATCGTTTCCCTTTTCAGAACACATGTGTTAATGGAAAGGTACGCTCGAAATCAACCAGAGGTCCCCTCCTGTAGGAGTCTTTTGCAGTTCCAGTGGAAAATCTGTCAGGAGTGTGAGTCCGGCCAGTACCAGGAGTCATGAGGCTCATTTCTGCCCCTAGAAATGAACTCAGCATTAGGAGTGAGGCTCATGTGGGAGCTGTGGCCTCTGCTTCGCTGAATGTCTGGAGCCTCTGGGGGCTCTTGACTGTGGGGAGAGGTTGTCCCCCTTAGCCTGAGCTGTAAATGTTTGCCCAAAAGGCTTTTTTGAAAGACAGAACATTCCCGCCATTTTATAGATAGTCTGAAATGTAAAGCAAGTCATTCTGACATCTGCCTCCTTGCCTAGCTTTGCTCTGAGTCTGCCTAGCAGGCCAGTGATATACTGGGGAGTCCTTGACATCCTCTGGAGGTCCTCGCTGGGCCTTCCTCCCAACCTGGGACATCCGTGCCCTTCCCTCCCCCTAGCTCCTGATACCTCCAGCATGTTCCCGTGTTCCCTGCTTGGAGGCTGCCCCTGGCCAGCTCTGTGTCAGCATTAGCTGGGATGAAGCAGCCCCGTGGGGTTGATTCTCAGTCTGTTGCTGGTTTTGGAGTAAAAGGTTTTGTCCTCTTTGAAAGGAATCCCAAGCACCTGTGATCAAGTGAAGGCCTATCTCAGGGACCTTTCTTTTGCCACCTCAGAAGGGGTACACGTGAGCCCTATCATCCTCAGGAGACTCAAGTTTAGATCTAGGCTTCCACTCACTATGTGTCCTGGGGAGGGTGAGTCAGCCCCTCCCTGAACCTGTTTTTCCAACTGCAGCACAAGAATACAAGCACCCACATTGTAGGGCTGTTAGAGGGGAGACTGCTTCTGGGAGAATATGCCTGCAGAGCATTTGTCTAGAGTGCTGTCCTGGGCGCGAACTCAGGGTGCGCTGTGTGCCCTGGGAGGAGGAGCAGTGCGAGAGTGAGAGGTCTGAAGGACCAGGCCAGATGCATGATGGGTTTCTCTTGCCCCCAGTGGGGAGGGAGCAGCCCCATACGCACTATGAATAAAAATGCCGTATCCCCAAGCCATTGGAGCCCAACCCAGCTCCCTCCAGGGGAAACCAAACCAAATAATCAAGTCACTGCCCTGCTTTCTCCTGTTTTCTTTGCCTTATCAGTTGACCCAGGATGTGATGGGACACCTTGGTGATAATAAGCTGGAATTAGAGAGGAAAGAGGAGCCCCAGGATGGCTGTGTGAAGGGAGAGTAATGGGTGGGAGCCAGCTGAGGAGAGGGGCTGAGAAATCTCATGAGTGTGTGTGTGCGTGTATGTGTGCATGTGTATGTGTGCATGCATGTGTGTCCACACCTGTACCAGCCCAGTGTCCTTGGCATAATCTGCCTAGGGCTGCCTTAGGGCCAGGTGGCTGGACAAAGCTCACATGGGTTTCTGTGCCCTGCTCCTCCCGCAGGAACAGCTGGCTGACCTCAAGGAAGACCTAGACAGGGACGACTGTAAGCAGGAGGCCGAAGTGGTCATCTATGAGACCAACTGCCACTGGGAGGACTGCACCAAGGAGTATGACACCCAGGAGCAGCTGGTGCATGTAAGCCTCTAAACTGCAGTGCCAACCCAGGGCAAAGCCCAGACCACATGGAGCCCCCAGCCTTCCAGACCTCTGTTGGAGAGAAAGGGCTCTAGGAGATGCCCTGGGCCACATCCTGTGCAAGTGGGAGGCGTGATTATTTACCTGTGCTCTGCCTATTTCTAAAAGGGAGCTTACGAATACATATGGAGTATAATAAGAGATTAAAATAAAAATAAGAAAATGAGAAAATTAGAGGAAAAGGAACAAAAAAGATGCCAGGAGTCAAGTTAGTATGAAAATACCCAAGTCCTCTGAGCTATACTTCACATATAAATCTATTTTCTGAGCTTTCTAGCAAACAATGCAAAGAGGAAAATAAGATTAGTTAAACCAGCCGGCGTCCATAAGGTAATAACAAACCTGACCCTGAAACCTAAAAGAAGTTTCTCCCATGGAGGAAGGAGTCGGTGATTTCCTCCTGGAGACCATTCTCAGAGACCCAGTACACACAGGTGCAGATGGGTGTTTATACCCATATTAGAGCAAGGGCTGCTTAAAAATGCCTGGGTACTGACAGATCAAGAGACCAGAGGAAGCCACGGAAGTTGGGCGTGCCCTTCAGGTTATGTCATTGGTCCCCACTGTAAACTCTTCTACAGCAGCATCCATTGCGACTGTAGTCGGGGGCAGTTTATGCAGTGGGAAGAGCAGGAACGGGGGCTCAGCATGGGAGGCACCTGTCTTTGAACCTGGCTCCACTACAGCAAGCTGAGTTCTGAACAAGTCACTTAACTTCTGTGATCCTCAGTTTCTTCTCATGTAGAAGAGGAGGGAATCCTATCCCACAGGAGGGTAGAGATTGAATGTGATACCAACATAAGCACTTAGCAAAGAGCGAGCAGCATTCCATACATGGTAGCTCCCTCCTTCCTCCTTCTCCCTGTTCCCCCTGCCAGTCTTGAGTATTTCTAAGTCCAGAAAAGAATTTAAATTCAAGAATAAGCCCCCATTCCATCTCAACACACACTCCTTTGTTAAGGAGTATCTGTAAAGATGAACTCTACAGTAAATTAGCATTTCAAATGCTGGGTAGACTAGAGACACAGACACACAGACACACAGACACACAGACACACACAATACCGACAGACACACACACACAGACACACTGGCTACTAATACACACACACACACACTGCATAAAAATTATTCCCATCCAGAAGCCACCACAAACAAGATTCCTTCTCCCCAGCACTGTGAACTCAGCATTTAGAACATCACCCACTCCCTCTGCTTCTGCTATTTGTGTGACTTGCTCTCCAATACTGTAGGTTTCTTTTGTGTTTTGGTTTTTCTTTTCCCATTTTCAGCCTAAAATTTCCCAGCAAACCATTGCAGCTGACATAGAACCTGTGAAGCGAGGTCTTCTCTAATCCCTCTGGAATCTAACATAATTTTCCAACCTGTACCACCTCCTTGGGTCAGTGAGTCCAAGATGGAGAAGGGGCATGGGAGCTATGAGTTGTAGGACAGATCAGATTCCATTGGAAGACAAGAGAAGGGACAGCATCCAGGCCCGGGAGAGGGCCCAGGCAGAGGAGTGGAGACCAGGACCTAAGCGACGTGCTCAGTGATGAGTGGGCCCATCCCGAAGAGTAGGGAGGGAATTCCTCCAATAAAGGCAGAGAGGTCCAGTGTGGGAAGGAAGGCTTCAGCTGCAGGCTTCTATCTGTGCCCAAGACTGTCACTGCAGATATAGGTGATTGCCTCCATTTGACCCTGAAAAGGGCAGGCTCCTGTGAGAGGGGAGCCAGGCCCCTCTGCCCAGCTCTGTCTCTCTGCTCCCTGGGAAAATAAATGGTGGCCAGCACCCAAGCGAACTGGAGCCTCCCAGTCGATTATTAACAATTTGTTGCTAAGTAAACCAATTAGCAAAAAAATGAAAGACGTTGTCAGGACACATTTCTATCATTTGAAAAGCTTTAAAAATCGAAAGTGAGGCTAATATGATAAGATTTCCCTGGAAGTTCAAAATGTAGGTTTCACTTGCTGCAACCCTGGCATTTGCATGCATGACATTTGGGCCCATTACTCACAGTATGAGGGCCAGTGGTTTTCTGTGTTTCAGAGTGAGGTGCTGCCAGTGCCTAGATGCTCAGCTCTCAGACAGCCTTGGAGGCTGCAAAGATCTATAGTAGCACCGTCCAGTAGGAGGACACTGCAAGCCACGATGCCAGTCACATGTGTGATTTTACATTATGTAGGAGCACATGTAAAAAAGAAATTAATTTTAATAATATATTTAACCTAATATATCTAAAATATTATCATTTCAACATGTAATCAATATAAAACAAAATATTGAAATATTTTACTTCTTTTCTTTTTCCATTCTCAGTCTTCGAAACAGATATGTTTACACTTACAGCCCATCCCAGTTGGGAGCACCCACATTTCAAAGACTCAAAGCACAAGTGACAAGTAGCTACTGTACTGGGCAGCACAGGTCAAGAGGTTGTGGGAGGAAGTGAAAGTGGACAGGGAACTGAGAACAGAGAGAATGGGATGAGGCTAGAGAGAATGGGTCTCCAAGACCTGAACATTCTGCCCTTCTCATCACCCTGTGAAGTGGATCCAGAGTGACTCACAACTCGCACACCGGCAGGACACTACCTTGAACAAAGAGGGAGATGGAAGGGGAAGGATGGGACCTAGACGGGACTTCAGGAGGCTCCCTGGTGGCCTTTAGAGAGAAGCCCCAGTGGAAGAGGACTCTTTCACTTTACTGTGTAGAGTGACTAATACCACCTATTTCTACTCCCTGGGTAAATAAGCAACCCAAAAGATTAGGGACTAAGTCCTGGAGGCCCCACACACGTATCAACACACCCCAAGTTCAGGGGCAGTAATGCCCCCGCTCCAGTGAGGACTGAAGCCTTCAGTTAAATAATCGATGCAAGTGACTAAAATCCAAAGGGTCTACCTGGGGCTGCTTGCTCTACCTGTGACAGAAAGCCTCACTGGCCTGTGGCTCCACATCACAGGAGAAACTACTCCAGGCGTCACACAGGTGTTAGACCAGGACAAAGGCCAGAAGATGTGGGTGCAAGGAGTGGGAAAAATAGAAAAGTTAGCCTCCATATTCTTGGCCAGGGCAGTGCTGGCTGGGACGGGTCTGAGAACCACCTTCCAGAGAAGGCCGTTTGCCATAAATTCCAAGATTCGTCTGAGATGGATCCACTTGCCTGACAAGCAGGGCTCGCACTGCCAGGCTGCCGGGTCAGTTGCACTGTCTTTGGCTATCCTGCTTACTCTCCTGGGCCATTTTGTCTCAGGTGCAGCATTGCACAGTGCCCAGAGCCCATTGACAGGGTCAGAATCTCACTTACTGCCCAGGCACTGGGCGATTTAATAATCTGGACCTTTGTGAAAAGGGTTATTGCAAGGGTCCCCACCCGCCAGGCCGCGGACTGGTACCGGTCTGTGGCCTGTTAGGAATCAGGCTGCACCGCAGGAGGTGAGTGGTGGGTGAGTGAGTGAAGCTTCATCTGTATTTGCAGCCGCTCCCAGCACTAGCATCACTGCCTCAGCTCCACCTCAGATCATCGGGCATTAGAATCTCATAGGAGCACCGGTCCCTGGTGCCAAAAAAGTTGGGAACCACTGAGTTATTGTCAAAAATAGAGATGAGGATGCATTTACATTTCTATTATAATAAAAAATTTAATTTAAAAATCTCTGGAACAATAGGGACAAGCTCAGGAGAGGCTTCTCATGTACCCACTATGCGCATGCCTGCCTCGCTGCAGTTAATTAGTGCCTACTGTGTGCAGCCCAGGAGCATATACCAGAGCCTAGAGCCCAGTCCAGGGTGAGCGGGATGCCTTTGACCATCATAGATGGTCACTTTGATAACTAATTGGAAAATGCAAGAGAGACATTAGCACACAGTACATCTTCACTTAGTGGCCGCTAATGATAACTCATGAGGAGGTGTGGCTTGGCATAGAGATGTGGTCTTGTTGGGTGGGTGGTCTGCACATAGTGGGTGGTGGTCTGTGGGGAGGGTGGTGGTCTGTACACACTAGGTCGGGGGCCGGGCTCACTTCTATGGACTTGTTCCTGGCAGCATATCAACAATGAGCACATCCACGGGGAGAAGAAGGAGTTTGTGTGCCGCTGGCAGGCCTGCACGCGGGAGCAGAAGCCCTTCAAGGCGCAGTACATGCTGGTGGTGCACATGCGCCGGCACACAGGCGAGAAGCCCCACAAGTGCACAGTAAGTGGGCCCTCGGAAACAGCCCTGCCTCATGCAGTGTCTATAGGGCCAGCCTCACTGGCCAGGTGGGTGGGTCATGGCTGACCACAGGAAACCTGGGTGGAATGGGCCACAGCAGCGGCCCTGGGACAGGCCTTGCCCATGGGTCATCAGTCTGCTCCTTCCCTAGGCCTTCTGCTTGTCTTGGTCCTCAAGGCCCCTTGGCTGTCTGTTGTCCCAGAACTTTGACTTACTCTCTTTCAGGGAGTATAACTACAGTAGGGATGTGCTGGTTTTCTATGTGACTGTGAACACCAAAGCACAGCTGTACTTCCACAGTTCACGTGGCTGGGTGACCTCAGAAAGAGGAGCTGGCTTGATAGCACACTGAAGTCTGGCCCCCGCAGAGAAAAGCTCCACTGGTGACTTGCAGCTTCAGCAATGATGGGTTAAAAAATCTCTATGGATGAGTTAAAAAAAAGAAGAAGAAATGAACACAAGACATTTTAGAAAACCTCCCTTATGGAGTCAACAGGATCTGTGGCTGAAATTAGTGAGACCCTTTTTTTAACACACAGAAACTGATCTTTCTTTAAAAGTGGAGCTGGTCTAGTGATGCACTGATGTGGACCTATTTTCAGTTCTTTTGTGTATGTACCTAGGATAGAATTGCTGGGTCATATGATAACTCCTACGTTTAACTTTCTGAGGACTAGCCAGGCTGATTTACAAAAAGGCTGCATGATTTTATATTTTCACCAGCAATGTGTGAGGGTTCTGATTTCTCCACAACCTTGTTGGCACATGGGCTGTCTTTTGGTCATAGTTGTCATAGTGGATGCGAAGTGGCATCTCATTATGGTTTTGATTAGCATTTCCCTAATGACAGATGATGTTGAGTATCTTTTCATGTGCTTATCAGCCTTTTAATATACCTTCTTTGGAGAAATGTCTACTCAAATATTTTGCCCATTTTTAAATCGAGTTATTTGTCTTTATTGTTCAATTGTAGCGGTTTTCTAGACCCTTATCATATATGTGCCTCACAAATATTTTCTCTCATTCTGTGGGTTTTCTTTTCATTTTCTTGATAGTTCCTTTGAAGCACAAAAGTTTTAAATTTTGACAAAATCCAATTTTTTAATTGCTTGAGCTTTCGGCGTCATATCTAAGAAACCATTGCCTAATCTAAGGTCACGAAGATTTACCCCTATGTTTTTTTCTGAGTTTTATAGTTTATAAATATATAGTTTTATTTACATATATATAAATTTAATATGTACACATAATCTTATAGGGTAACTCTTTCATTTGGGTCTTTAAACCATATGGAGTCAATTTTTTTATATGGTGTGAGATAAGGGTCCAACTTCATTCTTTGGCATATGGTTTTGCAGTTGTCCCAATCCTATTTGTTAAAGAGACAGTTCTTTCTTCATTGAATGGTCTTGGTACCCTTGCCGAAAATGATTTAGCCCTATATATATGAGTTTGTTTTTGAACTCTTACTCTATTTCATTGACCTCCACGTCTGTCCTTATGCCAGTAGCACACAATCTTGATTACCATAATTATATAGTAAGTTTTGAAATTGGGTGGTGTCAGTCCTCCAAATTTGTCCTCCTTTTGCAAGATTGTGTTGGCTTTTCTGCATCCTTTGCAGGAAGTTATTTTCTTAACATCCTGAGTTGTAGCAAACCATAGCCCTCTGATATGAGCTGTGAATTGCAAAACAGATAAAAGGCATTTGGAGCCAAGTGCACTCAGTCAGACTGGTCAGGAATAAAGGGGAGGATGCTGAGACCGAGACAGCTCCTGCTGGGGTTCACATGTCATTCTGAGGGCAATTTCCAAAAGCACATTGGGTGCAACTGCAGTATCTTTAAAATAGGTGCAGAATCTCCTACAATAACCCTTCTTCTCTCCCTCTCTCTCCGCCACTCTCTCATGCCTTTCTTCCTTTTTTTCTTGCCAAAAATGTTTCTTTTCATTGGGCAGTAAATACTAGGGACACAGAAATGAGCAAGACCTAAAAGATCTTGCTCTCATGGAGCTTGTATCCTAGTGGGAAGCCAGATAACAAAAATATTAAGATCATTATAAATTGTGTGAGGGAGCATAAAGGGAAAAAGGTAATTATTATGATTGATAATATTAGAGAAATGCTCTCAGAGGAGATTACCTAAAAAATTGAGAAGAAGTGAGCCACTCCAGGGCCAGGGAAGGTGGGGGTAGGGGAAAAGCTCTAGCCAAAGGGGACCATGTGGGCAAAGGCCTCACACCTGGAAGAACTCAGTGGGGTCAGGGAACTCAAAGGAGATCAGCACAACCAGAGAGAAGGTGAGGGCGGCTGGCTTACTCAAGGCCGTGGAGGACTCTGGATTTTTTTTCAGCGCATTTTGATGCGCAGAAAAGTTCTAATCAGGGAGGGACATTAGGAAACAGTTAGAAATAATAGATTCAAAGTTTTTAATGATATGGGAAGATTCTCAAAGTGTGCTGTTGATTTTAACAAACAGAATACCTAACTAAATAATATGTTCCCAATTTTGGTTTAAAAAAGTGTGGGGATAAATTGCAAAGCCACCAGAATGAGACTTAATTGGATGTCAGCTGTAGCTGTCCTGCATGCAATGGTTTTCATTTTCTTCTCTGTAGTTTTCAGTCCTTTCCAAGTTTTCTAGAGTGGTCATGTGTCAATTTCATGTTCAGAGAGGAAAGTAGATGTTATTATTGAAGTACACACTCCTGGGTGCACCGGTGAGATGGAGCAGATGGGGGGCTGGGGAAGAGGCAGTATCCGGCCCGAGATCAGGCTCCTGCATTGGGTCTGAGGCACCTTTACTGACCAAACCCGCCTCTTCCCAGTTTGAGGGCTGCTCAAAGGCCTACTCTCGCCTGGAGAACCTGAAGACGCATCTGCGATCCCACACCGGGGAGAAGCCATATGTGTGTGAGCACGAGGGCTGCAACAAGGCCTTCTCCAACGCCTCCGACCGCGCCAAGCACCAGAACCGCACCCACTCCAATGAGGTACCCGAGTGGGGTGTGCACAGGGTGTGTGCATGGCCCACTGACAGATGCATAAATGCATCACCCCATGGCTTCTAGACATCTGTAGGCTAGGTGGCCAGCTGCCAGGTGCCCCTCCTCACCACTGACCCGCTGTCTGAGCTCAGCACCCAGTGGCAGGTTGCTGCTCCCACAGCCTAGGCAGCTGGCTAGGACATGCACTAACTTCTAGTCCTAGTCCTGGTCCTGGTTCTGCTGAATCTGTGAGCCCCTTGCTGATGGGACACTATACCCACCTCCCAGTCCCAGTCCAACTGATCAAATACTGTCACTCAGGTAGACTCAGGAAAGAACATTTCTAAAAGCTTAGATACACTTTGGACCCCAAAGAGATTTGCCCCAAATGCTTATAAGAAGTTAGAGGAATTCGTAAAGGTATCTGAACCCCTCAGAGTCTCTACAGACAAGAGCTGGACTTGGAGAAGGGTGTGTGTGTGTGTGTTAGTAAGTGTATGCATGCAGACATGGCGCATATGTGTATGTATTATGTGGACGTATGTGGGTATGTATTTGTAAACATATGTATATATGTGATTGTACATGTACACGTGCATGTGTGTATGTGTGTGCTTGTATGTATTGAGTGTGTGTAGATGCGTGTGTAAGGATGTATACACATGTGAATGTGCATGTATGTGCGTGAGCATGTATGTATGTGGGTGTGGAGGGAGTGTATATGAGCTTAGGACTGAGGTTCAGAAATCCTGGATTCTCATTCCGGGTGACTTGGAACCAGCTTCTTTGTCTCTCCGAATGTGTCTTTCCTCATCAGAGAGCTCAGGGTTCTAATGCTGTCTCACAGGTGTAACAGGTAATACACTCACTACTGATATCAAAAATCTCAGTGCCCTGGTCACAGGGGAGGCAACATTGTATTCACGCCAGGCTCTGTGTCCCCAGTCTCTGATCTATGTCCCCAGTTTGTGGAGGAGTCTCCCTTAACCATGTGCTTACCCACTGGAAAAGGTGGCAGGCAAAGTTGGTGGGGCGGGTTCCTGCTGCCCTGGGGCTGGTGTGGTTCTATCCAGAGAGCATGGCTGCAAACAGGCTGAACACCTTCTGACTGCCAGTTAGGCTCTGCTGAAGGAAGTGGCATGGCTTCAGGAGAATGAGGAATGTGCCCAGTCTGAGTTTGTCTTCATGTCCCATCCATCATGCTGCCTGCTTCTCTTCCCAGAAACCCTATATCTGCAAGATCCCAGGCTGTACCAAGCGATACACGGACCCAAGTTCTCTCCGGAAGCATGTGAAAACAGTGCACGGCCCAGATGCTCATGTCACCAAGAAGCAGCGCAACGATGTGCACCTCCGGGCCCCGCTGCTCAAGGAGAATGGGGACAATGAGGCCAGCACCGAGCCCAGTGGCCGGGGCTCTGAGGAGAGCGCTGAGGCCAGCAGCACCAGCCAGGCCGTGGAGGACTGCCTTCACGTCAAAGCCATCAAGACCGAGAGCTCCGGGGTAAGCAGAGTTGGGCAGCAGAGGCCCAAGTCCATGCCCTGCAGAGGCCAAACCCAGCAGGCAAGGGCAGTTCCATAGCCCGACCTGGGGCCCAGAGCCCCAACTGCTGCTGTGGGCTGTACCCCAGGCTCCCCTACTATAAGTGCGCAATGTTGTCCCTCCTCTCTCCGGTTGGATTTTTCCTCCCTTCACCACCTTGGGCCTCCCATAGAACCTGCCTTGTGCCAGGTCCCATTCTGTTGGACAGGGTATAAGTAATGGGGGTGTCTGCTCCCATGTGATCAGTCTTTGACGGGACATGGGTGGTTCCTGGTGTCTGCCTTTCCAACCAGCACCAGTCACCCCAGCTGATCCCCTTTCCTCTGTCCTGTCTCTGAGTCCTTGCCCCTCTGGTCTCTACTCCTTTTGTTCTAACCACCTGTTCTTTGTCTCCACCTCTTTTTCCCGACTGTACCTCCCCTAAGGATAGACGGTACTGAGGTGAGCAGAGAGGTCGGTGGGGGTGTGGGCGGGCAGGCGTGAGTGAGGGTGGGCTGGGTGCCTGTCCAGGATGCAGGAAGGTGGGTTTGGATAGGTAAACAGCAGGCGCTGCAGGTGGGACCATCGGAACGGGCAAAGGCTGGCAGCAGGAGTCAAGCTGGCAGGTGCGGGAGCAAGTGGTGGAGACCAAGATGACATGGGGGACAAGGCAGAGTGGAGGTGTGAGTTAGGGCTTTCAGGGATGGAAGAACTGACCTGTAGAGGGTCTTCAGTGCCGGACTGAGGAATGTCGGGTGGTACATGAGCAGAATGGAGCATTGCAGCTTCCTAAGGAAAGGTACAGAATTGGGGACATTCAGCCTAGAAATGAGACCAGAAGTGCCACATCCAACATAAGCCTCATTTGGGCTCAGATCCCGGGTTCTGTGGAGTTCTGCACTGTCCACATGTGCCATGAGCTCCCAGCCCCACCTCCACCCTGACCCAGAGGGAGGGCTGATTTGGTGGCCATTTAGGCAAGGGCTGCATCCAGCAGTTCTGCCTCCCTGCTCGTCCTTTCCCTTTGCAACAACCTGCCCCTGGCCTGTTGAGAAGGCATCGAATCAGTAGGCTTTCATTGTTCCTTGCTTCACTGTGGGCACATCACAGTTGTTGGGAATGCTTAAGTACCTTTTTTCATGTCAACCTCATGCGACTGTGGCAGCCTCTTTGGGCACAGCTTCAAAGTGGCCACATGTTGAAAGCTCAGCCGGTAGGGCTCTGGCCCAGATGCCATATGGGAGAGCTTAGGAGCACGGGGTGGGGTTAAGAGGGGCTGACAGTAACTGGATGTCTTCTATATGCCAGATGCTTTCCATCCATCCACTAACACTGTCCCACAGGCAGTTCAGGTCCATCGTATAGTTGGAGAAGCTGAGGTTTAGACAAGCAATGCTCTGAATGCTCCTCCATACAGGAGCTTCGGTCCAGCCCCCGGGTGTGCAAGGGTGCATAGTGATTGCGGAGCCAGGTGGGTTCTCACACCTCTGAGTCCGCACCTTCTCACCACATCCCCTGCAGCTGTGTCAGTCCAGCCCTGGGGCCCAGTCGTCCTGCAGCAGCGAGCCCTCTCCCTTGGGCAGTGCCCCCAACAATGACAGCGGTGTGGACATGCCTGGGAGCCTGGGAGACCTGACAGCTCTAGATGACACGCCCCCGGGGGCCGACACTTCAGCCCTGGCCAACCCCTCCACTGGTGGCCTGCAGCTGCGCCAACACCTGACCGCCATGCACCGGTTAGAGCAGCTCAAGAAGGAGAAGCTCAAGTCACTCAAGGATTCCTGCTCATGGGCCGGGCCGGCTCCACACACCCGGAACACCAAGCTGCCTCCCCTCCCGGGAAGTGGTGAGTGGGGGCCCTGGTATGTGGGCCGGGCAGGAGAGAGCCTGGGGCAGCACCCACTAGGTTCATGCCCATCAAACATCATGTGTCCTCTCACTGGATGCCCACAATAGGATAGCTCTTACCAGCCCATTGCACAGATTAGGAAACTGAGGTCCAGAGAGGTAAAAGTGCCTCACTCAGATCAATAGCAGAGCTGAGACTTAAGTCAGGCTTGAGTAGCTGCAAAGCCCATGCTATTTCAACTACACCATGCTGCATTCTTTAACCCCCTAAAAACAGGCAGACCCCACTCACATCATCGTCTTCCCCGTAAGTCATTCAGTCACTTATCAGGCACCTGCTCTGGGCACTATCACAAATGCCCCAGGCAGGAGTGATATAATGCCAGTCCCTGTGGTTAGAAGGAGCAGATAGTGAAAAGGCCATGCCACTGGAGTTACAGTCACCCAAAGAATGAGCCAAATAGCACTGAGGACAGAGCTCGGTGTAGAGCTATACATAGGAGGAAGAAAGCATGTCAACTGGGGAAGGGAAGGGAGGACTTCATGAAGGAGGCAGCCCTGTGTTCAGCCTCAGGAGGTGTTGATCAAGCCTTTGAGATATAAGGAAGTTTCACCAAGCACTTCTTGTGTGCTGCCCCTGTGCCAAGCAGTATGCTGGTAGGCACCAGGCACACTGGGGCACTAAGCATCTAGGCTGCCCTCCAGGGACTGACAGCCCAGTGTGGACAATAGGACTGGATTATTGAGACATGGACACTGTACCATCCAGCTCTCTCCTGAAGGGAGGACTTGTTGACCCAGCTGTTGAAGGAACTGCTAGCAGATGGCCTTCAACTCTCAGCCTCTTACAGAGATCACCAGGACTGCTGACAGCTGCTTCATCCAAGGTCATCTCTTCCCAGGGTGGCTAACATCCAATGACTGATCACTGCAGGGGTGTAAAGGCCTTTTGAGGCCCAAAGCTCCCCCTGAGGTCAGCAGGTGCTGTTGTTGGGCCTGCATCACTGCTCATTTCTCCCTACCCATTCTACTGTCTTTCCTCCCTTCTGTGGATATGGGTCTCTGGGCCCTCCCAAAAAACAGCCTGCTCAGTAAACCCAGTCCTAGGGAGCCCAACTGGCAGCCCCCATTCACAGATGGTAATGGTACAGGGAGGCTGTGGCCAGGGCCCTCCAGGGCTCTTCTCAATAACTCAGTCAGTCCTATGGAGAGGACATTGTATCCACAGCTGGAAAAAAACCGGGACCGGATGTAATGAGAATTCAGGGCCGCCAGACAATGCGAGAGCCAAGACAGGGAGGGGTCAGGCCTTCTGGCTTCCACTTGCCTATCCTTAGCAATAAGGGTCACCATGTATTCACTTACTGTTCCTTCTTCCTCCTTCCATTCAGAAATCACTAATTGAGTGTCTCCTCTGTCTTAGGCCCTGTTCAAGGGCTCCAGGTTCTAGGGCTTCAGGTATGCAGACTGTCTGGTCACAGCAGGCAGAGCACCCCATCCCTAACCCCAGTCCCCCAGCCCCCACCGTGCTGACCCTTCTCTTTTCCGACAGGTTCCATCCTGGAAAACTTCAGCAGCGGCGGGGGCGGCAGGCCGGTAGGACTGCTGCCAAACCCACGGCTGTCGGAGCTGTCTGCAGGCGAGGTGACCATGTTGAGCCACCTACAAGAGCGCCGCGACAGCTCCACCAGCACGGTCAGCTCGGCCTACACCGTGAGTCGCCGCTCCTCCGGCATCTCGCCGTACTTCTCCAGCCGCCGCTCGAGCGAGGCCTCACCTCTGGGCGCAGGTCGCCCGCATCATGCCAGCTCTGCCGACTCCTACGACCCCATCTCCACCGATGCGTCACGGCGCTCAAGTGAGGCCAGCCAGTGCAGCGGCGGCGGCGCAGGGCCGCTCAGCCTGACTCCGGCGCAGCAGTACAGCCTGCGGCCAAGTATGCAGCGGCCACAGGCGGGCCGCCCCCCACGCCGCTGCCAGGCCTGGAGCGCGGGAGTCTACGGGCCCGGCTGGCACTGCTGGATATGCCCGAGCGTGCCTTGGGACCCCGGAGAGGCAGCGGCGGGCCGGTCTATGGCCATGCGGGGCCTGCGCCCGCCTTCCCTCACGAGGCTCCGGGAGGCGGGGCGCGGCGGGCCAGCGACCCAGTGAGGCGGCCCGACGCCCTGGCTCCCCCACGGGTGCAGCGCTTCCACAGTGCCCACGATGTGAACCCCACACCGCTGCCACTCTGTGCCCCCGAGAGGCGCAGCCTCCGCCTGCAGGGTCCCATTAGCACCGACGGCAGCCTGACCCGCAGTGTCTACTCCCCCCGGCCGCCCAGCATCAGCGAGAACACGGTGATGGAGGCCATGGTGGCAGGGACAGACAGTGCAGGGCCTGAGGGCAACCTCGTGCTGCCCGAGGACGACCTTGTGCTGCCCGATGACGTGGTGCAGTACATCAAGGCGCATGCCAGTGGCGCCTTGGATGAGAGTGCCCCGCAGGTATATCCTCCGGAAAGCACTTGCTTCTCTGAGCACTCCAAATTGCCTAGCCCGGGGCTGCACGGCCAGCGCAGGATGGTGGCTCCGGACTCCAACATGGGCCCCTCTGCCCAGGTGCTGGGAGACTGCCAGCTGGGCTATGCGGCCTCCTCTAGCCTAAACAAAAACAGCATGCCTGTGCAGTGGAATGAGGTGAGCTCTGGCACCATGGACGTCCTGGCCACGCAGGTGAAGCCTCCAGCTTTTCCACAGGGCAACCTGGCTGTGGTACAGCAGAAGCCAACCTTCAGCCAGTACCCAGGTTATAGTCCACAAGGCCTGCAGCCGAGCCCTGGGGTCCTGGAGAGCACACAGTCACACCTTCAGTCTTGCAGTGGAGCCCCCTCCACATCCAGGGTAAATTATATGCAGCAGCTGCGGCAGCCAGGAACGGGTGGCCAGTGTTCCAGTATGACCACCACTCTGAGCCCTCATACCACCTACGGTCAAGCCCACCCCCAGCTGAGCTCCAGTACCATGGGTAGGGCCCTGAACCAGTTCCCCCCATCTTGCAGCAACCTGTCAGCCAAGCCAGGCCACCTGGGGCTCCCCCAGCAAATGGAAGTTGCTCCCGACCCTACCATGGTGGGTAGCAGCCGCAGGGAATTTGGGGTTCCCAATTCCACCCTGGCTGGGATGGTGCCATCTCACCCAGCCCAGAGCTACCCACAGCAGAGCCATCACCTGACAACCTCCATGAACCAGGAGAGCTACCGCCAGGGCCCCAGCCATCTGCCTTCCCACCAGCCTGGCTTCATGGAGCTCCAGCAGGGCACAGTTGGGCTGGCTGGATCAAGCTTTGGCCTAGTGCAACCCCGGCCACCCCCTGAGCCCAGCCCTGCTGGCCGCCACCGTGCGGTACGTGCTGGGCAGCAGCTCGCCTATGCCAGGGCTACTGGCCATGCCATGGCTGCTGTGTCAGCCAACCAGGAGATGGCAGAGTCTGCGCCCAAGGGAGCGATGGCCACCATGGTGTCTCTGCCTCCTCAGCTGCCCCCACAGGACCCAGGTGAGGCCCAGGACCACAACATGCTCTACTACTATGGCCAGATCCACATGTATGAACAGAATGGAGGCCTAGAGAACCATGTAGGCTGCCAGGTTATGAGGCCCCAGCCACCGCAGCCACAGGCCTGCTCGGAGAGCATCCAGTCTCAGCCCTTGCCCTCACCAGGGGTCAACCAGGTATCCAGCACTGTGGACTCCCAGCTCCTGGAGGCCGCCCAGATTGATTTTGATGCCATCATGGATGACGGCGATCACGCCAGCTTGCTGTCGGGCACCCTGAGCCCCAGCCTCCTCCACAGCCTCTCCCAGAACTCCTCCCGCCTCACTACCCCCCGGAACTCCCTGACTCTGCCCTCCATCCCCACGGGCATCAGCAATATGGCCGTCGGGGACATGAGCTCTATGCTCACCAGCCTGGCCGAGGAGAGCAAGTTCCTGAACATGATGACCTAAGGCCCCAGCCCCTGGTGCTGAGTGGACCCAGAGGAACCATCCATTCCCAGAGCATAGGACTGTCGTCCCTTTCATCTTTTTCCAAAATAGTATTAATAGGTCCGAGGGAGTTTGCCAATTGCTGGTTCAGACCAGAAATGCTTTAAGGGCAAGTTTATGTGCATCTTGTCTGGCCTTCTTTTGGATTATTTTTCAGAACACTGAAAAAAATCTCAACAAGAAAAACTTGTTTACACAGTGCTTCCCACTTATGGTGTTTATAGGACCACTTTGCTCTGGCTCCTTTGCCTCTGTCATTTGGCTAATGAGGGATTGCATTGGCTAGGGCTTTCCAAGTACACAAGGAGAGAGGGTAGAAGAACCACATTTGGGTTTGGATCTGAAAGCCATAATGGATATTCTAATCCAGGAAGATAAGCTTCTCGTTCCAATGCCTACAAGGAAAAGGAATTGCTGGGCCACCAGAATTCTTTGAAGCTTAATTCTTGAGGCCTCTAACGTCCCTTGCCACAGAGGAAAAAAAAGATTTTACCTAGATGATTTGGAAGCACATCCTGATTCCAGGTTTGGTAGAACTGACATCTCTACCCTACAAAGCCAAGTTTGCAACTGGCAGACTGTCCAAGTGTATATGAATGAATAAAGTATGGGGATATTACCAGAATAAGGAAAGAAAAAATTGTAATACTAGGGGCATGCCCAAAAGCTACCCTGGCCTCTCCAGACCATGTTTACAGTGTTCATGCATGTAGAATGTAGCCCTTCCTGAAAAGGACACTTATTTCTAAATACCTCGGGGCTGCTGGAGCTGCTGTGGGTTAGGGATGGACCAAGGGGAGCCAAATGTGGGATGAGACCTCAAGAAGGTTAGAGTGCACGAGGTTCAGCCTCAGGCCACCCTGGAGGTTTCCTGTAGGAAGAGGAAGTCACATGTTTACCCAATCCTGTTTTTCCAATGCACTGTCCACCCACTTTACCACGGGAAACCCCAGGGCCCAGTAGCAGCCTCTGCTTATGTTCTTCCAGGCCATGTCCTCCACTCACCGGCAGCCCAGTGGTCTACTCCAAGCTGCAGCATGCAGTTCTAGTATCTTCTGGGTTCCCTTCCTTCTGCTCTCGTTCATTTTAGAGAATGATGGCATGCATGGTGTTTTCGCTGAAGGCAAGAGGGCAAAGGAGTTGATTCCTGGGACTCAAGGACCATCACTGAACTTTCCTGTTTGGTGTGACCGAGCCCCATCCCCAAATAGAATTTGGAACTGGTGTCAGAAGACATCATGTCTTAACATACTATAGGGTGAACTGGTGCATCTTCCCCACTACACACACACACACATACACACACCCTCGCCCCTTTTCCATGTGGAATTTGTGGCAACCTTGCCAAAACCAACTGTACCACTATGAGCTTGATACTGACTATCAAGGCAAGACAGGGCCATCACCTTACCTGGGCCCTTTGCCTCCCAGAACATCAAATGCTATGTTAGGGTCTAAAGTCAAGGCCAAGTCCAAATAACAGCCTTGGGGCAAGTCCAGGGGTCTGGGCTCTGTGGTGGTCATTTACTCCCTGAGCTAGGATTTCGCTAGCCATTCCCACACTGTATATAGTCTGTACAGAAGACATCATCCCTGAAAATATGCTAGGTGAATCATCCAGCCGAATTTGTATCTCCAAAGCATTTTTAGCTTTTTCTACATGCTATGAATTGAGATGACATGCTCAACTTGTAAATAAGTCTTTTTGTACATTAAAAAAAAGTAATTTTTTCATAATTTATTTTGTCTATCTGCTTCTTCTTTGACAGTAGTTAATGAGAACATGGGCAGTAAATTTGGTGCATTTGGACAGAAATTAGGCCGTATTTTTTCTTAGCAGTGTCAAAATTGACTATTCCACCATCGCCGAGAGATGTTTAATGCTAAGGCACTTACTGGCTGTTTGTTCGTTGTCTCTCTGGGGGTGGAGGGTGGGCAAGGTTTAGCATTTTAGTCAATATCTGGCTCTTCTTCCAGCAAGCTAGTCTGAACATCTAAGATGATGTGCCGAGAGCCATGCATACCAGATCCAGGTGTAATCCCAAACACTCCTCATGTCAGAATCCCCTCTTTGAGGGGAAATCTGATGAGCACATTTGAGTAGTTCAGGTGGGGGCTGGCAGACCCTCTATGCTCTGCTGCAGGCAAAAGGAGAGAGTCACAGCAGGCAGCTGGAGCCTCAGGATACCCAGCAACTGGCCTTGGGCTCATGGAGATGAACCATAAGCAGGGGCTCAGCCCTGGGAGGCGGCCCTGACAGATGCATAGGGAAGGCCCAGGTCTAGTAAGAGATCAATCAACCATTACAGAAATTGGGCCACTGCAGTGGAGCCAGCGAGTAGGGCATGAGGCCTGAGATGGCTCCTGAAACTGTAAGGAGTACAGGGAAGAGGGTTTTCAGGACTGGGTTAGAGGGAGTAGAAGGTACCTTCCATACTCCGTCCACCTCTCCATGAGAAAACCTTGGCACCCCGCTTGGAGCGTTTGAAGCCAAGCCACATGGAAGGTATTTAAACTCAAAACATTCTGTGGGATGTAACTAAGTGGACTGAGGAAGGGCTCTCCAGTAAATAAGCAAAGGAAACATCCAAGGAAAAGGAAATTAGCAGGTTTCCTTTCCTCAGCGCATTCCCAGAGTCTTTGCTGTGTGTCAGGGAGCCACCACTTCCCTGGGTGGTGTTTTCTGGGGGAAAGACTACAGCCAGAGTCCTACTCCTGGCCTCGCTTCTCCCAGAGGGAGGACTCACTTAGCTGTCTGCATGCTCAGGAAGAGGAACTAAGCATACCTGGTTCACCCTCTCCTCTGCCTCTCTCAAAGCCCGTCTTCGGGCTTTGTACCTTCTCTACTGCACCACATTAGGCCTCTGGAAGCATCTCTGCTCTGCTTCAGGGACAAAAGTTATTCGGTGCTGCCTGAGACTGGATGAGCCGCAGTATTAAGAAGCCCATGTTGGTCATTCAGTTCAGCCACATCTTCTTTATCAATTAACTATGGCCATAATCATGCTGTATAACGATATCCACGAAGCTTGAGCACCACGTAACAATAAGCATTTATTTAGCTCCTGAATCTGGGTCAACTGGGGGTTGGCCAATCCAGGCTGGGCTGGGCTGGGCAGCTGTATGGGTCAGCTGGGGGCAGCTAATCTAGCTGGCGTGGATGGGGCAGCTTGGATTCACTCCACGTGACTCATCTAACTCCAAGACCAGGATGCTGGCTTGGGCATTGCTTTCTTGTGGCAATGGCAGAAGCACAAGAGAGCAAGCCAAAAAATGTAGGTCCTCTTTAGGCCTATGCACAGAACCAGTATACCATCAGTTTCCCCTCATTCTTTTGGCCAAAGCAAGTCACATGGCCAAACTCATCATCAGTGACATTGATAAGTGTATTCCTTCAATGGGAGTGAGAGGAAGAAAGTGAATATTTCTCAACAACAATACATATAGACAAGATTCATGTCCCTCCCACATGTTGAATCTATTCAACCAAGATCCTCAAAGTCTATCCAGTCAATCATCAGTCTCAAGGTCTGGGATTTTGTGGTCTGCATCCATTCTGGATATGGTGGATATGGCTCTTCTTGACCCAGAGACTTAGGAGCTAAAAAGAGAAGTTTTCTGCCCTCCACGCACATACACCCAGCATACAGTGGTAGGACAGCTAGAATCGCTGCAGTTACCACTCCCATCTCAGTCAGTGGTCCACAGCATCTGAAATCCTGCGGGGCAAATGTTGCCAGCCCCTCTACTCTGGGTGGAATGTTCCTTGAGTAGCTGCAGTGCATTGTATTCTGCAGCTGTCACCGTTGGAGTGTTCTTCTTCCATCATTCCTTCAGCTTCTGAAGAGGGCATCGGAAAGTGTGCTGTCCTTGGCAGTAGAGTAACTCTTTCAACCTCTTCCTTCCAGAAAAAAGCTGGGAGCCTGAGGTCCTTTACATTTCAAACCGCCTCAATCCCCTTTACTTCACATTTACAATACATTTGCCCATTTAGCTCTCTTAGACATTGTGAGTTTTCTACATATTTGACTCCAATCTACTCTGGGCCAAAAGCCACACCCACAATTCCTTTGGTGACAGGCCTCTCTCTGTTTGATTACTGGTACCCCTTATCAGGCTATGTGGGGCCATGCCCTGAAGGTTTCTAGGCACACTGTTGTCACTGAGAGGACATTCTAAAGCCACCTTACTCTTTTCAGGGACCTTAAGGCAATGGACATTACAATAGAGGGGGCACATCCTTGATTTCATTTCCACTCTGAGGTTGAGTTTCACTAGTACTGCCCTGGATTGGGTCTTTGCACCCCAGGCCAAATATTAATTTGAAGATCTTTCAGTGACTAGAAAGACTGGAGATGAGAAATAACCTTATTTTCTAGATTCTGCATGCAAATTGGCTCGCTCCTTTCTAGATTCATCTTTTACTTGCAGTACCTTATCATATATAGCTCCAAGAAGCTCATGTTCATAATACCGTGCCTGGAAACCGGCCCGCCCAATTCTACAGATTCAAAGGTACATTTCCTCCGTCCTAAATTGCATTAGGCAATAATTGCACCAAATATTTCTTCACCACATAACACAGGTTGCCATTTTTCTTGTCATCTTTTTAACCTCTAAGTTTCCTCACTGCCCACTTCCAAACCTATGCTACGTGTGTTAGGAATTTGTTACAGCAGCCTCCCATTCCGGGGGCCATTTTCTGAATAAGTTCAATAATGCAACCTAATGAAAACCACAAAAGCTCAGAGCATACAACAACTAGCATTTATTTAACTCAGGAGTCCTCAAGTCTGCTGAGGGGAGCTTGCCTAGGGTGGGGGTGCTTAGGCAGCTTGTTCTGCTCCTGTGCCTCTTCCCCTGGGGACCAGCAGAGTCCTTAGACATATAATAGTGATGGCACAAGTACAACAGGTTAAGCAAAACACAGGAGACTTCTTAAAGCCTAGATTTGGAACAGAAAGCAAGTCACATAACTGAGTTCCAAATCAATAGAAGAGGGAAGTCCATTCTTTTCTAGAATTAGAGGAAACAAATATCTGAACAATGATCCAACCTACTGCACCCTCTAACTCAGCTTTGCTCATAATAAGACTGACATTGTACCCTCCATCTATCTCCTGAGTCTGTATCTTAGCTGGTTCTAATTCTAAAAGGGGAAGACAGTGGGGTCATTAAATGGTACCCTGTCACCAGTGATGTACCAAAGGCAGCTCCTGTGCCTATTACATGCATCTCTTCCAAACTCTATTCAGATATTTTATATTGATAACTTGAAGTTGGCCACGTTGAGAGAATTTACACCATGGGAGTCAGCACACACTACCAATCAGGATTTCCTTCCCCTCACCTGCAGGGAGCCTGGGAGCCTGTTGTTAATCATTTGCCACTGTACCTAATAACAACTCAAATTCTATGATTTGCCAATAGCTTGATATGCTCAGAGGTCTTTTCTAAGTTTATATGTCCACACAAACCATTTTGTGGAGATCTTGTGAGGTCAGAGTGTTGTGGGCACAGCTATCTTGGTCACCTAGTAGTTTTCAAGCTTTAAGAGTCATGCACTCTTTTGTTCAAAAGCAATTGGCTATATAAGGTCAAGTACACAGTTAAAAGAGGAGCTGAGATTGAATTAAACATGGCAGAGTGAGAGACATCTCCAGATCTCTCCCCTTAAACAACAACAAGCTGAACATCTAAAACTCAACAAAAAACACCCAAAGTATACACTAGCATGTCTGAGTGTGGGATCTGCGTGTAAGAGCTACCGCAGGTCAGAACCCCGGGTGTCGGGCAGTATACTGGGAGAAACAAAGAAGCTACCTCTCGCAGCCAGAGCTCCCTGTAGGAGGGTAAAGAGGGGGAGGGGAGAAAGTGCGACGACTTCTCTGAACAGCCCTGCTTGTGAGTACTGTGAGCTCCACGTGACTGGAGGCAGTGCTCAGTCATCAGGGCAGAAGGCAGAGAAATGGGGATAGCAGAAAAGCGGGGACAGCAGAGGAACAACAGTTGATTTTTACCAGCCACAGTTGAAAAACTGAGGCTGAGCCAGCAGACCCCATCCCCCAACCCAGGAGGGCCCTCTCCCCATAGCCTCTGAGATAGATCACTGAGGAGCCCCAGGGGAATCTGAGCAAATGCTACTGAAACTGTCGCTAACACTGACAGGAACTGAGACTGAGGGTAATGAGTGTGATTAAACATCTATAAGGGGAAAAAGGCATTATTAAGACTTTATATAAAGCAGAAATCCAAGAGGCTTAGACATCACCTACTAGAAACCAAAAGAAAAACACCTTTGCAAAAAGCTAGAGACCATTATATAATAAATATTTATGGGGAGTGGGGAAAAAAGCAGAACACGCTTCTATTAATGCCCAGGCAGAGAAATAGTCCATTAAACACCATGAACAACCAAGGTGACAAAGCATCTCAGAAAGAAAGAGAAAAATCTCCAGAAAATAAGCTTACAGATGTAGAAATATGAAACTTAAATGACAGAGAATTCAGGATGGTGCCTCAGAAAAAGTTCAATGATACGAAACAAATCATATCAAGAAGTTCAGGAATTGAAAAAACAACTAGATGAGCAGAATGAGTTCTTTAGCGAGGAGATTGAAACCTTCGAAAAGAACTGAATAGACCTTCTGGAGATAAAGAACACACTGTAAGAGTTGAAAAATGAAATAGCAAGCTTGGGAAATAGAGTCGAACAAATGGAGGAAAGGATCAGTGATATCGAAGACAGAAATCTAGAAATCATTAAGAAGGAAGAAGAGAGAAACCAAAGAATTAGCCGATACCATCAGGAGAAGAAACATAAGAATAACAGGAATTCTCGAAGGGGAGGAAAAAGAGCAGGGACTAGAAAACATTTTCAGACAAATAGTTGATGAGAATTTCCATAATCTAAGGAATGACCTAGAGCTTGGAATTCAGAAAGTCAATAGAACACCCAATTATTTCAACTCAAAAAGACCTTCTCCAAGACACATTGTATTAAAATTATGAAAAATCAATGACAAAAACAGTTCTCAGTGCAGCCAGGGAGAAGAAGATGGTAACTTAAAAATAAAGGAAAACCATTAGATTATTATTGGACTTCTCAGCACAAATCTTACAAGCCAGAAAGGAGTGGAATCAAATATGCAAACTATTAAATGAAAGGAACTACCAGCCAAGAATAATGTACCCAGCTAAGCTCTCCTTTAGATATGAAGGAGAAATTAAGAACTTTCCAGACATATAAAAATTGAGGGAATTCTCCACTACGAGGCCTGCATTACAGGAAATACTGAAAGGGGCCAGCTCACCTAAAAGAAAATGACCCCCCGAAAATACATAATTAGGAGAAAGGTGACTAGCAGGCTCATAAAAGCAGAGGAGTGCAACCCTTACTACAAACAGGGTATTATGTGCTTAAAATAAGAAGAGATTTGCTATAGCAAAATAGCAATGAATGTTCAGCACACATAAGGACAAATTGAGGCAACAATGACTGAAAGGGGAGGATTCAAAGGTCCAAATTCACAAAGGGGAATGGAGATAAAGTATGAGCAGAAGAAAAGGGACGATTGTATATATATATATAACTATCCTTTACATATTCGTAATGGTAACTACACGCCAAAGATTCAGAACCAAAGTATATAACCTAAAACAAGAAGACCCAGAGGCAAAACCCACAAAAGCCAACGAAAATAAAGAAAACAGAAACACAAGGACAAGGAAGCAATGGAAACACCGAGCTACCAGAAAGCAAAAGATAAAATGGCTATAAGAAGACCTCATATTTCAATAATCACCCTAAATGTAAATGGACTGAACTTACCAATGAAAAGCCACAGATTGTAGAATGGATCAAAAAACAAAACCCAACCATATGCTGCCTCCAGGAGACACATCTCAATTCCAAAGACAAATACAGACTCAGAGGGAAAGGATGGAAAATGATATTTCAAGCAAATGGCATTCAGAGAAAAGTGGGAGTAGTGGTACTAATATCGGAAGAAATATACTTCAAAATAAAAAAAGTAAAGAAAGATAGTGAGACACACTTCATAATGATAAAGGGAATCATGCACCAAGAAGAAATAACACTTATTAATATGCACCCAATCAGGGAGCCCCGAAATATGTAAAGCAATTACTAGGAGAACTAAAGGGAGAACCAGAACAAAACACTATCACAGTAGAGGACCTAAATACCCCACTGTCGGATGTGGACAGATCATCCAAACAGAAAATCGATAAGGAAATAATATCCTTAAATGATACATCAGACTAATTGGACATAATTGACATTTACAGAGCCTTTAATTCCAAAACAGCTGCTTATACATTCTTCTCTAGTGTACACGGAACATTCTCAAGGACTGACCACATGCTGGGACACAAAGATAGCCTCAACAAATATAAAAGGGTTTAAATCATACCAACCATATTCTCTGATCATAATGCTTTGAAACTAGAGATAAACTGCAAAAAGAAAGCAGAAAGAACCACAAATACATGGAGATTAAACAACATGCTACTGAAGAACAACTGTGTCAGAGTAGAAATAAAAAGAGATCAAGAGATACATTGAAACAAATGATAATGATAGTACAACATATCAAAACTTTTGAGACATGGCAAAAGCGGTCATAAGAGGAAAGTCCACATCATTACAGGCCTATCTCCAAAAACAAGAATGAGCCCAAATAAACAACCTAATGCTTCATCTTACGAAACTAGAAAAGGAAGAACAAATGAAGCCTAAAGTCAGCAGAAGGAAAGGAATACTCAAAATTAGAGCAGAAATAAGTGAAATTGAAAACAAAACAAAAAAAAAATAGAAAAAATAAATGCAAGAAAGAGCTGGTTCTTTGAGAGAGAAGGTTAATAAAATTGACAAACCCCTGGCTAGACTCACTAAAGAAAAAAAGAAAAGACATATAACAAAATCAAGGAAGAGGGGAAATTATGACTGACATGGCAGAAATACAAAGGATGATGCAAGAATATTATGAAAAGATATATAACATCAAATTTAATAACCTAGAAGAAATGGACCAGTACTTAGAAAAATACAACCTTCCTAGACTGAATTAAGAAGAACTGGAAAATCTAAATAGACTGATCGGCAGTATGGAAATTGAAACAATCATCAACAACCTACCAAAAGGTAAAAAAGTCCAGGACCAGACGGCTTCATCAGTGAATTCTACCAAACATTCGAAGAAGATTTAATACCTGTTCTCCTCAAACTCTTCCAAAAAGTCAAAGAGAAGGCAACTTCCCAACTGATTTTATGAGGCCAATATTACCCTGATACCAAAACCTGATAAAGATAACACAAAAAAAGAAAACTGTAGACCGACATCTCTCATGAATACAGATGTAAATAAGATACTAGCAAACCGAATACAGCAACATATTAAAAAGATTATACACTGCAGTCAAGTGGGTTTCAACCCAGAGGCACAAGGATGGTTCAACATATGCAAATCAATGTGATACACCACATAAACAAGTTAAAAAATAAGAATCATATGATCATATCAATAGATATAGAGAAAACCTTCAACAAGATACAGCACCCATTTATGACCAAAACACTTAACAAAATCGGTATAGAAGGAAAGTACCTTAACATAATAAAGGCCATCTGTGACAAGCCCTCAGCCAATATTATACTTAATGAAAAACTAAAAACCTTCCCTCTAAGATCAGGAACTAGGCAAGGCTGTCCACTATCGCCAGTGTTATCCAATATAACATTAAAGGTCCTAGCAAGTGCAATCAGACAAAAGAAAGATATAAAAGGCATCCAAATAGGAAACAAAAAAGTCAAACTGTCACTATTTGCGGATGACATGATTCTCTATACAGAAAACCCTAAAGACTCCACAAGAACACTACCAGAAACAATAAGCAAATACAGTAAAGTTTCTGAATACAAAATCAACATTCAAAAATCCATAGCGTTCACATACTCAAATAATGACGTGTCAGAAAAAGAAGTGGAAAAAATAATTCCTTTTGCAATTGCAACAAAAAGAATAAAATACCTAGCAATAAATCTAACAAAACATGTGAAGGACCTATATAATCAATACTATAAGACCCTATTAAAAGGAATCGAAAAAGATACAAAGAAATGGAAAGATATTCCGTGTTCTTGGACTGGAAGAATCAAGATAGTTAAAATGATCATATTACCTAAAGCATTATACACATTTAAGGCAATCCCCATCAAAAATCTCATTGGCATTATTTAAAGAAATGGAACAAAAAATCATCAGATTTGTATAGAAGCACAAAAGACCCCGAATTGCCAAAACCATCCTGAGAAAAAAGGAGAAAGATGGAGGCATCACTCTGCCTGACTTCAAATTATACTACAAAACGACAGTAATCAAAACGGCATGGTATTGGCAACAGAACAGACACTCAGACCAGTGGAACAGAATTGAGTGTCCAGAAGTAAACTCATATTTATATGGGCAAATAATTTTCAACAAAAAAGCCAAAAACAGTGGAGAAAGGAAAGCCTATTCAATAAATGGTGCTGGGAGAACTGGAAAGCCATCTGCAAAAGAATGAAACTAGACTGTTGTCTATCACCACACACCCAAATTAACTCAAAATGGATTAAGGACCTGAATATAAGACCTGAAACAATAAAATGCATAGAAGAAAACATAGGAACTAAACTCAAGGACCTTGGACTTAAAAAGGATTTTATGAATTTGACCTCAAAGACAAGAGAAGTAAAAGCTAAAATAAATGAATGGGACTTCATCAAACTAAAAAGCTTCCGCTCAGGAAAAAAAAATTGTCAACAAGGTAAAGAGACAACCATCCGAATGGGAAAATATATTTGCAAGCAATGTCTCTGGTAACGGCCTAATATCCAAAATATACAAAGAACTCATATGACTCAATAACAACAAAAAAAAACACAAATGATCCAATCAAAAAATGGGCAGAGGACCTGAAAGAGACACTTCTCCCTAGAGGACATACAAATGGCCAACAAATACATGAAAAGATGCTCAACATCACTAGCTATTAGGGAAATGCAAATCAAAACCACATCTGTTAGAATAGCTATAATCAACAGGACAAGTAATAACAAATGTTGGAGAGGATGCGGAGAAAAAGGAACCCTCATACACTGTTGGTGGGACTGCAAATTGGTACAGCCACTATGGAAAACAGTATAGAGGTTCCTCAAAAATCTAAGAATTGACCTACCATATAATCCAGCAATCTCTCTACTGGGCATTTACCCCAAAGACTTGAAAACCCATATCTGAAAAAATATTTTCACATCGATGTTCATCGCAGCACTATTCACAGTGGCCAGGACATGGAAGCAACCAAAGTGTCTTACGATAGATGAGTGGCTAAAGAAGCTGTGGTACATATATACAATGGAATATTACTCAGCCATAAGAAGAGATGAAATACTGCTGCTTGCAACAACATGGATGGACCTTGGAATAATCATACTAAGTGAAATAAGCCAGACAGAAAAAACTGAAAATCACATAATAACACTTTTTTGTGGGATATAAACCTAAAAGCAACAAATGAACAGTACAAACAGATTCATGGACAATGGACTAGTGGTTACCAGAGGGGAGGGGGGAGGTACACAAGGAAAAAAAAAATCAAATCATTTCTTCAATTAATCAATTAATTAATTAATTAAAAATCGATTAATTAAAAAAAGAGAGAGAGACAAAGAAAGACCCAAGAATTCCACTTCTGAGTATTTATCTGAAGAAATCCAAAACACTAATTCAAAAAGACATGTATCATCTGTATGTTCACTGCAGCGTTATTTACCATAGCTAAGATATGAAAGCAACCTAAGTGTCTTTCAATAGATGAATGGATAAAGGTGTACATATATTCAGTGCCATGTTATTCAGCCATAAAAAAGAATGAAATCTTGCCATCTGTAACCACATGGATGGACCTAGAGGGTATTATGCTGAGTGAAATAAGTCAGACAGAGAAAGACAAACACCACGATTTCACTTATATGTGGAATCTAAAATACAATATATAAACAAACAAAGAAAACAGAAACAAACTCATAGATACAGAGAACACTTTGATGGTTGCCAGATGGAGGGATTAAGGGATGGGTGAATGGGGGTAAGAGATTAAGAGGTACAAACTGGTAGTTAATAAAATAGTCATGGGGATGTAAAATATAGCATATGGTACATAGTCAATAATATTAAAATAACTATTTATGGTGTCAGATGGGTACTAGATTTATCAGGGTGATCACTTAGTAAATTATATAAATGTCTAATCGCTATGTTATACATCTGAAACTGATGTTATATTGCATGTTATATTTTTATATTGCATAGTTATATTGCATAACTATAATCGTAAAATAAAAAATTATATCAAAATTGTATATATTTAAGATGTACAACTTGATTTATGTATACATTGTGAAATAATCACCACAAACTAATTAACATATCATATCACAGTTATCATTCATCACTATTTTAGAGTCCCAAAAGCAAGAGATAAATCCAAACAATTTGCTTTAAGACAGTAAACTGAGACACATTAATTACTCTGGAAAAAAGGAATCTTAGAATATCCCTAGACCATTGACAGAATTTTGTAATGATTCTACCAAAAGTCTAAGACTAGTAACTTGTTTATTATAGGCATGAAAAGGTATCTCCAAATGTTCTAAATTGGTTAAAAAGACAATGAAATATCTTCACAAATGTGGTGAATACAGCAAATCCATTAAGGGCATCAATGAAAGAGAGAACATATGAGAGAATAGAGGCCAGGGGAAGATCAAAATCAACCATTAAAAGTAGCTTTTTATCTAGGATGTTGAAAAGGGGCACTATGTTAATGCGACTCAAATAAAAGTAGTTGCAATATTTTAATAGGGTAGGGCCAGGAAAAAATATACAGTCTATATTCTGCTATTAAGGGAACACACAAGGTATATAATTATATACCATATATAGAAAGAGAGAAATAATCTTTATAGGTAGGTAACCTATGGAATTACTCTGATCATTATTGCCTGTTTTAAATGACTGATTTCTGGGTACCAAGCAACTTCTCCACCTTGATTAAACCTGGAAGAAACTGCAAAGCCATCAAGGTCTTAGAGGTGAAAAGTGCCACATCATCCACAACGGGCTTTATTCAAAGACATGCAAGAAAGACCTTAAGATGTTACAAAGATCAAGGGGAAAAGGAGCAACAGTAAGTTACAGAAGAGCAGAGTAGAAATTTCTGCTGATGTTAATTTAAAAATAGAAAAAGAAATAGAGAACAAAAAAAGTAGTGGTATCAAACATTTTTTTAAGTGGTAATGTAATATGTAGAAAAAAGTACTATGGATTCCTAATAAAAAAATAATTCAAAAGGAAAATTATTATTAAGCTCGTGTGATATCTTAAAGCAGAAAGTTAAATGTATGTAAGAATTTATGAATCGAATACATCCTTTTATGTGGGGAAATGAAATTTGAGTATTAAAAAAATATTTGTTTTAAAGTCTGAATATCTATTTTTAAACATCTTGGGAAATGCACTTTCCAATACAGTAGCTATTAAATTTAAATTAAACATTAAATAAAATTAAAAATTCATTTCCTTGGTCATACTAGCCACATTTTTAGTGCTCAATAACCACATACGCCTAGTGACTGGCTACCATATTGGACAGCGCTGATTTGAGAACATTTCTATCATGGCAAAAAGCTTTCTTAGCACTAATCTAGAGAAAAGTGTTCTAAAAGGCTTTTTCAATGAAAAAATTACGATTCCATTTCTGTGAAAGGACCAGCCTGAAAGCAAGGGAACAATAACTTCTTACCATCATTCCAAATCCCTTATAATATTTTAACAGAAATTATTTTCAAACAACTGTAAAGAAAACCACATTTTACATTTGGAAATAGATCAGGTCAAAGTTATTTGGCTTACCTTCACAGAAATTTTTGATTTACATTCTACGAAAGAAAAAAAAGTTACTAAAACTATCAACCAAAAACAAAGGCAGTCACAAAAGAAAATTTTAATTAGCATTGTTTTAAGATTTTAAGTAGGAATATTAGTACCAAGAGCATTAACTTTAGGTATTGCCTGAGCATTCTTTTACAGTATAGTTCAAGTATTTCGATTTCATGTTTATTTTCCAAGGTAAAACTATGGACAGATTAGGGAAAAAGAAAATACATGTGAATGAGAAGACAACTAAAGTAAACTCTAACACAAAAAATGCCTTAAGCAACTGTGATCTTATTTTAAATTTAACTTTCTCAAACAATACATTCTTTACATGCACAAAACATAATTATGTTTCATCTGTATCACTGATTAGGCAATAAGGACATTTGTTACATGTAAATACAATGAAGAGATATATAACACATGAAATATACTGGGAGATTAAATTTTATGAATAAATACTGACAGTGGTAAGCAGTGATGGATTGACAACTTGATAAAAAATAAATTTGAGGAAGTTAGGGAGAAATATTTTTTTTTCAAAATACCATTTAAATATCACTCTACTACAAGCAAAAAGCCTGTTAAACTAGTATAAATTTTATGTAGGAATTTTAAAAGTTAACATTTTAGGTTTTGGTAACACAGCATACCATATGGAGACAATATTAGTTTGGTTTTTCCATCCAATAATTCAGTTTCAAGCGTTAAGCCATCTCTGCAAAATAAAAGAAAAAAAGTTGTAATTTTAAGAAAAGCAACATTTTAAACAGCCAGAAATGCTCATTTGAACCTTTAAAGTAAATCTGTTCTTTTGAATTCTTTTGAATTTATACAGGAATTTTGTAAATATTAAACCATTCTTTTAATTAAAAACATTTTTCAATCTAAGATAAAAATAAAAACTACAGGAAGAAAATTCTTGAAACTTTCTAGTAACACAAAGAATTTCTTACCTTTAATCTGAAATTTCATTTTGTTACTGGTAAGCAACAAATTAATGCAATGATCACACCATCATTTAACTTATAACTCCAGACTGAAAAAAAAATAATGCTGTTACCAAAACTCCTTACCTAAGTTAAAGGAGCAAAACATACCTATCATTTATTAGTTTCATAATGATCTCATGACTAACACATTCTATGGCATGCTAGAGCATTATTTGAAAATGAGCTATAACATTGCCACCAGGGTTATTCACTGCTTGAGTAGAGTTAGTTCTAATTTGAATATTGCAACTACTACACATTTACATTAGTGACACTTGTTACTATCACAACAACAAATCTATTTTAAACTTTGGTGGCTATATTTCATTTGTGCATGTCAAATCCAAGAGCACAAAGTAACAGCAAGTCATTGTCAATAAACTTGTAGGTGTGTTTAAGTCCCAATAAAAATTCTAAAAACAAAAATAGCAGTCAATTCACTGTTTTAGTTAAAATAGGAGAGAGGGATACAAACGTGACTTCTAAGAAACAATATTAAATCCAGCGGGCCAGTTAAGAGAAAGGCCTGATTATGTACACGAAATAGGAGGGGTAGCTCAATATATTTACTAAAAACTGGAAAGAACGGGTTTTAAGAGCTCCCCTGTAGCAAGGATACGAACAGTTTCTATTTACGTTGGTGAAACTAAAAAAGACCTTGAATGAAACAGCAAATTACTTGTGTTTAGCACTGCTGCACTGTAAATTTCTCCAGGTGCAGACTGTCTTATTTTTTATATCCCTAAATTCTAGAACAATATTTACTAAATGATGTGCAGTAATCTGAGTTTGGTGACTTTTCATTAAATATTAAATTTCCCAGTGATGAAAACCATGCAACAGTGCTTTTTATTTACTCAACCAGTAGTGAACGGAGGCCTATTTGGTGCCAGGAACTAGTAATAAAGGGATGGATTCACTGAGAAGCCGCAGTTCCTCGCACAGAGGGCGTTAAACTAATCTAGGCGCTCCGACAATCTGCAAAGACTGCAAAGACACGGTCTCAAAGAACCAGAGGCCTGCGCCACGATTTCTCCCGGGATGCCGCTAAGCTTTCTCTCTCCATCAGCCCTCACCGTTTATCTCCTCTCCTCTCCGCTTTCTCCACCCAGAGGTAAATAAGGGGGTGGAAAGAAGTTCACGACAGGTTTAATTAGAGGTATGAAGTGGAAAACCAAAGGCTGCGGGGAGGAAAGGACAACCCAGCCTCTCTGCCCCATCCATCTCAAGGAGCCCGGCACTGCCGCTTAGGGCGAGGCAGGCCTGGAAGGTTCTCCGAGAGGGACTCCCAAGGGTCTGACCCAGCCTCACCCCTATCTGCGGAGGCCCACCTTTTTTCGCCCCAGCTTACCCCAAGTTCATGGCCTGACCTCTCTCCACAGGACGCTCAAGCCCCTTGTGTACGTCTGTTGCCGCCGCCGATCAACAAACTCTATGTCAATTGGATGCAATGATGCCGGTGAACTGGAAGATCGGACCAATCAGTGCTGGGCTTACTGGTGTGCGCTCATCGGGGGCGGGGCTGCACGGATGACAGACTTCTTTTGGCAGGCCTGGGGCTCCTGGTCCAGACACTTGAATGGTGGAAGCCTTCGTGCCTCGGGATTGTATCCCCCCCAGAGTTCACAGGGAGTCCTCAGAGAAGTGCCTCAGTTCAAGTGGAGGGGACAATAGTAGGGAGAAACAAAAAACGTAAACATTTTTTAGGAAATTAACATTTTCTATGTTTTATATTTGGAAGAGAGGCTTATTTTAGTATAAAATAAGTGTGTGTGTGTGTGTGTGTGTGTGTGTGTGTGTGTGTGTGTGTGTGTGTGTGTTGGGGTGAGTTCTGGGGAGAAACACCTAGGGCGCATACAAGGATATGTCTTGTTTCCTGCCGTCACCTCACCATGAAGCCTAACACATTGTAGCTCTTTTTAAATAGCAGCAACAATCACAAGTACTCAATAAATTTAGCTCTTATGTGCCAGACATGGATCTAAGCGCCTTATGTCTATTATTTAAGTTTTACAACATTATCCTTGAGGCACAAGGAGGTTAAGCAACTTGTCGAAGGTCACTGACTATCAAGCGATTTAACCCCAGAGCCCATGTTCCAATTTAGTGTTATATGAATATAATGTATCCAACCTTCAAATCTCAAACTTCGCCTTCTCCACACAAAGCTCCCCTGGAATCCTCTAGCGGGTAAATCAGGAACTCATTCTCTGAAGTCCCCAATCGCTGTCCTTTCAATCAAGATACAAATAGATTTAAGATACTGTGCCAGAGTGTGCTTCAGAGGGGCAAACGGTTTGTATCATACACCTCCATAGCCACAGCACCTGGTGTAGACAGTAAATATTTCTCAAATGAATGAATAGCAAAAAATAAAAATGCCAACAACGTTATTAAATTTGACTGAATTAAATTTTATGATGAGGATGCCCCTAGATTACAATGCGGTTACTAAAAATTCACAATTTTTTTCATCTATCTGCTCTTAACGTGATTTTTACAAATTATAGTTGTAATAAATTAGGCACACTAAATTCTCTTGGTACATTTAGTGAAAACTCAAGGAGATCTTTCAATATTGGTGGATCCACGTAAGTGGATCAATATTCACTTACGTACCTGGCCTGTGGAGGATACACTTACATAAACATTTGTTAATTTACTTGACTGAATAAATGAACAGGTACCAATGCACATTTGATCCTGTGCTGTATTTTTAAATATCTATGCATAGAAAAGAAGGCTAAACATATTTAAAGCAATATATTGACAGGCGTATTTCTGGGAAGCAGAGTTGTATGACTCTTAAATTTTTATTTTGTTTCTAACTTACTATGAAAATGTTTAAATAAACAACAACAAAAAATCCCTGCAGAATAGTACAATAAATACCTATATATTTCCTACCTGGATTTGACAGTTGTTAATGTTTTGCTACATTTGCTTTCTCTCTCATCCTCTCCCTCTCTCTCACTCTCTCTCTCTCTTCACCCCCAACCCACAGGGAACAGCCATACATCCCCCCCAACACAAACACCCCCAATCTTTTTTTCCATCACTATTTGCAAGTAAGTTGCAGGCATTATAACACTTTATCCTTAAACATTAAAGCACGTATCCCTTAAGGATAAGCCCCTAAGGATAAGATGTTCTCCTGTGTAACTACGGCACTATTATTATATCCAAAAAAGTTAGCAATTTCGTAATAACATCAAATGTTATGTCCCTATTTATGCTCTGTTCCTATTTAATTTTTCCTACTTGTCCTAAGAATATCTTTTTGTTTAGAAATTGAGAGCCAATCAAGGATCACACATTATGTTTGACTGTTAAGGATCCTTTCTCTCTGTGTGTGTCTCTATCTCTCTCTCTCTCTACAGAAAAACAGTATGTTTATTAACAAATGCTTAACCTTTATCTTTTATTTTTTACTGTAGAAATATCCATAATAAAAGTTTCCATTTAAACCAGTCTCAAATGTACAATTCGGTGACACAATGTTGTGCATCACCAGTATCTATTTCCAAAACTTTTTCAAAACCCCACACAGAAACTCTGTACTTATTAAGCAATGATTTCCCATTCCTCCCTCCCCCAAAGCCCCTGGTAACCTCTCATTTCTGTCTCTTTATGAATTAGCCTATACTAGGTATTCCATATAAATGGAATCATACAATATTTGTCCTTTTTGTCTAGCTTCCTTCACCTAGCATAACGTTTAAGCTTCATCTATATTTTATGCATTAGAACTTCATCCCTGTTTATGGACAAATAATATTCCATTGTATGTATATACCACATTTGTTATCCATTTTTATGTTGATGGGCACTTGGATTGTTTACCCATTTTAGCTCTTGTGTTTAAGGCTGCAGTGAACTTTGGTGTATAAGAATCTGTTTGAATCCCTGTGCATTAGGGTTCTCCAGAAAAAAAGAACCAATAGTACGTGTGTGTGTGTAGAGAGAGATGTAAAAAAGAATATTTTCTTAAAGATAACATTAGGTTTTGAAATTTTTTACTAAAGAAAGTAAGAGGGGAAATAAAAAGGAAAGGCCTCAACAAAATATTAGGAACCAAATTCAGCTATCTATTAAAAATATCATACACCATGATCAAGTTGCATTTATTCCTAGGATGCATGGTTGGCACAATATCCACAAATCAATTAATGTGATACACCACATTAACAAATCAAAAGATAAAACCATATAATATTAATAGATCCAGAAAAGGTATTTGACAAAATCCAGCATCCATTTATGATAACTCTCAGCAAAGAAAGAATAGAGGGAACGTATTTCAACATAATAAAGGACTTATATGACAAACCTACAGCTAACATCATACTCAATGGGGAAAGGCTAAAAGTGTTTTCCTTAAGATCAGGAATGAGACAAGGACACTTTCACCACTCCTCTTCAACATTATTTTGAAAGTTTTAGCCACAGCAATAAGACAAGAAAGAGAAATAAAAGGTATCCGAATTGGAAAAGAAGAAATACAACTCTCATCATTTGCAGATGACATGATATTATACAGAGAGAATCCTAAAGATTCCACCAAAAATCTTAGAACTGATCGATGAATTCAATAAAGTAGCAGGATACAAAATAAATATTCAGAAGCCAGTGGCATTTTTATACACCAATGATGAACTTTCAGAAAGGGAAATTAAGAAAACAATTTCATTTACAATTATATCAAAAACAATAAAATACCTAAGAATCAAATTAACCAAGGAGGTAAAAGACCTGTTCTCAGAAAATTATAAGTCATTGAAAGAAATTGAAGAAGATACAAATAAATGGAAGCATATACCGTGCTAATGGATAGAAAGAATCAACATCATTAAAATGGCCATACTACCTAAAACAATCTATAGATTCAATGCAATCCTTATCAAAATACCAATGGCATTTTTCAGAGAGCTAGAACAAATAATCCTAAAATTTGTATAGAACCATGAAAGACCCCGAATAGCCATGGCAATCTTGAGAAAGAAGAACAAAGTTGAAGGTATCACACTACCTGATATCAAACTATACTACAAGCCTACAGTAATTCGAACAGCATGGTACTGGCATTAAAACAGATACATTGATCAATGGAACAAAATAGAGAGCCCAGAAATAAATCCACACCTATATGCTCACTTAGTATATGACAAAAGAGGCAAGAATATACAATGGAGTAAAGACAATCTCTTAAATAAATGATGCTGGGAAAATTGGACAGATACATGCAAAAAAAAGAAAAAAGGAAAAGAAACTGGATCGCCTTCTTACACCATACACAAGAACAGACTCAAAATAGATTAAAAACCTAAGTGTAAGACCTGAGAATCATAAAACTTCTAGAAGAAAACATAGGCAGTAAACTCTCTGATATTGCTAACAGTAATTTCTTTTCAAATATATCTCCTTGGGCAAGGGAAACAAAATAAAAAATAAACAAATGGGACTACATCAAACTAAAAAGTTTCGTACAGCAAAGGAAATCATCCACAAAATGAAAAGAAAACCAGCTGAATGGGAAAAGATATTTGCTTATGATACATCTGATAAGATGTTAACATCCAAAATATAGAAAGGACTCATACATCTCAACAACAACAAAACAATCCTATTAAAAATTGGGCAGAAGATCTGAACAGATATTTCTCCAAAGAGAAAATACAGATGGCCAATAGACATATAAAAAGATGCTCAAGGTCACTAATCATCAGAGAAATGCAAATTAAAACCACGATGAGATATCATCTCACACCTGTCAGAATGGCTATCATCAATAAATAAAAGAACAAGTGTTGGTGAGGATGTGGAGAAAAGGGAACCCTTATACACTGTTGGTGGGATTGCAAATTGGTACAGCCACTATGGAAAAGTCTGGAGGTTTCTCAAAAAATTAAAAATAGATATACCTTTTGACCCAGCAATTGCACTTCTGGGTATTTATCAAAAAAAAAAAAAAAAAACCAAAACAATAATTCATAAAGATCTATGCACCCCTATGTTCATGGCAGCACAATTTACAATAGCCAGATATGGAAGCAAACTAAATGCCCAACAACAAACAATTGGACAAAGAAGTTATGTTCACACATACAATGGAATATTACTCAGCCATTAAAAAAGGAAATCCAACCATTTGCAACAACGCGGATGGACCTAGAGGTTATTATGAAATAAGTCAGACAGAGAAAGTTAAATACCATATTTCACTTATATGTGGAATCTAAGGAACAAAAAGAACAAGCTAATCAAAAACAGACTCACAAAAATAGAGGACAATCTGGTGACAGCCAGAGGGGAGAGGGATTGAGGGGCTGGGAGAAAGGGGTGAAAAGTTAAAGAAGTACAAATTGTAGTTGATAGATGGTCATGGGGATGGGGAGCACAGCATAGGGAATTCAGTAAGCATTAATGTAATGGCTAGGTGGAGAGCCAGAGGAGAGAAAGAGCAATTAGGGGCATCGTTTTATAAACAATATAAATGTCTAACTAATGTACCGTGTACTTGAAACTAATAATAAAATTAAATTTAAAAAAAAAAAAGGAAAGAAAGAGAGCTTATAATTCATTTGGTTCTCTCTTACTCCCCTGAATTTAACTTTAATTAAGACAATTTTAAGGGTACTTCAGAGACCCTGCTAAGATAATAAATATATACATCTCGCTCATCACAAAGTAAACAAATATGATTATCATTATTTGAACTGTTTATGTCAGTAAAAAAGCAAGCATAATAAAAAATCTCTCTGTATGCTTTTATTTTTCTTAGCCATCTAAATCCCAAATGTGTAAATTATTTCTTTCTTTCAAGGCTGTTTTTCATTTCCATTTGAGTAAATATTTTTTGTCATGGAAATTGCTGCTTTAATCAAGTGCCTGATAGGATATCTTTAAGTTGAAATGGTGTTTTTATTTTGTTTCTGGGAGTTCGCATCAGCCTGCATCCAATCAGGAGAAAGAAGGCACACCGTAATTTAAACAAGTTTAATATAAAGAAATATCAACTATAACCAGGGACTAATGTAATGAGAGACTGGCTAGTAAGAAATAAAGAGAAATCTTAGAAAATATAGGAATAACAGATATAAGGAGCAGTTTAGTTAGAGCACCAAAGGAAGAGCCACCCCTGCTCCCCAGGACTGAGATCCAGACCTTACTGGAGGGCACGGCCCTGGCTTGTGCCAGGGGATTTTGCTGGAAATCCATCTTCTAGAGTACTGGAAGTACCTGTTCAAGGAAGTGTCTCACCAGAGGCACTCCACTACAAAACTACCTGAAGGGGGATTGCTGGGGGAAACTGCTGGTGGCAGTGCTGCTGGCCACTATACACTCTACAAGAGTTGAGTACTAGGGAGGCCTTACGTACTGGGGGCTGGCCACTGGAGAGGCTGCCCATGCTGCAAAAGCTGAGAACTCAGGGAAGCCTCATTTGCTGAGGAGCTGGTCTCTGAGGAGTCTGCCAAGTAAACACACTGGATTCAGGAACAGGAGGACTCTTTCCTCTTGCAATGTCTCTCCAGCCCCCTCTATTGAGAAAGCTTAACCTCCTGTCAGTTACAAAGTGAAAATACTTAAAGGGCCCAGATCCATTTTTACAGAATAGAAGTAAAGGATGAATTTAAAGCTGAGCCAAAAAAATCGATAACTGCAGAATTATATTTTTGATCTACCAAGACTTTCATTAATATCATAACTTTAATATCAATAGAATAGTTGTTTAACGAAGAGCTACATTGTAATAATGAGGCTCATTCCATGATCCGAGGGACATTAAATACTCATTGATTTATAGGTATAAATATAGCATATTCTGCTTGAGAAGGTTATGTATTTAAGGTGTTTTTACATTTTCTGTCCATTTCAGAGTTCATTTAACAGCACTCTCCTTATAATGTGCTATTTGTATAATCAATTTATAGTCTCAATAAAGACTGAGTATAAAAAGTTTACATATAGTAAAATGCACAGATCTTCAGTGTACAATTCAGAGTTTTGGTAAATGTATAGACCCATTTAACTACCCCTTCAATCAAGATATACAACATTTCTATCAATACTCATTTCTTTCTGTAGGCAATCACTATTCTGATTTCTATCACCATAGGTTAGTTTATCTTGTTCTAAAATGTCACATAAATGGAATCATGCAAGGTGTAGGCTTTTGAGTCTAGCCTCTTTGCTTAGCATAATATTTGTGAGTTCGTATTGTGTGAGTTTATCATGTGAACTCAGGAGTACAGTAGTTTTTTTCTTTTTTTGTTGCTAAGTAGTGTTCCAGTGTATGAATATATGACAAGCTGTTGGATATTTGGATCATTTCTAGTTTGGGGTTATTATGAAAAAAAGCCACTCTAAACATTCTTGCACAAGTCTCTTTGTAGACATACATTTGCATTTCTCATGTGCAAATACTTAAAAGAGGAATTGCTTAGTCACAGCGCAAGTGTTTTAAATTTTTTATTAGAAACTACCAGACTGTTTTCAAAAGAGTGTGCACCATTTCACACACCCAATGTATGAAGATGAGGGTTCCAGTAGCTTTACATCTTCATCAGCATTTGGTATTATCGGCTTTTAATTTTAGCTATTCTAGTGGATGTGAAATGGCATCTCATTGTGGTTTTAATTTGTGTTTCCCTGATGACTAATGATTTTAAATCTATTCATTCAGTTTTTATAGAATTTGCAAGAGGAGGCCCCACTATTGAGATCTTTCTTCCCTTCAGGTCCTTATAGGAGGTTCCATTAAATTCACCACTTTCAGGTCCACCTACCAGTACATCAGAGATATTTAAACATTTCTGTCTGATAGGGTATAGCAGTGCATCCTTCAGGCTGGATTTATATTAAAATATTAATATATCATGTATATCAAGGACCTACAGTTAGCCCAGGATCATTTTTGATTAACAGTAAAAACCACTGGCTTCAGAACTGTATAACTGTGAAGCCTATTGCTATCAGGACTACCTAGAACCCTTTTTCACAGTCATTGCCTAAGGACCCTGCTACCGATTTCTACAGTCTTCTTTTCAGAAGGACTTGGGCAGACTCACTTTTATAATATACAAATTAATTAAAACCTTGCCTTGAAAAAATGCATCCTAGGCTGATTTCAGCAGCTTAGCTTGAAACCGTTCAAAAACTTTTTCAGAAATTCATAAACTGGAAGACCTTCCTGCATCCTCCATTTGTGGAATTCACTTTATCTTTTTACACACCATCGCTGCCAAGCAGTGTTTGTGATTCATTTGTGAGTGTTGCTCTACAGAGCAAGTTAATTAGCAGTCTTCTCTGTCTCCAGGAGCAGATGATGCAAACCAAAGGACCAATACATTAGACAAAACAAAATTAAATTAAGTAAATTGTTCAGGTGTGAAGGGATGAAGGTCTTAATTGAGCAATTCTGAGAAACATCTTAAGAAATACTGAAAGAGCAGAAGAGAAACACACACACACACACACACACACACACACACACACACAACAGGAATAAGTCAATTAATGCTCCCTGACCTCAAATTCTTCATATAAAATATTAGACAAGCTGTCTAAGGGTCCTTTCACTTTGTAAATGATTACAAATGATCCAAAATCTCTTCCCACACCCACACCTCCACCCTAGTTAGGACCACTCTCATTTCTCCCCAGCAGTATTTCAACAGCCTCTTAACCGATCTTTATTTTGTAGCCAGAATGATTTCGAAAATGTGAGTCTGCTGAAGTCACTCTCCTGCTTAAAATTTCTCAATAATTTAAAAACTTTATTAAAAACAAAACAACAACTACAAAACTCTTTTGACGCTGATATAAAGTCTGAAAGATGTAACATATTCACCAGCCCCATTCAATCTTTTAAATTTCATCTTTTACCACTGGCTCTCAAACACCAAACCTTCCTACACTGATCTTTCACTTCCTCAAATGTAGCCACACTGACTCCTACCTCCACCATTACATAGTCATTTATAACACAGATTTTATTGAGTGCCTACTGTGTCCACAGAATTGTTTTCAGCACAAGGGATAAAATAATAACTGTAATGGACAAAATCCCTGCCCTCCCAGAGCCATTTCTTCTTCCTGGAAAGCAGTTCTTCAGGGACCCTCTTCACTCAGTAACTTGTCTCAGGCTCTCACTGAGATGTCACATCCTCCTGATAGGCTCTTCTTATTGCTCTCTCTCCCTCTTCTTGCCCTTTCCAGAGCACACCCGCTATTTTCCCCCACATAGCATTTGTTATCCTGTTTGAAATGGTTGTCCCTGCATCTCACTAAAGTATAATCTGTGAGACCATGGACATGCTGCCCTTGTTCATCATTCCCCCCATATGGTAAGTTCTTAAAAAAATATTTT
This sequence comes from Pteropus medius, assembly GCF_902729225.1. Lineage (NCBI taxonomy): Eukaryota > Metazoa > Chordata > Mammalia > Chiroptera > Pteropodidae > Pteropus > Pteropus medius. The sequence continues at coordinate 243,494 of NW_024343578.1, forward strand.
TTTCATGTCATATTAAACACACACACACACACACACACACACACACACACACACACACACACAAAATTCCTCTTCATACTTCCAGTACAATTTGAAAAACATAATTGCAAGTATATATTTTCCCCAAACTCATTTCCCATAAAGAAAAGTGATACAGGCTTTTCATATGTATATTTTGTATTCTGTGAGCCCAGTTTATAAGGGTGATTTTTTTCACCTAATCTTGACACAGCAGATGGCAGTGTAGGTTCAGGTTCTTACACAATAATAACATGGACATGTTCACAGATAAAACTTACTTTAGCTGAAAATTGTGGTCTTAAGTAGTTAACACAGAAAAAGTAAAATTATAGTGTCTTGACTCTTCCTGGGCATTTAAAGACATATTTTCTAATTATAGTAAACTCATTAAAAATTCTTCATTAATAAAGTAAAAGCTAATTCTTAAACAGAAATAAGGAATTATCACCTCCAAAGAGATACGGAGCAACCCACATTCTCACAAGATTTGAGTGATTGTCTGACCTAATATTTCAAGTTTGACTCTGGCAAAAAAAAATCCCTTACATAAAATTACTTAAGAATCTTCATGTTTTGTTCCCATGGTGTAAGATTACTTTTTTTTTTTTTTTGCAAGACTTTTTAAAACACAAAGAGTTAAATTCAATCAATTTTATTTAAGAACTGCAGACGTGAAATTTTGCCAGTACATTTTGTTTGCATCTCTTCACTCCCCGCTAACCCCTGACTTCTTTTCTCAGATTCTTTTGAATTTACTGCTTTCAGCCCATTAGCAAGAACTAGAGATGCAGTACAGCAAGATGGAGGAGGGTACAGCTCTGATTAAACAGAACTAGATTCAAATTTCTGCTTTGCTTCTCACTGCCTGTGTAATTTGGGGGAAATTAATTGGCCTCCCTGAGTCTTAGTTTCTTTCCCAGTAAAAATGGAGATAATAATAGAATTTAGCATTTAGGGTTGTTGTGAAATATGTTCACAGTATTACCACAGATGACTGTTCTTGATGGCTCCACTCTCATTGTTCCCCTCCTGTCTCCCCTTTTATAGAATGAGTAAAAACACGCATCACCTCATATCTTTCCTTCCCTGCCTTTGGGGTGATGTGTCTCCAATATGCTGCCCTTCGCTAGGCCCTAATTTTTTTTCTTTCTTTCTCATTCTCTCTCCTATCCAGGAGCTCCACTTCTCTCTCATTTTGCTCACCATTACTTACCTTCATTTGCTCCTGACTTCCAAAGAAATTAGTGACAGACCTTGTTTACTACTTCCTTGCTGGAGACACAGCCATCTCCTCTTCGGATCCACCCACCTTTCCCCCAAGAAAGGCTCAGGAGAACTGAGAACTCTTTGCTTCAGCTAGAAGATTTCACCAGATGGGTTTTTTTCCCAAAGCTGACAATATTTGAAAATGGGCCACTTTAGAAAGATACTTGAAAATGCTAAATCACTGTAGAATTTTCATTCTCTTGAGGAGATTTTTATGATAGTTTAATTTTGTATTTTATTTTGTATATATTTTTGAAAGCTTCATTAATGTTTTTATAATACAAACTATATCACAGCAAGAATTGTCTAACTTTATTTTTATAGAGAATCATTGGATATGAACAAAAATTTTATTCATCATATTTTTTTGAACACAGAACAACAAAGCAACCAATTAGTTGATTATTTTACTTGTAATATATTGAAATAAGCTCTTATTTATTGAATACTTACTGTATATTAGGCATAGTACTAAGTGCCTTAAAAGCATTACCTCAAGTGTTTCTTAAAAAAAATAAAAACTCGACTGTAGATACTAGAATTATCTCCATATTACAGATGATAAAACTGAGACTTAGAGAAGTTATATAATTTAAGTCAAATAGTAAGTAAGTAAAGGTAAAACCAAAATAGTCTAATTCTAGAGTATAACCTCAATGTTACTATTGTTTATTGTTATTATTGAGATAGAATTGATGTATAAATTTATATTAGTTTCAGGTATACAATATAATGTTTTGATATATGTATAATTGCAAAACAAGCCCCACAATAAGTCTAGTTAACATCCATTACCACACGTAGTAACAATATTTTTCGTTTGATGAGCACTTTACAGAACTCATCAAATATACAACACAGTAGTTATTAATTATAGTCACCATGCTATATATTATATCCCAGGACTTATTTATCTTATAACTGGAAGTTAGTACCTTTTGACCACCTTCACCCATTTTGTTCAATGTTACTAGTAACTAGTCAGTATAAGGCAAATGTTCCTGGCAAAATTGGTGTTGATTTCTGAGTCAAATCCACAGTTCATTTTTCTAAAACTAGTTTTCAATTGTCTAAGAGCTTATTCATACATGAGTTTATCAGGTTTTATCATATAAAAATCATCTTTAAGTTCTCCTTTTCCCATCCTAACCCTAAGAAATCCATCTACAAACTCTATTGACTTTATCTCAGAAAAGTGTCTCAAGTGATTCCAATTTTCTACCCTTTCTTCTTCCTCACCCTATTCCAAGCTAATATCATCTTTGTTCCATGGATGACTGTAATAACATTCTAACTGAGTTCTGTTCTTTTGTTTTGTAAATATGCTATACTTTCCTATGTTTATTAACTGCTTCTTTCACTCCCATGTAAAATCCATGAGGGCAAAAACTGTTTTGTTCAGTACTCTATTTCCAGGACATAGAACATTGCCCGGACATGGTAAAGAGCTCAGTAAATATTTATTGGTTGGATGAATTTAACACTGGGCATATAAAGAAAGTGCATTCTTTATCCTCCTGGAATGTACTATATATTAGTGGAAACAGATACCTAAGCAAATATATATAACACAGTGTGATAAATGCTATGTAAAAAGGGCATACACAATATTTAGTTCATAGTGGTACAATAAGGCAGGGGAGCAATTCTACCTGGTAGAGTTGGGGGAAGATCTAGGGAAAGTTTACAGATGCTTTAAAAGATCTAGGTTAAAGAAGAGTTCACCATGTGGGAGATCAGAAAGAATACTTCAGTCAGAAGAAACAATGTTTGCAAAGACAGGAAGGTAGGTGCTGGTAAGTGCTGGTTAGTGGGATGGAGAGGAAGACTCTAAATATCTTGTTATGGTTAGAGCCAACGGTACATGTGGGGAAATGGCAGGGGGTGACAGTAGAAGGGGCCTTATTATGAAGGCATGACATATGCCACGCTAAGCAGCTCAAATTTTATTCTATAAATAATGAGGGCATTAATATGGTGGCTAAGTAGAGGGCCAAGGGAGGGAGGAAGCAATTGGGGGGATCATTTTATGAACATTATAGATGCCTAACCACTGTACTGTATACTTGAAACTAATTTAAATAATTAAATTTATTTTTAAAAATAAAAACAAAATAATGGAGGTATCATAAAAGAGATTGAAGCAGGGAAATAACAAAAAATTAATATTTTAGGGAAAAAAATAAGACTCCGATGAACTGAGAAGAATGGATAGCAAAAGCTTGAGACAAGTTGATCTGTTAGATTCCATTGCAAGACTTCCTTTTTTGGTCAGTATAGAGTAACTGGCATGGATTACCCTCCTACCTGAAACAACGACCAATAATATATATAAAACAATGGTTTGCAAAACCCTGGACATCAGGTAACGAAGGACAGAGATCCCTGTGAAACAGGAAACAAATGAGATGAGCCCTATGATTGATTGTCTCAGGTTACTGCCTTGAGAGAATTTCCAAACTGTGCTGCAAGGAAGGGAAACCAGGTGGGGCCCAGCTGTCTCTCTGATTGAGGAGACCGAGCTAAGTCTGGGGTGATCAGAACAACTGAGTTCATAAGACAGAAGAACAACAGAGAGGAGAGAGCTAATAGTGAGGGAGAGCCAGGAGATCTGCAGAGACTTCTCCTCCAGTATTCAGCAGAGTACTGATCAGCACATGTGTGAGGCCAAGGAAAGAATGGTTTAGAGAGAAAAGTGAAACAGGAAACAAATGAAATGAAGTAACTGATGCTCGCGCAAGACCAGGAGCTATATCTATTCCCACCAGCTAGACTAGAAAAAACAATAATTCATGGCATTGGGCAGATCAATCAGGAAGGTTTTATCCTTTGGGGAGTAATTTTCCCTAGTCTGTACTGCTCTGGACCTGCTAATCATACAGATTAGATTTGAAATGATCAAACTGCTTCCAATGTTACTTAACTGCATTCCAGAACAAAGCTCAAGAAGATTTATAGAAATACAAACATAATCAGTACACAACAAGGTAAAATTTACAATGTCTGGTATCCAATTAAAGATTACCAGGCATACAAAGAAGTAGAAAAACAAGGTCCATAATAATAATAATAATAATAATAATAATAATAATAATAATAAATCAATTGAAACTGACTGGGAACCCATATGGATGTTAGAATTAGCAGAGAAGGACATTTAAACAGTTATCATAACTGTATTGCATATATTTAAAAAATGAAGTAGAGATGCAGAAGATATAAAAAAGACCCAAAATGAATTTCTACAGTTGAAAAATACTATCAGGATTATCTGACCATTGGCTGAGAGTGTGGGGGTAGAAAGGAAGAGGGAGATTGGGTGTCATATGCTGCCAGCAACAAAAAGCAAGAAATAAAGATAGAAAGATGTGAATAGGACAGGGGGAAATTGAGTTTCAAGTTGATTGACTTTGAGGAGCTCCATGGTAGAACTCTGAGGAACTCTAATGTTTGAGGAGTTGATAGAAAAAGAGGAACTTACCAAAGCGATTGAAAAGGTGTGTTTCTGGAAAGAGAGGAAGAGCAGGTATAAGAGGCTTCATGGAATCTAAGACAGCCCCAATTTTCAAGGAGAAAATGGTTGGCGTGACTAATACTGCAGAAATCAAGTAGGAGAAAAGCTGAGAAGTGGCCAAAGTGTCCCCTGGACTCAGCAGGTAGATCACTGACAATCTCATTTATGTGGTGGAAAGGACCCTATCTATTTTGTTCCCAGTGCATATTCCATAGTTTCTGGAACAGAGTGGGTGCTCAGAACTGTCTGGTGAACGGATGGATGAATTCAATAAAAAGTTATGTAATTGTGAAAATCTTCACTTCTTTAAAATAACTTTTTTTCATCTCTTTCTCCTTGATTTAAACTGGCCTTGTACTTATTTGCTTCTTTTCTTTCCTTATCCTTCTGCATACTGCACAATAACTCCCTTAATCATTAAGTCCTAGGTCAGCATTAAACAATCTTAGGAACAAAGCTTCAAGTCTGTTGACCACAGAAACAGAGTTTCAGTCAAATTGAAGATAAGATCTTGATCTCAGTTGTGTTTTAGCTCCAGACCTATGAAGGCAAAACAACCTTCCAGCATCCCCTTGAAACCAGAGAGAATGACGCAATGACTGACATCAAGACCTGATACAATGATCAACTGCCTCCTGCCCAAACCCTGAACAATCAGAAGAGCCCAAGACCCAACTTTTTTAGCTATCATGACTAATGAGCTTTCCCCTATATAACCTCTCCCCTAGCAGTCATCGGGAAGCCAGGTCTTCGAGTGCTAGCTCATCTGTGTGTCCCGGTTTGGAGCCATTTCCATAAATAATAAACCTTTACTTTCTTGGTTGCAAACACCTGCTTGTGTCTCATTTTCTTTTGATGGGTTCAGGGAAAATGAACCCTTTTTATTTCACTAACAGTTATGAGGTACCTTGTGCCTGGCCGAGTCCCTTAGTGATCAAAATTGTAGCAGTTTAGTGGAATCAAAAGGGTAAAAGCTAGACTACAGTGGATTCAGTGAAGACTGGAAAATGAAAATGAAAAGGATGAAAAACTTTTATTTGGGAGTGGGGAGTGAAGATTTGAACAATATTGATAAATGTTTTAAATATTGAGGGAGAAAAAAATAATGTTTCAAAGCACATGCTCAGGAGTTGAATTGTCTGGGCCTAATGTTGTTTACTGAATTTACTCTAGTTTCTTAGCTTCTCTGAGCCTTATTTCCCTAATCTACAATAGTACTCCCTACCTCACAGGGCTGTTGTCAGGATTTAATGAAGTAACTCATGCAAAGTGTTTGGAAGTGTCCCTGGCTTAATGAATGCTAGCTGTGACTACAGAGAGAATAGAACCTTAAGAAACTGACAGGTGGAAGGTGACGAGTTTCCTTGATCAGGAAGGAGTCTGTCATTCTGAGACAGGAGTGGAGGAGGAAGGATGAGGTAGAGCTAGGTAAGCTCGAGAGAAATGAGGGAGTTCATGGGACTGGAGTTTTATATTTTAGGGATGTGGGGCTGAATTTTGATACAAGAGTCGTATTGAAGAGGAATTTTCATTCAAACGGCTAATCAGTTCTCTGTTCTGCTTCTGTAAATATGCTTGCTGCATGGGCTGTACTTGAAATTGACTAAAGACTCATCCTCTCTTTTTGTTTGATCTGTCTAAGCTACAAATGTAACTGTTTATACACCCTACACTTTGTAACATTTTATAACTGCTGGTAACACATTGCAACTCCTCCCCTTGTATCACAATGTAACTACCTGCAATCAAAGCAATTTCTGCCACTTTGTAGCAGCCTGAGTTCAAATTACCCAATCAGGCCATACCAAAAAGTGTCTATATAAGGAATTTTGCAACTGAGCTCCAGGCCCAGATCTTCAGAGCCCTAGCTTCTCTGGGACCTCCAGTGTAATAAACCTGAGTTCTCCAACTCTCTGGGTGCTGCTTGGTATCTCGCCAGTCTGATTTTGGATCTTTTCCACAACATTTCATAAAAGGAACCACACATCACAGCTCAGACATGGAAGATGAAGGAGGATTCAGAGAAGTGTGCTAGAGGGGTGGTTGGAAAATGGTGTAGCCTGGATCAGTTCGAAACAACAGGTGGAAGCAACCATTTAATTTGAACATTTGTTGGTTAAATGTAGCATGTCCCTCTAGCTACACTTTTGAAACTTCTTGCATTAATCCCTAGTCTTGAGAAGTACTGCAATATAGAAGTCTTTACATCTGAATATGGCAAAAAGAGGTGAGAAAGTTAACAGGATTCTCGGGCTGTAAGCAAAAGAAATGAACTCCAGCTAAATTAAGCAAAAGTCAAAATTTTTATAGTAGCTCACAGGATTTAAAGGAAAGTTAAAGAACCATGTCTCAGACACACAGGCCCAAAGACTGATCCAAGGCCCAATAGAACAAAAGCTGACAAGATCTCAGGCCTTCTCACCACCCAATGTTTGTCCTGTTGTGTAATCCCTTTAAGATTTAAATTTCTGGGAGAGATAAAGTCTGACTGGCTTGCCTTGAGGCACATGGTCACAATCAGATGGCTTTCTGAATGTGTGACTTTAATCACTCCCATCCATTCTTAGTAAAGAGGGATGGCTCCAGGAAAGTAACCTAGTGTTTTTCTTTTTCTTCTTTCCTTCTTTAATGAACACTTTATGTATCTGCTATGTATCAAGCACTTAAGACACAGGCAGGCAATAAAGAGGAAAATCAGATCAAGACTCTGCCTCCCTAAAGGGCAGGATTGTGGGAGATCAACATTAATTCAACATCTAACCTAATTATTATACAATTACAAACCAAAGAAATGCTCTGAAGGAAATGAGTGCCTCTAGGAGAGTGTATAACAAAGGAGCGTGATCTGGTCTGGGATCTAAGGGAAGAATTCCTGTGAGAAGAGATGCCAGAACTGAGATTTGAGGGATGAATGAAGAGCATGGCAAACAGTTCAAACAGCATGTGCAAAGGGGCTGTGGCTGCAAATGTAGCCGCCAGCCCCCGATAGACACACGGACCACCAGAAATCGGTGAGTTATAGGAAACAAACTCTTTATTCAGCCAGCTGGGTCTGTCAGGGGTACGCAGACCCCAAATCAAGCAGCCCCGAAATGTAGAGGTACAAGGTTTTTAAACCCTAAACCCCTATTCTTCATCCTATTTGAACACACGAGTCTATTTTTCTTCTTTTTACTAACTGTCAACCCACAGGTCAGTTGTGCAAGTGGGGGTACAGAAGCTAAAAGCTATTGTTAGAGTGTTATGTTTCCAGGGGTGATAGCCAAGCAGTAATTTTTCAGCCAGCACAGAAGAAGCCTGTGTTATACCCTGATAGCAGATCATCCTGAAAATGGGACTTTTTTTCTCAGCACCTGGCAAATTTGACTTAAGAAGAGGTTTCTAGAGGACTCTATCTGTTCCTATTTGTGATATTGGTGCACTTCAAATAATGAAAGAAAATTCAAAATGTGGCTTAATAAGATTGCCTACTTTTCTGAAAACACAGATGATTACAATTTTTTTTGTGTATTTTAGCTGTTACATATATAGAGGTTGAATATAAATTTTGCAATAAATTAAGTCAAATTTTATTAAGTCATAGCTTTCTATGGTATGATAATGAGGATCATGTTATATAACTCACAATAAGGAAAAAATATAGTTTAAAGTAAGTTTAAGTATTTTATTTTAAATGGGTTGTTCTCTGTAGAGAATAGTTATATGAAATTTGCATAAACTACAAGAGCCAAGATAGATGTTTTCATATCAGTGCTTGTAAGTTTTAACTAAATATGACACCTTATTACTTGTCTACTAAATAGAATTAAATGTTTATTCTAGACATAATTATTTGGCTTGAGCTTTAAATATTCTAGCAATATATTATTAACTGTAAGATAAAATAGTCATAAAACATATCAAATTTTGTAATTATTCTTTAGAAACATTTCTCATGTACAAATGCCTATTTCACATAAAAGCTGGTACACATAAGCATTTTTAATATTAGTATGAAATTTGAATACCACATTGGGTTTTATTTTTAAATTCATAGCATTTGGGGGAAAACCTTTGAAAAGTTATTCACCACCGCCATCCAGTTTAGAACACTGCAATCACTCCAAAGAGTCCCCTCTTTAAAGTTGGTGTTTTTCTTTTGAAACAAACATAATCTGAAACAAAGAGTAATTAGTAAATAGTCTAATAAATAACTAGACTATAAGATGTTTGTTGTTGATTAGGCAAGCCAATCAATCTGAAAAATTCAATTTCAAAAAATAAATGACACCCAATCCGCACTCTTTCCTCTACCCCCAGGCAACTGCTGATCTATTTTTTGTCCCTATAGAGAAGTTTTCGACCTACTTAAATTTAACTGAACCAGAGAAAAATGTGAAAGAAATTGTATATAGTGTGGTTTATTTAACATGTAGTCCATGGCACATAATAATGCTCAATAAATGGAGTCCATGATACATACCATGTATAAATGTCTGCTGAATGTATTGTACTTTTTAATATGTCTTCCCTTCCTGTATCAGTGTACAAAATACTATATCCTCTAGAGTTGCAAAGAAGAGAAATATGATCCAATTCTATCGTCTAGGTTTTGTTCAAATCTTCTTGAATAATGTTTTCACTGTCAATGAGAGCTCCCTGTGTCACCTCATCTGGAGGTATAAATATCACCAGCTTATAAAATAAAAAAGTCCTGAAGTTATCTCTTGTCAAGTTTGCATGAGACCATTCGGGTTTAATATTATTGCAACAACAAACAAAAGTAGTTTTATTTCATCATATACAGGTCCTTATTTCTCTTTCCTTGATAATTTTTTTCTTAGTACAAGAATTTGATGGCTTTTATTTTTGAGATTGGATTTTTTATATTGATTGGATTTCCAAATCAACAGTAAACAATTTTATCATCTAGTCATTTACACGTAATTCTCCACCCTCTACCTGCCCCCTGTTGCCACCCACCCCTGATCCAGGCTCTGGATGTTTCAAAGGAAATAAATGTAAATTTTAGAATTTGTTATTTAATTACATGGTATAGCACTAATTTTTAGAAGATGAGCTGATATGGAACTTTCACTATTAACTCATATTCAAGAATTTTGCTCTCTGCATCTTTCATAGATTTAGCTACTTATTTCAAAGCTATGAGACTATGAGCTCAAGGACCTACTATTATTCACAATTTTCTTTTCAGAAATATTGTTTGAATGAATTAGATATGGAAATAGGAGAACCATAACTTGAACCAAAAATGTTCTTTATTTATAGATTTAAAAGCATTGGTGAGACATAAAAATTTGTCCAGGATGCTAATTTATTAGTTGGATGGAAGGAAGCATGCATGAGAGGAGAGGGTGAGCAAGTGATGAACTTAATCACAACATTTGAGCTCTAGGATCCAACCATGTATAAGCCATCTTGATTTCTAATATTCTCGAATATTGAGACAACAAATTCCTCTTGCACTTGAGCTAATTTGGTTAGATTTCTGTTGCATGCATGCAAAACTATCCTCTATTTTACTTTTTCAAAAGAAGTTTATTATGATGAAATTTTCAAGCACACAAAAAAACATATAATGGATACAATAAATGAATGTCAGGGTATTCACATAAGAAGTAGAGCTTCACAAAGACTTCTGGAGTCTCCTGTGTGCTTATTTGAGGTCTCATCCCTCTCCTAACCCCCAACAAGGCCCACTATTTTGATTTTAATCATCTATTTTATTTATTTTTGCTTTTCATTATATCTTTACTCATACATATACATCCATTATAAACTAAATTGTATTCCCCCAAAATTCATATTTTGAAGTCCTAACCTCCAGTAACCCAGAATATGACTGTATTTGAAGATATAATCTTTAAAGAGATAAGTTAAAATGAGGTCATTAGGATTGGCCTTAACCCAACAGGACTGGTGTCCTTATAAGAAGAGAAGATTTGGACACAGACATGCACAGAGGTAGGAACGTGTGTAGACATAGGGAGAAGACAGCATCTACAAGCCAGAGAGAGTCTTCAGAAGAAACCAATCCAGCTCACACATTGATCTTGGATTTATAATCTCCATAATTGTGAGAAAATAAATTTCTATTATGTAATCTATCCAGTCTGTGGCAGCCCTGGCAAATTTATATAGTATCCTTAATAGTACATTGTTTAGTTCGATTTGTTCATGAACTTTGTATAAATGAATTTGTACTCTAGCAGTCTTCTATGGCTAGCTTTTTTCACTCAACGTCATGTTTGTAAGATTTATCCATATTGATGTGTTCATTCTTTCATTGCCGTAAACTTAATTATTTGAATATACCACGTTAAAAAAGTCCATTTACCTATAATGGAGAATTAGATTGTTTACATGATTTTTTGTCTGTTAGTTTTTATTTTTTTCTCTCATAAACAATGCTGCTATGAATAAATAATTTTAGAGAGGAGGTGGTCAAGATGGCATAAATGGTGGAGGCTTTATTGTGACCACACCAAAATTGTGACGAATTCATGGAGCAAACAATAAGCAGAGTCGCATGGTGTCTGGATGAAAAGAAGCCCTACAACTAGGAAGAGAATTAAGAAATCACCTTGGCATGGTAGAATGGGATGGAGATGCAAGGCTGCCCCGTTCCACACCAGCTGAGCAAGATAGAGGCTATGGCCAATGCAGCTGGCAGGTGCAGACATTCCTCTTAAAGGGGCCTCACTGCTACTGGACTTTCATGGTGATGGGCTCCCTTGCCCTGAGCTCCAGCGCTGGGGTGGCTACTCAGGGTGGGGGTGCATCAGGGACATGAGGCAGGGAGCACTGAATTGTAAAGCTTTGGGGCAAAGGCTGGAGGATTTTTTTCTCCCAGGCAGAAGTGCTGGTGGTATCCATTGATCCTTGGTTGACCCCACGTCCCCCTTCCAGTGTGCAGATGCAGATGCTGCCATAGCTGAAATGTCATCAAACTAGATAACAGAGCTTACATCAACAAGAGGATTCCCTGAAACTCCACCTCCCCCAAATTCGGGCCCTACCCAAGCCACATCCAGTATCCTCAGTGTGCCCTGTGCCTCTTGCTAAGCAGCTCCAAGCCCCACATTGGCGGCAGCCTGCATCAATTTCTGGCATGGCCTCTTGAGACAACTATAAGCACAGCATAGGTGGCAGTCATCTGTGGTTTGTTTGCTGATTTCTACCAGGTGGTCCCAGAGAGGCACAGGCTGGGGCAAAACTTGGCCTGCAGCTGGATCTCTCTCAGGACTGTGCCACTGGACCCCACAAAGCCACACTACTAAGACTGGGAGACTTAGGAACTTTACATAGTACATAGAAACAGACACAGAAAGACAGCCAAAATGGGAAGCCAAAGAAGCATGTCTCACATGAAAGAATAGAACAGAGATCCAGAAAAATATCTAAACAAAGTGGAGTCAAGGAATCTAAAAGCTGCAGAACACCAGTTATAAGGATGCTCAAAGAAGTTAGGGGAAGAATAGATAAACTCAGTGAGAACTTTAACAAAGAGATAAAAAAATACAAAATGGAGATGGAAATTATAATAGAGAACCAGTCAGAAATGAAGAATACAGTATCTAAGATGAAGAGCACATTAGAGGGAATCAACAGAGTGGCTGTAGAGGAGGATCAAATCACTGATATAAAGGATGGGGTAGTGGAGGACACCCGATCAGAACAGCAATAAGAAAAAAGAATCCAAAATAATAAAGATAATTTAAAGAGACTATGGGACAACGTTAAGTGTAACAACATTCGCATCATAAGGGTACCATAAGGAGAACAGAGAGAACAAGAAACTGAAAACCTATTCGAAGAAATAATAATAGAAAACTTCCCTAACCTGATGAAAGAAATAGACATACAACCCCAGAAAGCTCAAAGAGTCCTAGAAAGCTCAGAGTCCCAAAGAAGATGAACCCAAAGAGGCATACACCAAGACACATCATAATTAAAATGTGAAAGGTTAAATATAAAGAGAGAATCTTAAAAGCAGCAAGAGAAAAGCAGTTAGTTACCTACAAAGGAGCTCCCATAAAACTGGCATCTGATTTCTCAAGAGAAACTTTGCAGGACAGGAGGGCTTGGCATAAAATATTCCAAGTGATGAAAACCCAGTATCTACAAGATTGCTTTATCCAGCAAAGTTATCATTCAGTGTTGAACGACAGATAAAGAGTTTCCCAGATAAGAAAAAGCTAAAGGAATTTATCACCACCAAGCCCATATTACAGAAAATGTTGGAGAGACTTCTTTAAGAAGAAAAAATATATACCAAAAATATGAATAAAGGATGGCAATAACTACATATCTGTCAACAAGTTCTTCAAATGAAAAAGAATTAAGCGCTCCGATCAAAAGATATGGATAAATGTGGCTGAATGGAGAAGAAAACAAGACCCTTACATAGGCTGCCTACAAGAGACTCACTTAAGATTAAAAGATATATACAGACTAAAAGTAAAAGGATGAGAAAAGATATTGCATGATGGACCTAGAGGGTATTGTGCTGAATGGAGTAAGTCAGATAGAGAATGACAAATGCCATATGACTTCACGTACATGTGGAGTCTAAAGAACAAAAGAAACAAACAAACAAAAAACACCCAGAAACAAACTCACAGATACAGAGAACATTTAGGGTCACTAGATGGGAGGGAGGATGGGGAAAGAAATTAAGAAGTACAAATGCGTAGCTACAAAACAGTCATGGAGATACAAAGCATAGCATAAGGAATATAGTCAATAATATTGTAATAAATACGTATGGGGACAGAGGGGTATTAGATTTATTGGGATGATCATTTTGTGAGTTATATAAATCTGTAATCACTATGTTATTGTATACCTGAAACTAATTTAATATTGTATCTCAACTATAATTGAAAAATTAAAAAAAATTATAAATAAATAAATAAATTGATACTTGTTTCTGGTCATGCAGACTCAAAGTTGTCAGATAAGGCCAAATTGTTTTTAAAATTCTTTTCAATTATACTCCCACCAGCATTCCACAATCATTCCTGTTGTTTCAAATCCTTAGCAACATTTGGTATTTCAGATGTGTTAAGTTTTGTCAATCTAGAAGATATGTAATGATATCTCATTGGTTTTAATTGGCATTTTGCTGATTATTAATAAAGTTTTTCATTGTTTTATGTTTATTATTTGTATATTGTCTTCTGTGAAAGTGATTTATATTTTACTCTTTTCTACATTAGATTGTGTATTCTTTTATTGCTCACCTTTATATTGGGTCATCTTTTTCTTACTGACATATTCTTATATATATTCTGAATACTAATCCTTTGTGGCTTACATGCATTACACACATCTGGTCTCAGTTACCTATCTTTAACTTCTCTTTTGGTGTATTAACAAAAATTCTTAATCATAATGTAGTAAAATATGTAAATACTTTTCTTTATTATTTATACACTTTGTTTCTTACTTAAGAAAAATTTCCTTACCCCAGAAAGTTCCCAGTTGTGTCCTTTTTTTAAATTAAGAGAGACTTAATTTTTTAGAGCAGTTTTAAGTTTACAGCAAAGGAAAGTACAGAAATATCCCACCTACACCCTGTTCCCACACACGCATAGCCTCCCTACTATCATTATCCCCAACCAGAGTGGTGCATTTGTTACAACTGATGAACTTACACTGACACATCATTATCACCCAAAGCCCAGAGTTTACAGTAGGGTTCACTCTTGGTGTTGTACATTCTATGGGTCTAGCTGGACGTAAATGACATATAGCCATCATTATAATATCATGCAGAATATTTTAACTGCCCTGAAAATCCTTTTTGCTATACCTATTCATCTCTCCCTGCCCTCCAAATTGTGTTTTTCACATTAAAGTCTTTAATTCACCTGTAATTGTCTTTTGTGTGTGTGAGATCATTTTGAGATCTTTCTTTTACTGCTCTACAATGCCCCTTCTTTCACATATCAAGGTTCTGTATGTACGTGGGCCTTTTTTCTTTCCATCAACATATTTGCATACTTTGTGCTAATATCTCATTTTCTTAATGACTAAAGTTTTAAAATAGTCTTGATTTCCAGTATGGCAAGTATTTGCACTTTGATTTTCATCTCAAAAGGTCTTTTCTCTTCCATAGATATTTTAATATTAACTTGTCAAGTTCCTTGATTGGATTGGTACATTGAATCTGTACCTCAGTTTAGGAAGAACTGAAATCTTTGTGATACAGAGGCTTCCTATTTATGAACAGGGCATATCTCTTCATTTGAGTTATTTTTAAATGTCTTTCATAAAGTTTTGCAATTTCCTTTATGGAAGTCCTGAACATTTTTTACTAGATTTATTTTAAAATATCTCGTAGTTTTTGGCTTTGCAAATGATATATTTAGAGTTGCTTTTGCTTCCGTAAATAGTATATTTTAAAAAAACAATATTGAATGTTTATTACTCATATCTCTTTTATCAGTCTTATAAGTTATATCTCAACTTTATTAATTCAGTAATTTATAGATTTTCTTGGCTTTTCTATGTAAAAATGATATCATTTTCAAATAAACTTTTTTTCTTATCCAATCTTAGTGACTTTTATTTGTTTTTCATTTCACAACATTTTTTACTCTTTTGGTTAGGATCTCTGGTATAATGCTAAAGAGGAGTGGTGATAGTGAGTAGACTTGTCTTATTCTTGTTTTTAACAAGAATGCTCAAGATTTCACCATTATGTAGGATATTTGCTGTAGATATTTTGAGTTAACCTTTTACAGGTTAAGGAAGCTTACTTTCATTCTGAGGTTGATGAGAATTTTTTTGTGTTAAATTTTATTAAATATTTTTACTGACCCTATTAAGTTGATTTTATGAATTTTCTCTCTTTTAATCTATAAATGTCATTAAATACACTAAAATTTTTTCTAATGTCAGACCAATCTTACATTTCTTGGATAACCCACCTTGATCATGATGATAGTCTATGATTTAGTTTACCAATATTTTCAGGATTCTTGTTTTGATGTACGTGAATGTAATTGGCCTGGAACTTTCTATTTTTATATATTCCTTATTTTGTATTGATATTGAGGTGATGTTAAGTTTATAAAATGCTGTGGAACTTATTCTTTGTTTTATTCTTTGGAAGAATTTATGTAAGTTGGAATTATTTATTCACTGAACATTTTGATATGTGTATCTTTATGTTACCTATAACATTTAGAGTTAGGTATAGAAACAGACATATGAGGAATGACATTCGTAAAGCTGAATAATAAATCAGGATTGAAATAATTAATGTTAACAACTCAGCCTTTCTATAGTATTCATACCATGAAACTAACAAGAGAGAAAAAAGAAAGTAATTATGAATTATGAAAATCTTCTCTAAGCCTAATGCTTCTTTCGTGAGCATTTATGTAGAACAGAAAGACAAAACAGAAAAGCTTTGAACTTCCATTGAAAGAAAGAGAATCTTTATTTACAGAAGACAAATTGAAGCTGATTGCCACCTTTCTCCAGACATACATCTAACTCCTCTCTTTTGCCATCAGGTAGCACAGATTGAAGTGCACTGTCATTCTTTAGAATGCTGTGTTGCCATAGACACTGGCCAATTCTCAAATCCCCTTCATTTCACATATTTCCTTCACAAAAAGAGTGCTGATTGAGTTCAAACACATTTGTGCAAAAAAAAAAAAAAAAATGCATACATAGAAGGGAAACGAAATTAGATTCTGGCTGAGTTTCTTTCCTTCCTAAACCCCAACCTCCAGATTCTTTTCTTAGCTGGTGGAAAGAGCATCTTGCTTAATGGCAAAAAAATACATTTCACTACTAAACTCATTCAATAATTCTTGAGGTAAAACTCAGATAAAAAAGTAAGTATAGGCCACATAAAAATTTATTGAGAAGTTTTCTGTCACAGATTTCTTATTTAATTTGATAAGAAAAAATTCCAAGATGTCCTAAATTAAATGACAGACAAGAGTATTTAACCAGTTAATAGCTAGGGGCCAACTAACCACAGATTGCTCACATTTCTAAATGTATATTGCAGCTTTGAATGAAATTCTGTAGTGACCACCAAAAGCTACAGCATCCAGCATGTGAATCAACTTGCAGAACTGTTGCTTGTAACCAATCAAAAGTAGTAAGTATTTCTTACTTACAGATTGTGTACTTATCATAGAATTGTCCCTACTTCACCTTTTCCCACCCTTCCCCCCCCACCACCCTTATCTGTAAGCAACATAAATTCTTTTAAAGCAACTCACATCTTTATGCTTGCCTGCACATTTTTGTCTTTTCTGCCTGCCTTACTGCTGATGGTACAGACTGTATGCCCCAGAACCTGGTCCTTTTGTTACCAGAGAGTGGGGTTCCCCTCTCAACACATTGTCCAGGCTCTTGATGTCTTGAACAAAGAATTAAGCAACACACCGAAGTACAGCAGAAAAGAATAGCTTTATTGCAAGGAAAAGTAAAACAACAGTACACTTCCAGATATGGAAGCAGGCCCGAGCAACAGAAGGGTGGTTCAAAGGCTCAAGGGTGCAGTAACGATGTTTTTGGTGTTTTTATCCCTATTTACTGTGGGTGGTATTGTAGCCGCCAGCCCCCGAAAGACACACAGACCACCAGAAATCAGTAAGTTAAAGGAAACACGCTCTTTATTCAGCCAGCTGGGTCTGCCAGGGGTACGCAGACCCCAAATTAAGCAGCCCTGAAATGTAGAGGTACAGGGTTTTTAAGCCCTAAATCCCATTTCTCATTCTGTCTTAAACACAAAGGTCTATTTTTCTCCTATTCACTATCTGTCAACCCACAGTTCAGGTGATCAAGCAGGGGTACAGAAGCAGAAAGCTTATTGTTAGAATGTTATGTTCCCATGGGTTATAGCCTATGTTCCCATGGGCGATAGCCAAGCAGCAATTTTCAGCCAGCACAGTGGTTACTTTTCTTAGAGGAATGGACTTCCTTGATGGACAACTAAGATTGACAGGACTCAGTGATTCATTGTTTGCTTTCTGCGCATGTTCGTTCTCAGAATTCAGTCTGTTATAATGATATTAATGAACTTCTAGGCATATACATTTTATTATAACGATGGTATAATGAGGCTCAGGTGAGTTGAAGGTCACTGGGGTCGTCATTGCGCAGGTGCAAGTGACTGGCTTAAATTTTCTGCTTACTCGTTTCCTTGTTTGAGTTACTTTTAGTCCCAAAAACACCTTTCGGCTTGCTTAATTGTGGGTAGACTTGGGCTTACCCTTTCTCGAATAGGATGACCTCAGCATTTTGCAGGCAGACCTGAAACCCCCTAACTTTCCCGGCTAATCTTTTTCTAATGTTGCAGGAAGCGACACCCAGTGGAGGAATTTGGTCATCAGACAACTTTGTTAGAGGAAGGAGAGTTTATTAGGCCGGTGGAGCAAATGAGGCTCTAGACAGCACAGAAGCACAAGCTCCCACTGGTTAGATTTCTTACAGCTTATACACTCCTTCAGTGTCCATGCGAGGAGCACATGATTCCTTTGTCTGAGGGTCTACATGCACTTTCTAACTCAGGATAGGAGGGGAAGTTTCAGGTGGGGGCTGCAAGGGAGAAGAAATTTCCAGACCACTAGTCCTATCTATCGTTTCTGTGTAGGCGTGACAAATGTCCAGAAGGCCATTCAGATATCTATAGGTTAATGTGGTTAATCTATAACCCTTGAGTCGGTCATTTCTGTAAGCCCTTTCCTTTGCATTCCTCAGATGCTTCCTCTCTTACTAAGAGCCATGAACTCCTTATTAGTATGGCTGCTGAGGGGTGGGACATCTCTGCTTCCTGCAGAGGGTCTTAGTACCTGCCTATTGGGGTTTCATGGAGCTCTTTCTCTCTGTCTCAGTCAGAAAGGGGTCTTAGGTATCCTGCCAAAGTACCGCCTCTGTTCCTAAACAAGAAAAAAAGAAGATACAAACTTATTATTTAAATCATATATCTATTAATTTTCTATTACTGATTTGCCTATTAAGCAAGTAAAGGAAAAAAAGACTTGGTTAAAATATTTCTTAAAGAATAAAAAAACCTTTGGGTTAAAGGTTCCCTCCCCTCTTGGACTCTAAGGGCCTTGCCTGGCCTAAAGCCATTTCCGCTTACAATGGACCAATGATCCTTATCAATAGAGTACCTGAGTCACCAGTTTCAGGGTAATTATCTGGATTTGAGGGCAAGGCCTTTTTCCCAAAGAAAGAAAGAAAAGAAAAAGACTTAACTATGTTTACTTAAAAAAAAAAAAATTAAAAGTTCTATAAATACATTTTATAAATGAATGATGGCCCGTATCACTTTTCTTGCATTTGGCTCGATAAACCTTTTCTTTAAGAAAAGATTTCAGCCATGAAAGTTTTTGTTGAACATATCATATCACTCTTCATTTGCTGCACTTGTTGGGGGCTAAAAATATAATTAATACTTTTCCTCCCACCTTCTAAGTTCTTCTAGCTGGGTTAATAATCAAATTAACAGAGACAGATTAACAGGAGAAAATAAAAATTTTAATCCTTGCACATGGGGAATTCACATAAGCATGAAAATTCCAAAGACAATGATGCAACATTGGGTATATAAGACATTTCGGACAAAGGAGAAAAGAGGGGGAATGGGGTATTAGATTTCAGAAGTGAGAAAGGGTGATTTACAGGTACTTGAGGAAGAGCAGAACATACACAGCAGAGAAATTAACTCAGAAACAATGAGATACAGGAGGTGTCTAGCTAATAGGTGTCTGCCTGATGTCCTCTTATTACCATTTTTATTTCAAATTAGACTAAGGCAGCTTTCTAAGATTTCCTTTCTGAAGCAGTTTTCTCCAACTGAATCTCTTGGTCAGGAAAGTGGGGAAGGACCAAAGGTTCTTTCTGAGGCTTGTTTCTTAATAAACAGCTTAAAGTCAATAACCCAAAGGAGATTCAGGGTGGTAAAATTTTGGTTCCCTTTACACTGGATGGTATTATTAATAGTTCGCCTTGTATTAATGTTGCATATATAGATTAGAACTACTGTTGTTATATACTATTTCTATGTCTTTTCAATACTATTTAGTGATATAGACAAGAAGGATATCATTCCTATTTTACAAATTGGGGATCAGGCTCAGAATAGTCATGTATTTCCCAATGGGAATAAGTCTCTAGGTTTTCTAATGTTCATCTGGTTAAATCTATAATTCACCACGTATTTAAAAAAGGTATTAAAATTGTCCAGCTAGTGAATAGGTTGACTTCATTAATAACTAGGCCTTGCCTAGGAAAAAATTAGATCCTCAGAAAACAAAACCATCTTTATGCTATTTAAAATAATTATTTTTTCTCTTGGCTACAGAAGCAAAATGAGAAAAATATCATGAAACTGCCTGTCTTTGCCAATGGTGAGGTTGAATCTACTTAATATTGCACTATTATGTGAGACTTTTGTAATCTGTTAGATCAGTTTATAGATTTCCTGTTATGGGCTGAATTGTGTTCCCCAAAATTCATATGTTGAAGCCCTAACCCTCCATAACTCAGACTGTGGCAATATTTGGAAATAGGGCTTTTAAAGAGGTTCAAAAACTAAAATAAAGCTATTAGTGATTCAGGATAGGGCGAATTCCCCAAGCTGGGGAGACTCAAGCCTTGCACTCAGAAAGAATTGAGTTCTTAGTAAAGTATAAGAAAGCATTCAAACACACACCAAAGTTAGAGTCAAAAGAAAAGTTTATTAGAGAAGGGGTAATACTCCATAGACAAACCGTGGTCTCTTCTCAGAGACAGAGACCCTAAAGAAAGATTCAGAGGCCCGGAGACAATAGAGAGAAACAAGGACAGTGAGAGAGAGAGTAAAGGCACTGAGAGAGACCCCGAGTGTTTGGGGAATTCAGTTTCTATATTAGTCTTTAGTTCCTGTGAATTATAGTTTAAAAACTTTGTTTACCCATTTTCCTTTTATGTGGACATACAGCAAGGAAGGATAAGAATATGCAGCATGAAATGTTAAGAACACGTAGCGTAAAAGGCCTCCTGGCAGTTCCCAGCCTTTAATCCATGTTTTTCCCATGGTTTTAGCCTTAGGGAAAGAATGATTTTATTTTGTGTAGGGTTCTACTTAAAGATTCCGTTTTTCCTCTTTTCCCTTCAGGATATGGGGAAATGAGTTGTTAGCAATCCCAGAAATCTTTCTTTGTTCTGCAGGTTTCCTTGAGGTCTGGCTGCATGACTGATCAGCATATTGCAGTATCTGAAAATAGCTTTTTTTAACATTTTAGTTCTCTTGCCTCCTCCTTATACTATTAGGGTGGGCCGTACTTCAATGTGACTGGTGTCCTTATAAGAAGAGGAAATTTGCACACACAGAGAAACACCAGGGGTGTGTACACGCAGAGAGAAGATCATATGAGGACACAATGATAAGACACCATCAAGCAAACCAAGGAGAAAGGCCCCAGGGGAAACCAGATATGTGGACTTGTTGATTTTGGACTTCCAGCTGTGAGAAAATTAATTTCTGTTGGTTAGGGATCGCAGTCTGTGGTATTCTGTAATGGCCGCCCTAGCAAAGTATTACACTGACCTAGAAACATAGGATCTGAGGAGGAGGAAGGATCAGTCAATGAGAAGGATCCTTTGGCTCCTTTAGTTACTCAAGTCACAAACTGGGACTTTCAAAAAAGAGCTCTTCCACAAACTAAAAAACAAAGATTGGCATTTAACTATAAATACTCAAAGAATCATTTCATAAATAGCATTCTCTATTTTGGAAAAATGGCTTCAAATGTACTGCTCATTCCCAAACACTTGACTGAACTACATTATGTTAAAGCAAGGCAAGGCTTCAGCAGCATTTGCAAGTTAACAATGAGTTATAAACAGCCCTATATTCTTTTTCTGGGCCTTTCTCCAGAAGAAATTATTTAATTTAGAATTAATTTTTATATTCAAATAAATGTTTAATAAAGTGTTTTTTCTGTTTTTGAAACAGCACATTCACAGGAAAATATATTTTAGGTGCTACCTTTTTTTAAAGGATAATTTATTGATGTAAGATTCACATAACAAAATTAACCAGTTTGAAGTGAACAATCTTTGGGGATAACTCTGATAACTCTACAAATCCCTATCCTAGTGATCTATCCTATAGGGAAATTCAAAAACAAAATATGTTATCTCAAGATATTTTATTTTTTGTTCCTTAGACCACATAGTCTGCTTGCTCATCCTCTCAGCATTCCAAGGTAAATTAACCTCCTTGGAGCATGCCAGAAACATAAATAACAGGATTAGTAGTGTTGAATTTTTTTTCCTTTCAAAATAGCTTACTTGGGGTACAGTTTCCAATTTTGGTTTATCTGGAAATCATAAGACAGGATGGTAGCAGTATCTGTGTCAGAGGTGTGGCCACTTATTATATATCATTGCTGGGTTTTTAGAAAAACATTTTTAATGTGAAAAATGTTTATTCTCTTTAAATATCATAACATCCTCCCCACCCCCCCGCCATGACTCCCTGTAAAAAATTAAAGGAGCAAAGTGAAGGGAGAGGCTCTGATCTCCACTCACTTTTTAAAGATTTATACCAAGTTACCTTTTCCTAGAGCTATTTCTTAGAGGCATTGGAGCTGGCATTTGATATTCAGTTCCTCCAACAGATATTTGTCCAGCACTGCAGGAGGCTTGGGACTCAGTGGTGGACAAAGAAGCTTGGTGTCGTCTAGGGGTGGAGAACAGACAGTCTGGGAGGAGGACAGCCAATCAAACAGAAGACATTTTGCTTACCATTTAGTTCAAACCCCCTATTTTACAAGTATGGAAACAGTGCAGAGAAGAGAAGCTACTCATCTTTTTCTAGGAACTAACCCAGGACTAAACGTCTCGTTTCTTACTTCTCAATTCAGCATTAAAAAACCAAAATCTCCGTTATGCTTTCTTTCTGTCTTATTTGGAAAACCTGATCTTTGCTTTCAATTTCTTTTTTACTCATATAGAAGTTAGTTTGATTGTTTAAAAACCAGAGAAGAGTGCTGGCAATTGTGTAGGCTCTTTATCACGTGGGCTTCCCATGGTTTTCTCAGGGCATGCCAGCCCCAACTGGTTTGATCTGTGGACAGGACTCCTCTTCTGAGCCAACCCCTGGGATGAAGTCTGGAGTGGTTGGATGATGCACAAATGCTTCCAGCAGGCCCTGGGGTGACTTCGACCCCACTCCTTTGTTCTCAGACCAACCTTAAATCTGACACCTTCAGATTCACTTATGAACACAGCCTCTTTCTAAACCACAACTTCCTTCAAAGTCTGGCGAATTTTTATTACTTAACTGTTGGTTATGTGATGACATAAAGAAAATCATATTTTAGTTTTCATCATGAATCGAGTTCAGACCACGTAGCAATTGGTAATTCCTTGAATTTTTATTTCATGTGACATGAGTAAGACAAGGCCGGTTTTACATCTAAATAAATTGGGCAGCCACCAGCAGATCAGGGATTGAGGGATCTGGAATTACACGATTTTAGGGTTAGACAGAACCTTAAAAGGGTCACCCAGTTCAACAAAACACCCTTCTACCTCTTGAATTTCCTTTACTATTTCTCTGTTGTATGGATGTTCAGCTAGACTAGTGTCCATCCTTAATTGTTACTTTGAAACTGCTCCCAATTAGTTCATCAATGACTTTCATCTTAATCAGTTTCTCTTAGGCATTTGTCATTGTTAATTACTTTGTAAGCCTTTGGCTTCTATGACATAATTTGATTCCAATTTTCCTCCTACATCTTTGATCAGTGGTTTTCAATTAGGGATTGAAAACCCTGCAAGGGACATTTGGGAATGTTTGGAGACATTTTGGTTGTCATAAGGGAAGGGAGGTGCTATTGCCATCTACTGGGTAGAGGCCAGGGATGTTGTTAAACAAATGCACAGGACAGCCCCCTGTGACAAAGAACGATCAGGTCTCAAATGTCTATCAAGCTGAGGTTGAGAAATCTTGATCCTTGACTATTCTTTTTCTGTCTTTTTCATAAGGCCTTTTTTTTTTTCTTATCACCTCTTAAATTTTAAAATTGCCTAAGTTTCCCTCCTTGGCCTTTTTGCTTTGTTCTCTTGATGTATTCTCTCCAAGGCACACCATCCATTTCCATAACTTCTCTACCTCCCTATGCCATGTCATCAGCTCTAATATTCCTCTTGAACTTCAACCTATTAAGCAACTTTCAAGTAAGTATCTCTGTCTCTACATTCTGTAGACATTGCAGATTCAGCAGTGCACTAAACAAACTGATCATCTTCACTTCTTTTATTCCTATTTCTTTGTATAGGATATCTTCTCCTAATAGGTCCAAGATCTTTAGGGTTGGTTGTGAGGGCTCTCACCTCGTGTGTGGAATTTGGGTGTGCCTCTCAGAGGCTTGAGGATTCTCTCAAGCCACTGCCCAGAATGCCACTTGCTCCAGAATTAGCTGCTCCTCTTAGAACCAGAGACCTGGAATCATTTCCTAATGAAACCTGTGCATTTGGAAAAGATACTCTCGAGTGGCCACATACGCCTGCTCTTTATGACACTCTTACTCATACTATGGCCACCCAAGCCAACACTTGGTGTGCCTATCTGCATTTGGGAGAGATATGGCTTGAGCTGAGGTGCTGGCTTTATTGGCTTTTGTTGCTGCTGCTGTATACCCCAACCCAGTCTTCAAAGTCTCCTCAAAAGAGGACATACCTTCCCTCTGAGTTACATTTAGAGAGCAGTGCTCTTTGCTGGACTGGTGGGTCCCAGCATTATATCTTTCTAGATTCTCTCACATTGCCTGTCTACTACTAGGAGAGATGGATGCATGGGGAAGATTCTGGTTTGGACTGCCTCCTGGACCTACAATGAAGATTTCTTTCTACCTGTTTCCTCATGCAGAGGTCAGCACACATGGCTTTTCCCATCTTCATGATATTTCCTCTTTGGAGCCTCATTGTCCCATCTGCTCATCTCTATAGCCTTGATTAGGACCATCCCTGAGCTCAACCAGGCCATGTAAAGTAGACTGAACTTTGATCTCAGAGAGAAGAGTGACTCAAACTTGGTTTAAAATTGTCTTCTCTTTGTTGTACCACTGAGCCAGCAAATACCCAGTGCAAAGGACACACACTCAGGACCCAATGAATGGACACAGCTTCCCAATGCCTTCTCAAGTTCATAGAGGTGCCCCTTAAAAGTGGGGATCTTAGTATTTTGCATGGAGTGAGAAGTCAGTGGTGTGAAGAGCCCTAATCTCTGAGTTCACTATCATTTATCATTGATAATGTGGTCACATTAGCTCTCAAATGTCCACCCTTACCATATAAGGAAATCCCTTTTGTATTAGTATGTATTCCCCTGCTCTATTTCTTGTACCAGGGAGCCCACAGAAGGTCTAACCATGCCTATTTTAACTCCAGACAATCAGACACATTTCAAAAACTTGGAACTCAAAGGTGTAGGGACCTTAATTCCAGGATTTTCTCATTACAAGCAACAAAAAACTGATTGTAGTCAATTTAAGCAAAGCACAAAACAAAAACAAACCAGGACTTAATGGAAAGTTAACAGGATATAAATCTAGACAGGTCCTGGAATGGAATCTAGGGATCGGGAACCAGTGAACATTAGGGGGCACTGTTAAAATGGTTATGTTTCAGGTTTTTTCTGTCATTTTTTAGTTCATGATTCAGATTCTAAAGAAATCATAGAATTGGTCTTGCTTGAGTGGTGTGACCATACCTGGGCTAGGTGGGGCTGTGGTTGACAGTCATCAAAGACTGCTTTCGGTAAGTTTTGCATATTCAAAGGAAAACCAGGATGCCTGTTACCTAGCAGAGCATTAATGCTCATCAGGCAACACCATCAGATATTTACAGGGTTCCTTTCTTCCCAGGAGGCTGTGAGTGCAAAAGGATGAGCAGGTCCAGGAATTTGGTACAATTCCCTCCTAAGCAACTTTTTGCTCTGAAGGCCAATGTGTTGGGACAGGGGTGGTCAGAACTCAGGGTTTGGCCAAAATATCCTGTTCCATCACATTCTTCTAGATTACACTACATTTTGTAAACTCTTTTATTTATTGTAGGCCTGAAATGTAAAACCAATAAGTTGAAATTTATCTTCACAGTTATAGCACCCTTCAAAGCTGCAGATTCCCCCGACCCCCACCAAGATCAAAGCACTGGAATATATGTCAGGAAGGAAATCACTTAAGCTTAGTAATGCCCAGAGAAATAATTATGCACACGATGTATTAGAAAAAGCACTGGAACAAAGCAATTTTAAATCAGATGCAAAGGTAAAATAGAAATGATAAGTACAGAAAGCAGAATCTAGTAATTATAATTCCCTAGTCTCCTGATCAGTTGTCTGCTTATTCATTGATTGTCTCCTTTATTATTTATCAAGTGTTTACTCTGCATTAGTAATAGGTACAATCCCTGCCCATGTCGAGTTTGCACTCTAGCAGGAATCACCTTCTAGTGTTATGTTAATTTAGAAGAAAATGTATAGTTTGAATATTCAAATATTTCAGATATCCAAGTCACAAAACTATGCCAAAGTCCAAAGGAGAGTTTAAAAAGAATTTATATTTCACATTTGAGAATTAATATACAGTATTTTTTTCTTTTTTTTCCCTAGCTTTAACTTGTATGCCCATTTTTCCTAATTTAATTTCTTTTTCTCTAAAATAAACTGCAGAAATTAGGGAGAGGAAAGATTCTTAAAACATTTGGAGATGAGTCTGTTACCCTCAATTTGTAGTGAATAATTCTTTCAAGGAATTACATTGGAGCTAGCCACGAAAAAAAAAAAGCAGCTTTTCCTAATATTTGAAAGGCCATATTTATGCTTAAGAGTTTTTTTTGTTTTGTTTTTTTTTTTACCTTGAGCTATGCGAGGTTGGCTGTTAAATGCTCCATGTGGTTCAAAAAGAGATATTGGGAAGGTTTTGGAGCTATTTGCAGTAGTATCAACAACAAGCAGGATCAGAGGTTTGTAGGCTTCCTTTCCCCCCCGCCCCCACTCCCGCTCTGCAGCAGCCCCACCCCCCATCTCTGCTGAACTGCTCATCAGTGGGGCTGCTGCCCAGGGAGCATGACTCTGAGAGGGTAGAGATGCCCTCTATCATGGTCTTGTTTGCATCCCTAGCATTGAGCACTGGCTGGCAGAGTTGGCACTCAGTAAGTATTTAAAACATGAATGAATAAACATAAAAAGTTCTTTGAACAAGAGAAGAGAAAATTTAATCCCCCTAGATTACTAATCAGATATTTTTACAGTGCCTTTGACTGGTTAATTCGAAATTGCGTTTGAAATACTAAAGAACCAAGGCCCAATAAAAGCAGACAAGGACTTTGGGTGTCCAGAGATCTCAGTTTTCTGGGATTACCATTAAAAGTATGCTTCTATGATTACATTAAAAGTGAATATCAATGTTTATTTGGCCAGTGCTCTGATTTAATTACAAATTCTTCTTGATTTTGGGTTACATTTTGATTTACATAAGACAATTTGAAATCTAGGTGTGCATACTTGGAAGTTATTTTTGGATAATTTTTGGTACTTTAGATATTTTACAGATTAAGAAAGGTTTCTGACCCTAATAAGCTTAAGGGAGGTTTTCTTACATTGGTGATGGTAAATGACTTTCATCTCATTTGCCAGTTTTAATGGATTGATTTCCCTATAATGTCAGATTGAGAAGGATTCTGAGGCCAACCCAGAACCCTGTACGGAAGGTTACCACATGTGATTATCAGTGTCTTCCTTAGCTAATACATGTATGGGGATCATTTCCGTTTCTGTTCTATAAATAATAATATAAGATTAGAAATACCTCTTCTATGACTAGAGACTGAATACAGCCAAGGTCTGCAAACCAGGGGATGATTAGTAAATACATTAACATAGTCATTTTGAAGGACAGTTATCTGTTATCTTGATGGCAAATGGCCTGAAATAAAATTAGTGAGGAAGTCTGGTTTCTTGGTAGAAACATGAAGATCTAAATGAACACAAACACAAGAAGTCACTGATGAGTCTGCTGAACCTGGAAGAAAGGTTAATAAGCTTGGTGGGGGTAAGAGCCCAGGAAATGGTGCCAAATAACCACAGTTCAGCAGCTACTCATCAACTGGGTGTCTTTGGGCAACACAGCCTCTTTCTCTGGGACTATGTCCTCATCTCTAAGATATGGATAATAAAACCTGCTCTGTAGGTGATAATAAGTATATATACTACATATATGTATATATACTGTATATAAATAGATAGATAGATAGATACATACATAGATAAAGGGTCTGGATAGAGAGCTACTCAAACAAAAGCCATTTATCTATCTATCTATCTATCTATCTATCTATCTATCTATCTATCTATTTATTTATTTTGCCACAGAAGTATAAATTGCTGAATTTCTTTGAAGATTATCCTTTAAATTAGTTTAATGTGTTTATGTTTCAAGCATGTTTTTGGAAAAGTTTCTATTCTAAAAGATCAATGAATGTGTCAGCTATTGATTGCTTTGTAAATATTTAAATAAAGCAACATAAGTCCCATGCACTACCTGGCATGAACTTTGTTTGGCAACCCTATGTAAGAGGGTAATCTGGAGTAAGATATATTACCAATTAATCTGAATCTACTTATTTTTATCCTCTAGACTTGATACAAGCTGCCTATTGAGGCTTGCACTACCCAGTTAACCTCTTCAGCCAACCTCTTCAGCTGCCATAGTAGTAGGGTACTCAGATCAGAAGAAATCGTTCAGAACAGATGTATAACTCAAAAGACAGGCTCAAAAGACAGGGAAAGATGGTGTTTTCAGCCATCTTTCACCTGACTCCTGTAATTTTGGCTGCTCTTAGAAACAGATCTCTTTTAAATAGAAGTTGTTTTTTAGATCCAATTTAAGCTTAGACTTATCTCTGGAGAAGTCTCAACAAGGAGAACTATGCAAACATTGTTTATTAAATGAAACTGTTTTTTAGGTTCTTTTAGAATTTCTAAATGAAAATTCAGGTAGGAAATGATCATTATCAAAATGGTATATGTACAAAGAGATTTTATCTGTATTTACTCGCCTGTAGGAAAGCAGTCTGAATATCTGCTTCTGACTCCATGGGGACAGAAAGTAGGGCAGCAGGCGAAACTTTTATCATTTGCTCATAGTTTTAAAATATAAAAAAATTTTCATCTGGGCCCAAAAGGTAAAAGCTGCTTTTTAAAATAGTCCATTTGGATACAGGAAGATCTAAAAGACAAAACAGGCTTGTGTTTTGAGTTATTTAGACAACCTAAAAAAATTTATTGTGGAGAAAGTAAAAGGAAAACACACACATGCCCACACTGCTGATTGATGAGAAATCACGTACGCAAACATCTGGGAAAAGAAAGCTACCTAGAAATGTGAAATTCAAAAATTTCAAGAATCATTTCATAGCATTTGCAGGTTTAGGAGGCAATAGAGTTCAGTGATTACAAAGTTGGACTCCATTGGCTAACAGACTTGGATGCAAATCCTAGCGACGTCCCAGCTGTGTAACCTTGGAGAAGGTACTTCACTCTCTATGCCTCAGGTTCACCATCTGTAAATCCACAATAACGCCGCCACCACCTCATGTTTGGTGTGAGAATTGAGACAGCATTTGTAAAGTGCTAGGTATGGGGATTCATACAAAAGAAGGAGGTCAGTAATGTTAGCTTTGGTCATTTTAAAATTCTTAGGCTGGTGAGAATGACAGGAGACCCAGAGTTGTCACTGAGCAGAAGCATCAACACTTCCCAGGTGGTTCTGTTAGGTAGCTAGTCAGACATGAGCGACAAGGGGAACAATGGAATAGGGGATCAGCCTAGAGACCGCCCAAAGGACACCCTGATGGTAGTAGAATTCTGGGTATGCACGTGCACACTAGGCAAAGAATTATATAGCGGCCAAGTGTCAATCAAAATGACCTCAGGTGCCAATCACCTAGGAAAGCCTTTGGAACCACGTATCATGGCCCACATATAATGCAGACATTCCCACTTCTGGGCCCTTTTCGCCCTTCTGAGTCATTTTGTGTAGCTTTTTTGTGGCCTTTTTGTGTAGGTTATTGTGGTTATAGTGCTCTGTTACAACTCTCCATTGAAACCATGTGCCTCCTTGGGGCATGCTTTGTTTTCCTAAAATATACTTTTAATAAATCTTTTCTAAAGCTCACTGACCTAAAAAAATAATAAAAAATAAAAAATAAATCTCACTGACTTGTGATTCTTCACTACATCAATGAGGAAGAACCAAGGAAAAATGCTAACTACACTTTTGAACCGGTATCCCTCTCCACGCCTACTGTTGGGGCAACACCCAACTCCAATCAGCCCCGACAGTAACAGTTCCTGCATTGGAGGCGGTGAGAGGAGGAAAATGCCATCTTTCTGATTGAAAAGTTCCTTTTTCACAGATAGCTTTAAGGTACTGTTTTAGGAATACAGGTTTTGTTTTATTATTCTTAAATTGTGTAAGTTACATATAGCTTTGTATGTATGATATCTTTTATAACCTTTCAAAAGTAGGTCTTCATGTACTACATTTTAATACGTTAATTGCTTTAATAGTGATACATGTTCTCAGACATGCACGGTTCATACTTATTTTTTATAAATAAAATTAATGGCCAAGTCAGATAATATTTCATATGGTCTGCTTGGGTAGTGAAGCCTTTTTATTCCTCTTGAGATCCAGTAGGAGGTTAGTATTTGTCCCTTGTTTTTGTCACATCTGTCTTTCTGTGTTCAAATTTAACTAGATAAAATTTGAATATCTATATCAATTTAACTTAAAGGGCAAACATCAGATAGGGAGAAAACACATCCTCTACTTACATTGCAAAGGGTTGTATAATTAAGAGGCATCAGATAACTCTAGAACAATGGATTAATATCCTTGACATATGGCAATCGTTGTTGTACAACTTTATAAATTTGGTAAAAATCATAAGAATCATAAAAATTATTTTACTCATTGTAACAGTAAAAGAATTATTCTTTTAATGATGGGTAAATTTTATGATCTGTAAAACGTATCTTAATAAAACTGTAAAAAAACCCTTGATATATAAAGAACTACAAAACAATTGGGAAAAAAACAACTCCATAGCAAAACATAAAAGAGGGATAAGCACAGAAGAACAAGTATGGATGGCTAATAAAGATAAAAATAAGCTTGATTTCACCCAGCCTTTAGGAAACTATACTCTAACACAGCAGTGAAAGCACTTTTTATGCATTATTTGGACAATTTTTTATATGTCAATTCAAATCATATAAATTATTTGAGTAAGTAGTACATGTAAAGTGTACATGGATAAAAATGGAAGAGGATGTAAAAATGTACAGGGAAAGTTCCCTTTCACCTCTTTGTTCCAGATCTCTAGTTTCTTT
This sequence comes from Pteropus medius, assembly GCF_902729225.1. Classification (NCBI taxonomy): domain Eukaryota; kingdom Metazoa; phylum Chordata; class Mammalia; order Chiroptera; family Pteropodidae; genus Pteropus; species Pteropus medius. The sequence continues at coordinate 274,723 of NW_024343578.1, forward strand.
TCCTCCAGTGCAGCCAATGTTATCAGTATCTTATGCAATTTTCCAGAGGCATTTAATGCACGTACGGGAAATGTGTATATTCACCATCACTGCTATGCACAAATAGCAGGGCACTGTATAAATGCTCTGCACATTGCTTTTTGCTCTTCCACTTTCAAGTGCTTCTGCAATGACTACCTAGAGAGCATTCTCCTCATTTTTTCTATAGCTATATAGAATTTCATCGTGCAGACATACAAATTTATTTAAAGGTTTTCTATTGGTGGAAATATTTTTTTCAGTATTTTTCCTTTAACATTGCACTGTACATACATTACTTCACATATGTGTGAGTATGTGTGTGGAGTAGATTCCTAGATGTAATTTTGACAAATACAGCAAAGCTTCTAGAGGTTGATAGCACATAGCATCAGTGAAGGTTTGGGGAAATGGATAGCTCACACACTGTTTTGCAGTAGCAAAAATTAGAAATATGCATATCTTTGACCTAGAAATTCTATTTCTAGGAATCTCCTCTACAGAAATTCTTACAGATGAACACAACATTATATGTTCCAGCATTGTTTTAAATGGAAAAACGTTAGAATCAACCTAAATATATATCAATCTTAGTAACAAAGTTATAGTACATCCATACTATGGAATATTATGGAAAGGTGAAAAGAAAGAAGTAGACCTTCATGAGTTGACATGAAAAAGCAGCCCTCTAATATGTGTTAATAAGAAAACCATGTTACATGAGTGGTATGGTCCCACATAAGACAGAAGGAGAAAATAGATCTACAGATCTAGATCCAGATACCACATATCCCCTCTCTCCCATCTTCCCTACTTCTCTCCTTTCTGTAAATGCAAAGAAAAAGATCTGGATGTACAGTATACATTAACATTTTGTATTAATTAGCTAAAGAGAAAAGAAAAGGATTGAAGAAGAATAAAAGGGGAATTTCTACTTTTATTTTTCTGTATTTGGAGCACATATTCACATATAACTCCTATAATTTTAAAAATATGCCATTTGTAAGTACAAATAAAAATTCTAATGAAAGGTATCAAGTACCACTCCAAGACTTTCTTTTTTTATTAATCATGAAAAATTTCAAGTATACATGAAGTACAGAAAATAATATAACAGACACTCATGGATTCACCATCCAAATTTAACAGATGTTAACATTTTGCCAAATTTGTTACAGATTTTGCTTTAAAAAAAAGAAAATGTTACTGCTATAGTTATAGCTCTGTGCCCTACTCCCTCAAGGTGGAAACTTTCTTAAAGTTATGTATCATTTAAAGTTTTTAGAACATAAATAAAGTGCCCTTAGATAATTTAAAAGAAAAAAGTTTTAAAAGTTAAGCTTAATTTCCCCACATTTTGTAGAAAACTTCCTGTAAGAGGGATTACAAATTGCATTTTTCTTTTTATTTTGAACTACTTGGAGAGTTTGTGCATTTCCCGTTCATCACTCCCCCCCCACCCCGCTCCCCCACCGTCTGGTCTCACTCTTATCTCCCCGAATGAGCATCTTCTCTGGGCTCTTTGTTTCCATCCTTTGCCCTCTGTTCCATCTTGACAGCTACTGCCAGACTATCTTCCTAAACCAGGGTTTCTCAACATAAGCATTCCTGATGTTTTGGGCTGGATACTTCTTTGCCATGGGGGCTGTCCTTTGCACTGCACTGTAAATGTTTGGCGGCATCCCTAGGCTCTACCCATTAGATGCCAGCAACACCTTCTCCAGCTTGGACAACAAAAAATGTCTCTGGACTTTGCCACATGCCCTCTGGAGGACAAAATTGTCCTGGTTGAGAACTACTGTCCTAACTGTGGCATTTGATATCACTTCCATGCTCAAATAGCCTCCTATTTGACTACAGCATTTTTAAACCCTCTCCCATCCCAACCTGATGTAATTCGTCCTTCATTTCCTGCTCATTTCTTACTTCTTCCCATCAGTTAGGTAGATTCTCTTCTTTGGGCTTTTGTGAGTGCTTTCCTGCATCTAATGGTTTCTTATCAGTTACTTTCTGCCTGTCCAACCCCTGTTTGCACTTCAAAATCAGACTTAAGTGCCATTTCTTCATAGAACATTTTCTGATGACTTTGGCTTCAACCGTGTCTTCTTGGAGGCAGTGAATCTTATGGTTCAGTGGATGGGCTTCAGAATCAGATGAATGTGGGGACAGCCCTGATGCTTCCACATGTAAATTGTGTGACTTGGACAAATAGTTTAGCCTCTCTGTGCCTTGTCTCCTTATTAATATAATGGGGACAACAATCTCTACCTTGCAGGGTAGTTGAGAGGATTAAATCCCATTTTGTAGACTCTGCCTGATGCCTGAGTATATATGTTATTTTATGACTTTTAAGTTGTTTCACATGTGTTTGTCTTAACAAAGAGAACAAACATTTTTAAAAAAGGGAATTATGTGCTAAACTTTTACTTTGTTATCCCACTGATAAATCCTTTGTAGATGCCCAATAGATATCATTGACTACATGGGAAAAATACTACTGTACAAATATATCAATTATAACATTGTTACTGTACTTACAGCCTTGACCACATAACCTGCTGCCTCAACCTTCCATTCCTTCCCAATGAATTTCAGAAGCATTAGGTTTATTACCTCAATTACTTTTAAAATAAACATACACCACCAGTTGGTTACTACTCTGTTGAAATGACTGAAATGATGTATTGCTCCAGTGATGAGTGAGGATGACTTGTGTCATAGCGCTCTTCGAAATACAGATGGAAATTATGATACTCAAAAGTTCTATGACATCTCTTTGGGATAATCCTCTGTTAAGGTGCTGGGTGTTGCTAGTAGTTTAAATTTCTTCTCCATCGGTCATAATGAAGAGCACAAGTTTAGAATTCAGACGATTGTAATCTCAATTCTGCTGCATACTAGCAGTTTGACTTTGGGGAAATTTTAAAATCTCTCTAAGCCTCAGTTTCTTTATCCGTAAAATGTAGGAAATAATAAACATACACCACCAGTTGGTTACTACTTCCTTATGAGACTGCAATGAGAGAATGCATCAACTCTTAGCACAGTGTTTGGCACATGCCAAGTGCATGGCAAATGTTAGCTACTCAGTCATTAATTTTTCTCTCCACAAAATTCAAGCACCAGCTATGCTCTAGGCCATGGGGAAAATAAAGGCCTTGCTGTCATGGAGTTTAATGTCCAGCATTTATTATTTTGAGTGTAGTAGATAGTGTGGTAGGGGCATTTTGAGTGTGGTAGGGGCATTTGATCATTAACCAATGTCACCATAAAAAAATTTAAATAAATAAGTGTGTAAGTAAGTAAGTAAATAAATAAAATGTAAGGGACATTTGATTATGTGGTAGTAGTAAAAGTCTTATTGGAAAAATTACCAACCAAAAAATTCAAACAAGAGACTTGAAAAATTAACAATGTTATTCTATGGTCATACAATGCTTGGAAATAAGTCTGATATGAATGTAGAGTCTTAACCTTCTAGAAAGCCTCAAGTATCATTTTTATTGTTATGGCAAATGAGTATAGTTGGTGGGTTTAGCAGTGACACGTGAGAGAACTTGCACACAGAACTACTGAGCCAGAGCCAGGGACTTAAACTATCCCATGTCCTGCCATATATACTTTCTAACCCACTTTGCTGCTCATGTTACATCTTGGGCCTGAGATACCTTCCATGGTGATGTGTATAAATTTAATTTTCTTTTTTGTAAGTTGGTTTTTAGAAACCAACTTCCAAAAGGATAATGATAAAGTAAGTCACTTTCTCTGCTGTTTTTAGCTTCACTTTAGAGGGGTAAATGGAGATTTCCAAGATATTTGTACTTATCACTCATTGGGGGAATTTTACAACTGATCTGTAGCATGAACATGAAGCCCTTTGCTTCTTGGCCTCTAAAACATATATCTTTGTACATGTTTCCCCAAATTTATTATAAAGGAAAACATGGAGTGAAAGAATTGATGATATATCACTCATTCTTTGGAGGCTAAAAGACTCCTGTAGAGCAAGAAGCAGTTCCCTGGGGCCTTCTCTGCCTTCTCTGGGCTGTTTTTCTACTCCATGATGGAGGTGACTTGTGGTGACATGACAACTGTAAGGTCCAGGGCTTTCTGACTCAGCATTTTAGGAAAGATTAACTGGGAAATTTTACTTCTAGGAGTTGATCTTAAGTAATTATTTAAGATTATTAATAATTATTAACAAATCAATAACTATATTAATAATTATATTAATAACGCTAGTTAATAATTATATTAAAATATAATTTATAATTATTTATACATTATTAATAATGTCCTTAATAATTATAGAGATGTAATACAATCTAGCTATAAACCTGTTCATTGCAATGTTGCTTATAATAAAAATGAAAACTTCCTAAGTACCCAACAACACAAGATTAGATAAGAAAACAGTGGTAAATCCGTATAGTGTAATATTCTGCAGGTGCTTAAAAAATGGGGAAGATATGGAAAGATGTTCAAGATATGGTAAGACAAAAAAAGCAGACTGTAAGCAGTAGGCCCAGTAAGATGTTATTTTAATAAAAGAAAATATCTCTGTGTTAGGTATATATGTATAAGAAATGACTGGAAGGATATTTAGAGTGGGTCCCTGTGTATATGGAGATTATGAGTAATTTGAATTTCTATCTTTTTGATTCTCTGTAGGCTCTGGAAATAACTAGTGGAAGTCATCGTTGGTATCTGTTATGGACTAAATTGTGTCTCATCTAAAATTCATGTGTTGAAGTTCTAACTCCAGCACCTCAGAATGGGATTGTATTTGGAGATAAGATCTTTAAAGAGATAATTAAGTTAAAATGAGGTTGTTAGGGTGAGTGTTAATCCCATATGACTGATGTCCTTAAAAGAAGAGGAAATTTAGACACAGACATGTGCAGAGGGAGCAGATGGCCATCTACAAGCAAAAGAGAGAAGGTCAGAAGAAAATGACCTCACTAACACCTTAATCTTGAATTTATAGCTTCCATAGCTGTGAGAAAATAAATTTATGTTGTTTAAGCCACCTAGTCTATGGTATTTTTTTATGGTAACTCTAACTAAATAATGTAGTACCCAACCCCCAACAATCTTCACATCTTTCTTCTTTTCTAATAGCACTCCAATTTGTTTAGGTGTCTGCCTTCCTCTGTGAGAAATGAGTCCAACCCATTCCCATGGCAATGGTGACAAGTCCATTCCCTTGCTAGTTACTGATTTAGATTATGCACATGTGACTCAATTCTGGCCAACTAGAAGTAAAAATTCTGGTGGGTTTCCATGTTTTCTTAGATGATGAGATACACCCTAAGGCAGAGTTCTCTGGTTTATATTTTTACTGGATATTGTCATATCTGCAATGAAGACTAGAACTGTGGCAGCCATCTTGGGATTGTGAGAGAAGCTAGCTTGAGGAGCCACCCTTCCTTGAAAAAGATAGAAAAGCAGAAAAATAGAAAGAATATGAATCCTTGATTATGTCTTGTAACCCCAAGTAAATCATCCTGGAGTCAACCACCTCCAGACTTGTTTAATGAGATTACAGTTTATTTTGTAAGCCAGTTGGAGTTTGGTCGTCTCTTACTTACAGCCCAAATCATCCTAATTGGTACAATTGAAACCTAGAACAAAACAGGTTAGAGAAAAATAGGTTCTATAAAAGCATGAACTCCTATATCTAATAAACTACTCCAGCATAAAACAGCTTTTCTTTGGCTACAGCCCAAGGTCCTAGTGAAGGACTCATTTTGTTCAGAATATGGACACCCATAGAATATACACTGGAATGCCTCCCTTTTCATGTTCCCTTGTCACTGAACACAGTGAGTACAAAAAGCCAAGGGCCATGTTGCATAGCAATCTCAAAGGATTATTTAACTGAAATAGCTGCCATATCCCAGCCAGTTAACTCATGAAATGCACAGCTCAAGACCCTGTTCTGGAGGGAAGCTGGGGGACTAGAAAGCATAAGGAATTAAGTGCTACCTGCAAAATGATTCTATTCATGGTAAGATAAGATGAATAAAGATTATGTATAAGTAGAAATAAATATAAATAAAGATAAATAAAGATTATGTATATGTAGAAAGGATAGAGCGTGCATACAGGGTTTGTTTTCATTGGAGAAGGGGAGGAAAGAACAAAGTCAAGACTGTTTCCTGGTCCCACATATTTATAAACCATTTGCTGTGTTTAGTCTTTCCATTTAGGTTCCTTTTCTAATTTCATCCCCTTAGATGGGGTAGTCTTTGTTAACTACTCCACCTAAAGTATGGTGCCCTATCTATTATTTCCTCAGTCTCTTCTATGCACTCATACTGCGTTGTTTTTCTTGATAGCATCCCTACATTGACACAATTTCTCTAGAGGAGATTCTTTCTTTCTCTCTCTCTCTCTCTCTCTCTGTCAATCTCTCTTTCTCTCTCCCTCAGCAGCACTGTGCAAATCAATCAATGATGTAGACCCTAGGAGACTTTGGAAGTTAACTGAAAAGTTTTCACTCTCCTGCTGGGAATAGACCTTAAAGAATTTCACACAGGCATAAAGATTTATATATAGTAGAGCATTCATTACAACATTGTTTGCAATAGAAAAAACTAGAAAACAACAGAAATGTCTATCAATAGGAAGCCATTACATAACTTATGGTACATCCATACTAGGAATTATATGTATTAGTTAATGTAATTAATATTAATATTAATATTAATAATAGTACCTAAGAGCTCTTAAATTATTATCTCTGTCTCATCATTTATTTACTCTAAAACTTTTATTATCCCTACTTCACAGATAAGTGAACTGAGGCACATAGAGGTTAAATGATTTGGGCAAGGTCAGACAACTAGGAACTGGCAGATTTAGGATTCATGACCAGTCTATTGCTAGCACATACACTTTTGACCACTCTTCCATATTGTCTTCCAAGAATTAAGATATTCATATATATATATGAATGTAATATATATGTATATATATGTGTATATATATGCTCATATTAAAAGAAACTTTTAGGAATTTTATTAGCTGAAGATAAAATGGGTCTAGAATGAATCTGTTCAAAAAACAAAAGATATTGATAAGTGAGTATATATGTGTGTTGCGTATTATCAGTGCTTAATTCTGAGGAGGAGGGGAAGTGGAGAAGGTAATGGGAACTTTCATATATACTCTTTATATTCTTAAGATGCTTGGGTCTTTTATAACAATAATGTTTTCGTGTATTAACCGAGTAATTAAAAAACAATTGTGCAACAACTAAAGCTACCACAAGAGGGCTCAATAGCTGCTTACCATGATCTCCCTCTAGAGTTGGTGCCAAGAGAGCTGTCCAGGTGCTGAAATGTGCGGGTTGAGTAGTTCAACTGGAGTGACACTAGGGGAACTAGAAAGCCTCTTGGAGCCTCCACTGCCAAACTCTGTAGATGAGAATCAGTTGGAGTATGGGACTGAACTGAAGTCTTTCATCCTCTGTGTAATTCCAGCATAAATCGGCTCTAACATGTCAAGGTAGGGTGGGCAAGTGGTAGTATTTCATTATGCTCCTCACCCAAGAAAACAGATGACATTTGCTATTAAAAACCTGGGAGAGATGGTCAGCTTGGAAATTTGGGGTGGAAGCTTCAGTTAGCAATAGAGACCAGGAATTCCTACCTAGTTCTAAAATAATTGGAAGAGGATATGGCCTAGAAAAAGAAGATATTTAAAAAAAAAGATTTTATTACCTTGAATTAATTTAAGAACCCAAACTTTAAACTTCTTTGTCATATAGTTTGTAAACAATGGCCAGGCCCCTTACTTTGCTGTTTTATGAGACTGTAAATGCAAATGTGGAAATAAGAACTTTGTAAAAATGAAAGCTTCTATAGTGTTCAAACTTGGTTAAGGATTAAAGAAATACATATGCGTATATATTGCTCCTGAGAGTTTAAATGGTCACAACCTTTTAGAGGGCATTTGGCAGAATCTATCAAAATATCAATGAATATTCTTTTTGGCCCAGTAATTCCACGTTAAGAATTTAACTTAGAGAAATGTTAGTAAGTATGCAGTATCTTTTCATTGCAATCATGCAGACATTATACCACTGTTTGTTGTGCTAAAAAACCTGGAACCAACCTAAATATTATTGGCAGGAGGTGGGTTAAGTTGTGGTTTAGCAATTAATATGCAGACAATAAAAATGTTGATTTATATGACTAGACAAGAAAAGAGGTCCATAATATTTTGTTGGATTAAAAAACATAGGGTAGATATGGGCAGTGAACACACAATGCAATACACACATATATATATGCCTTACTGTTAAATTGTACACCTGAAACTTACTAGATTTTGTTAACCAATGTCACCATAAAAAAATTAAAAAACATAGGGTAGAGAATGATATGCATAATATAATCTACTAAGGTAAAGAAATTTTCATATGTGTAGGTAGAAGAATATAGAAGGCCATACACTAAAATATTAACAGGAAGTTTTATTTAGAGACTGGGATGCCAGGGAAAAGGTAAGGGACTTTTCGCTTGCCGTTTGATAGACATTTGTATTATTATTTATATATACAATGAGCATGTACTATTTTATGCTTTTAAAAAGATAAAAAGGAATTATGTAAACCAAAATATTGAGGTAAGATATATTACTATTCTGCATTCTTTTAAAATTATTTTTTTTCAGTTGTGTATTTAATGACACTAGGAAATTTGATTCTCTTTAGTTTTTTTCCTTCTTTTGGTCTCCAGCAAGGATCTTTATCAAAAGGCTTTTTAAAAGTGAGATGGATATTACCCTAGAAATTTCTCACTAAGAATCAAATCATAAAAGTTCCTTGGCAACTCAATAGATTAGCTCACATGTCCATTCTGCAAGAGTCATGGTAAAAGACAGCTACTCGCTAAGGCTTCTTGGCTGTGAGGTTGCAGGTTTTGCTCTGCTGAATCCAAGGATCTGAGAAAACGGATTGGGTCTGTGCTAATTTATGAGTCATTTTAAACTTTTCTTATGCCAAATTCAATTAGTATTTATTAAACTCCTGACTTTGGAAGGGGAAGTGAGGTTTTAGGGGGCCAGAAATCTGTCTCTCATTGGAGAGTCCTGAACCAGCCATCGATGGAATCCTTTGTAAAGAGTCTAAATTATAGGGTGAGCATTGCGATAGATTTTTAAAAAATGGTTTGAGGCACCAGATTTATCAATGTTTGCAAATTGTACAATCACAGGACAATTCTTCTGACTTGTGTCAGTGTGTTTTTTGGGGGTTGGGGAGATGAATAATCAAAGGCCAAAATCCAGTAACAGGTCACAACTTCCATCTGCATGTGGGCAATTAGAAGTTTTCTAATAAGATATTAATATGGTTAAGCTGTCTTTCTGTACAATCTGTTTAGAATCATGTTTGGGACATCGAAAATTTTTAAATGTTAAAGCAAAAACTAGGGCCTTCACGTTTTAACAATTCTTCATCCTTACATTTTATGTGTTCAGTAAATCAAGTGTATTGTAGTTGATGTTTTGGCTGCATTAAATTGCTATTTAAATGGAAATGTAACAACTAATGGGACTAGAAAACATTAACAAGCCAAGTAGCATTCCATTCTGGAGTGCCAGGGAAGAGAGGGGATCAGGGCTCTGTTATTTATCTCTTCCCACCAGTAAAATTCTTTCTGGCTTATTTCAAAACAAGAAAAAAATGAAAGACAAGATTTACATACTTCTTTGTCCATTGAAGAACTGAATCTGCAGTGATTTTGTCCCTTCTGAGTGAGATCACTTGCCTTTCCTTAGAAGTGGCTTCAGAACAAAATGATAATAGTTCTCTTTTAATGGAACACTTACTATGTGCCAAACAGTTTTATCTCATTTACTCCTCACTACAATATCAGATAAATTCTATTTAGGAAATATCATTTATTCCCCTTTTGCAGATATGAAAACTGAGGATTAATTTATCCAAGCTTATACTACTGGTAACTAGAGGGGTAGCTTAATCACCACTTACTTAAGCAATTTAGATTTATTGACTGTCTAGAGTCTATGCTTTCCTTCTGGGAATTTTAGAATAAGAGAAACTTGCATGACCTACTTTTTCTTATTAGTTGATGATGTGCTTTGGGAGATAAATCACATATTGATGAAACAATGTGTAAAAAAGGGAGCATTAAATAGAATAGACATAAATCTAATATAAAAACTGAGAACAAGATAGTGTAAACTATCAGAGGCAGGCTAAGGCAAAGGCCAAAAAACTCTAGAGTGAAGTGTCTTATTGCTACACTTCATTGATTGTCACAACAAAATTCAAAGGACCAGGTAGCTTAAACAACAGAAATTTATTTTCTCACAGTTCTGGAGGCTGGAAGTCCAAGATCAAGGTGCTGGCAGAGTCAGATTCTCCTGAGGCCTCTCTTCTTGGCTTGTAGGCAAATATCTTCTCTCTGTATCCTCACATGGCCATTCCTCTATGCACCACACTCCTGGTGTCTCTTCCTCTTCTTCTAAGGACACATGTTATATTGGATTAGGGACCCATCCTTATGACCTCATTTAATTTCGATTACCTCTGTAGAGACACTATGTCCAAATACAGTCACATTGGAGATAAGAGTGTCAACAGATGAATTTTGTGGGGGACACAATTCAGTTCATAACCTGGTCAGTGTGAAGTGGTGCAGTCAGTAAAGGCTTTACAGCAGAAGAGGGCTGTGAAGGATCAATAAAGTATGGACAAATAGAGAAAATAATGAGGAAGGCATTTAAGGAATTGGTGCTGAAACAAGCAAAAGGCTAGTGAGAGAGTTTGAAGTGCAGAGTAGAAAAGAGAAAGAAATTTTCCAAGATGAAATTAGTAGTTTCCTTTTCGGATGAATGTTAATCTTTTCCTCATCTACTTAGAGTGGACTCAACACCTTTGGGAGAGGCAAGGGAGAGGAGAGCAATCAAGGCAACAGTTGGCCTCAACAGTTAGCAACCCAGGGAATGAAGCTTGGTTGCTTCCGAGTCACATGATCTTCATTCAGAGATACTTATGCCAAGGATTAATGAGATGTGCCCAAAAGTTCTTGATGGACACCTCTTTTTCCCCTTTTATTCCCAACCCAAAATCTTTTCTACATAACCTTAGCCCACATCCTCTGCTTGGATTGCTCCTAAAATTCCATTTCAGTTTCTCTCTTTTCTTGTAGTCTCAAAATCATAAAAAAAAAATACTCTTTCTTCATGATGCCTCTTCCTTGGCTGGGCTGAATTCTCATATTTATCAACTTTTACTGACTTAATTTATTCTGTTTCTACCAGCAAACATAAAAACAGTTTTAAACACACATATTCACATAATCACACCTTTCTGCATATAGAACCTCTTTCAAGTCTAAGTTCTCATCAATATCACTTGATTAAATAATTTTAATCAATCTACGTTAATATATTTTGCTACCTGATTATTATTGGTGTGATACAAGAGAGACAAAGGAATTGATCTAGAATCAGGGTTTGAGGCTTGGGGGAAGCAAAGAAACAGGGATGGCCTACTCAACAAGTAATGCTTATTAAGACACTGCTGTGTGGCGGGCACAGTGGTAGGAACTGGAGATCAGAAGAAAAGTGACAACGTATTTCAAGAAGTTTACTATCAATGGAGAGGAAACGGATGAATACAGAATAATTCTAATATGACATGTTAATTGCTGTATAATAGGTGGCATGAAGAGGGAAGTGAAAATATAAGTTTGAAACCTCTCGTACTTGACGTGTCTCTGCCACTTTCTAGTTTGGTGACCTTGGACAAGTTAGTGGAGATTAAATTTATCCTGTTTCCTATCTATTGTGGGAAAGATCATACCTATTATGCAGGGTTATTGTGTTAAATACTGTAGTGCCTAGTGCATGGTAGGTGCTCAGTAAGTTGCAATTATTATTATGTTCATTATAGTGATAGCATTTGTGATGTACAAAGTGTTACAGAGACTTGGTGGGAGTAGCAGTGAGGTCGGGGAGAGCTTGCTAAGGGAGATAGTTCTAGAATAGTGCCTGCATCTGCAAACCATCTGTCAGGAGTGTCAGGGAGGAGGCTTTGCTCTAGGAAAGTGTTTAATGAGATGACCTCAAAAAGCCTGTCCAAGTATAAGTTTTTATGAATATTAGGTCAGAGAATTCTCCATCTGGCAGAGACTTTTCAGGGGAGAGTGCTTGATAAACACTCCAGACAATGTATAATGAACTGATGAAGCTAAACTGGTACTCAATGTGCATAAATAAGGAATTCCTTTTCCTCTTTTATGCAGAAAGTGTAGTACATAAGTTTCTATCACTTTCTAGGATTTCTATAACCCCGTAGGTCAAGGGTTTTGTTTTCTTAGATTAAGATATTTATATCTTCTTTAGAGGGGCATCCATTTTCAATTAGATCTGATTTTAAACTTCTTGGAATGTTGGAACACAAGATAAATGATAGGTGCTTAGCAACTTAATATGGGCTTAGCAAATACTAAAAAACCGCACTAATACAATGATACTCTCTTCCCAAACATTTCTTATTTTAGTAACTATTAAAAGTAAAAATGTAATACTATGTTTTCTGGATGTCAAGCATCAATTTTTTTTTTTTTAAAGGAAAACATTCAGATGATTCCAAGCATATTCAGTCTCCCCAAGATGAGCCCTCTAGCTGTGCATGGAGTTGCTCAGTGATTCTCAGGCAATCTGGACTCATGGGAACAAATATGGACCTCATACACTCTCTTTTCATTTCCTCCATGATTCTAATTCCTACAGAGGCAGGCCCTGTGGAATGTTTTTCTTTGGCTTTGAATTCTCGAGGTAATGTGCATCAGTAAAGTGAAAAGTCGATATCCGTAGTTCAAGGGCAAAAGAGACCATAAGGTACTGAGAAAATTAGAGTCCTGCAACCCAAGAAGGCTGCCGTGTTGTGCTGGCATGTCAGGCCACAGCAGTGAAGTAAGCCAATTCTTGAGGAGAAAGCCACAGGAAGGGAATTAAAGCAACTCCAAAGCTCTTACTCAGCACATGCTGTTATTCATGCAGAAGTGCGGATACCACTAAGACTTAATGTGCTGACTCAGCATCAACCTACAATTCATATTATGAGAAATCCTTGAAATGGCTAACTCCTAAGGGATGAAACATCCATATTAGTTTGGGTAAGCACACCTAGATATGATTTTTTGCTATGGGCAGTGAAAAGGTGATTTGCCCAATCAAGGGCGCAGATGGAACTGAAGAAAATATTTCCACTTGCAAATTGTATACATGCTGTGGAGCCCTTGAGAGCACTAATGCTGGAGGCAAATGCCTTCTAGCTGTACCCTTGTGCAAAGGGTTTACCTTCTTTATGCCTCCCTCAGTTTATTTATCTGTAAAATGGGGAATAACTTGGGAGAATGAGGAAGACTTACTTTGTAGATGGCTTGGAGGATTAAATGACATAATGTATGTGATGTGTTTGCCCAGTGCTCTCACATTCTATGAGTACTCAAATGTTCATAGTAATCAAGATAATACCTCCTGGTGCCTTGTTTCCATTTGAAACGGTAATCTTGCAAGTTGTTCTTAATCAACTAGCTATTACCCCTCATATACAAACTTCTATAAAGATTATTTTTAAAAAAGTAAATATACAAAGAAAATTAGAAAATCTTTTTAGGAAATAAAACAGGAAATTCTTATTAGAATTCTGAAAAATATGATCAACATTACTCTGGTATCTTAAAATCAGGAAGTAACTTATGATTCTATTAATGATAATTGTGGGCACATTGAAATGCTGTGTGAAAGTCATTATGCTAAGGATTTGCTTGAAATTTCATTTAAAGTTCAAAATAATCATGTGAAATATGATATTATCCTTATTTCACTCTTTAAGGAACTGAGGCTTTGAGACATTAAGTAAATTTCCAAAAGACTGATAGCTAGCACACTAGTTATCTATGGCTGTGTAACAAATTACTCCAAAACTTTGTGTCTTAAAATAACAAACATTTGTTGAGTGAGCTATAGACTTTTGGTGCAAAAGTTAAGGGGGCGTCAAAAAACTCAGCAACAAAAATAAATATTTAAAATCAAAATTAATGCAAAAAAATCCAGGATTGAAAAGATACCAAGATTTTAAATAAAGACAGGATAAGCATTACTGATTTTTCCTTTTGCCTAAGGCTCCAATATGGCTTGCCATGGCACTCTTTGTTATCCTGCCTTGTTTGTTTCCCCATCTTTCAAATAACCACATATTCTCCAAGCTCCACCTCCTAATCTCAAATTTGTCTGTTTGTCTCCGTCTCCAAAGCCACTGTGCTAGTCCAAGCTATCTTCTCCCATTTGTGTTACTGAAATATTGCCCCCATATGTCCTTCCCATCTGGGCTCTGGGTTCCCCAGGAAGTAGACTCTGAGATGGAGATTTGCATGCAGGAAGTTTATTGGAGAATGCATGAGATCAATACAGAGGGGGAGTGAGGAAAGCAGGATTGAGCAGATGGAGAAGTTGAACTGTGATGCAGTCACAACAAAGCCCTCAGCTGATCCCACAGAAAGTTCTGGAATTGTTCTGAATTGCTGTGGCAAGGAATCTGGCCGTTATACCAATACCTGCTTCCTTTCCCATAAACACACATAGAGTTGTCATTGGATGCAAGCTGTCCCCCGCCCTCCATGGTCATGGAAGACCATGACCTTAGTTGAGGCAGTTTTCTTCAGCCAAAGTGAATTCCCAGGGAGGGATCAGCTGAGTGCTGTCAGTGACCACTGCCTGCAGAAGACAGGGGATTCAGAGCTTCAGTCTTGAAGAAGGGGAGGGGTATCTGGATGGCTTATCAGAGCATCCACTATCACCGTCAATCTATGCCCTCCAAAGGGCCTTCCCTTCAGCCATGAGAGAAGAAGCTAAGAGCTGTCTACCTCAAGCCAGGACTCTATCATTCTCAGCCTGGAATTCTCTCCCTACTCTGTTGTTTGCCTTCCCAAGTCCTACTCATTTTTCAGCTTAAATGATCTTTCTCATCTTGCATGATCCCCAATTGCTTCTGCTTTATATCAAAGCACCACAAAACTTAGTGGCTTAAAATAACAAGTATTTATCATTTCTCGTAATTCTGTGGATTGGCTGAAGTCATCTTCTGCTGGTCTCTCTTGGGCTCACTTATGTGATGGCAGTAACTAGCAGGTTGACTTGGGGCTGGGCTCAGCTGGATAGTAGGTGTCTCTATACATGGTCTTTCATCCCACAGTATAGTGGTTTCAGGATTCCAAGAGAGTGAGAATGGAGGCTGAATGCCTCTTGATGCCTAGGCTCTTGAACATGCATAATACCACTTCTGCCACATTCTATTGGTCAAGGCAAGTCACAAAGGCAGCCCAGATTCAAAGAGTAGGAAAGGAATCTCTGCCTGTTGGGAAGAGCCACAGTGGCTCTGTGGCCATATTTAATCTATCAGACCAACCTAAACTAAGTACTCTTGCTAATCTCTTTCCATCCGTGTCCTGCTTTTTCTTCGTAGTTCTTCTTGTCACAATTTACAATCATGTTTATTTGTGTTTTATTTTTTTGGTTGAATAAATGAATGCAAGTTCTATTTCGATCTAACATTCTATGACTACTATGGATTTTGATAGTCCAGAGTTATTACCAAAGCAGCATGGAAGTTAGTAAAAAGTGAGACTAATTCTATATATCTTAAAGTGATGGTTTTTATAGTATTGTCCCCAAATCAGCAGCATCAGCAGCACCTAGAAACTAGTTAGAAATGCAGATTCTTGGGTCCCACACCAGACCCCCTGGATCAGAAACTCTAGGGGCCTGGCTGAAAAATTTGTGTCTTATCAAGCTCTAATAAACATGAAAGTTTGAGTATCATTGTCCCAAAGTGTGTTCCTTGGAACACTAGCTTCATGGGATTTAAATAAGTGTTAAAGGACAAAAAGATTCCATAGACCAATAACTGGGAGATGCTGCATTAAATACATATAGGTTCCTATACAGCAAAACTTAATTTGTTCAGAATCTTTAATTTGCTAATTTGTATTGGGAATCTCTGACAGAGGTTTATGGTGTCTAGTTCCTTTCCCAGGAGCATCTCATAGGATTAGCATTCCATGGAATGCACGTGGACTCTTGGGGAAAGTATTATTCTGAATTAGAGTGTATAAACTGGCAAAAAAAAAATTATAATTGAAAATTATTTATTGAAAAAAGATTTTATAGCTGATCCAGGCCCCAAAGAACTTTTGGGTGTAAGTCAGTGTTGTGTGACATTGTGTCAGTTAGTTTGTTGGTAGAACCTTATTGCAATGTTATTTGAAAGGATGTTTTATTTCTAAAGTAAATCTGGGTTTTCTGTTATTATAACTGATTTACAGATGTGGATATCAAGGCTCAGAGAGGGTGAGAACTTATATATTATGGGTGTGAAAACGAGATCTCAAACCCTTAAAGATAAATGGCTATAGACAAGTTAATATTGACAAAACATTGATGTACTGAGGGGTAGGGATGCAGAGTTTTTCTGCCTGGCTTCTTAAAGAGTGTCAGTAAGTTCTGGGTGTTCAGGACATTTCCTGTGGCATTGAGCCTGGACAGGGAGCCAGTCAGCTGAAGCTGTTGCTGTTTCTTCCCACATAGTGGAGGGTACCCG
Source organism: Pteropus medius (assembly GCF_902729225.1). NCBI lineage: Eukaryota > Metazoa > Chordata > Mammalia > Chiroptera > Pteropodidae > Pteropus > Pteropus medius. The sequence continues at coordinate 291,386 of NW_024343578.1, forward strand.
GACACTTGGGCTGCTGCCCATTACCACTATTCTTCACCTTAAACAAGAAAGGCCATTCCCCATACATACTTGGATGCCATTTGGTGGATGTTCCAATATAATTTTCTTAACTGAAGAAAATCTGGCATCTCCTGCTTGGTCCTCACCTGGTGCATCCGCATTGCTCGTTTTGCAAAGGAGAAGAGCTAATAAATCACATCTTTCCACCTGCTGTTGGCACTGTTTCAGCTTTCTGTTTTCCAAGCAAAAGCAACCATCCCTGAATGATGACTCTGGAATCCTCCCCACCAAACAAAGTCATAAATATAAGCTTCCGGTGGGGGGGGGGAAACACCAAAAAAACCTACCCATAAGTGAGAAATGATTATTAGCAAAGAAGAAAACAAAAAGTTGCAGTCTGAAGTCAGAATATTTCACTCAGTATAGTCATACCTCTCTTATTTATTATTAGCAATGTCATTATATTACCATGATGTTACTTACAGCAGTTGTCTTTCACTGAGTGCCCTCTATGCAACAAGAGCTGTGCTAAGTGTTTCATATATTATATCATTGAATTCTCACAAAACTATGCCATAATATTATCCCCATTTTACTGATGAGGAAACTGAGGCTTAGAAAGGTTCTCCTGTTTCAAAGCCAGCCAGACTGCTTAATCACTCTACCATGCAATGTATAGCAATGTGAAGGATAAAAATAATTAAAATGTCCCTTAAAAACAGTTACCTGATTTTTCTTTTTAACATGCAAAATATTAAGATAATGTACTTTTAAGATTCAGACCACTGAATTACTTTTAAGGAATGCCTTTCTTTCCCTCAAACTATTAATTACAGGAGGTGGCATGGTGGTTTGGTGACAGTAATGGCTTTGGTGTGAGAAATGCCCAGATTGGGGGAGAGTTATTTTTGTGGGATTTGGTCCCCTGTCTTGCAAATGGGGAACACTAGCTCCTACCTCTCAGGGAACACTAGCTCCTACCTCTCAGGACTGTGCTAAATGAGGAAATGAGGAAATATATGTATGGGAAGTTCTTGGCCCAGTGCCTGGCATACAGCAGAGTTCAACGAGTGGTGACTGGTTGTATTATTATTAGGGGGAATCATTCGAGATCAATTCAAGCATTCTCCCAATTTAATCTTCCCCATCTCTGATTCTATAGCTGCATCTTCATTTATTATACCTACTTTCACAGAGTGTTCAAGATAGGAGCCTTAAGTCAACCTCTGTACAAGCATGGTTGCCTATGGATTTATAGGAGAAGTCAGAGGTCATAATTCTAGTACCAGCCATGTAAAACTAGGCAAACCCTGTGCCTCAGTATTTTTTTACTTGTCAATGGGGATAAAATTAGCACTCTTTTCCTCAAAGCGTTGTTAGGAGGATGATAAATCAAACAAATGGGAAGCTAAAGTGTGCTACCAGCAGTCATTAATGTCAACTTCTAGTGGGTTTGTAAATGACACAAAGGATATGTTCTGCAACAGGGAATAGCCTCAGACTATAATGAAATCTGGTGGCAGAATAAAGCCTTATTTGTTTATCTTTGGGTCTTCCTTTGTGGACGCCTAATGTGAGAGAGTCGGTCATCCTGTTTTCTGTTTCCTCTAATGAACTCCCTTTGGTACAATTACTTACCTAAGGCCAAAAGGCAAGTCTCGAAGGCAGAGATGAGCCAGAAATTTCACTGTGCCCTCTGGTTTACTTCTGACACAGAAGTGCTTCAGCACCTTGAGGTGAGGGTGCTGTGAAGGGTGACTTTTAATTATACATTTTCTCAAATCAATGAGTAAAGACAAGAAAGAATCACAGAGATACTCAAAAACTTATTGCAATTAGAGTTGATAATACTCGGCACAAGTATGTGTATTAAGGGTGGCTCATGTTACCATTATTATTGTGTTGTCCCTTGTCATCTGGAAGCAGCTCTGCTTGTGCCCCATGGTCTCACAGATCTTTAGCTCATGGAATCCTCATATCAATTATCATAAATGTAATCTCCATTCTGCTGAGTGGTTAAGTAAGCTGCCTAGGGTCACCTGGCTGAGTTAGAGGTGGAGTCTGTGTGAAACTTGGGGGTCTTTTGGCTTCCAAAGCCATAGTTTCCTAATGACTAAGCTACTTGTACCCAATATCTATTTCAAGAATGACTCAATATCAGTATCTGAGCTTTTCTAATATTCTCACATACTTGTTGGAAAGAGCTTCCAGGGTCACAGATATTAGTGGGTGCCTGATTTTGGCAGTAAGGTTAGAGGAGGCGATACCCACCATCTGCACACCCTCGCCCACACCTTATCTGCAGTCACTGCAAGGTGAGGCAAGTGTTAGTCATGTTCCCAGAGAACATGATGGAAGTAACTCCATCACTTCTGGCTTATAGGCACCGTCTGCACAGAACTCAGACGTGACACCTGGGACAGTGGGCGGAGACTGTCCACAGTATCTTAAACAAACTCCAAACTGTCCTCATCCATCTCAGTCTTTCTCTAAGACTAGTGTAACCCTCTTCCTCTCCTCAACAATCCCCCATCAAATGCTTCCAAACCCTCATGCAAATCTGGAAGTTCCTTAGGCAAAATTCATTCTTCCTCCTTCTGAAGCATGTAATTGATTTGCCATTAGAGCTCAATCACACATAAGCAGGTATCCCTCTTTCAGTCTTGGTCAGTGTTTGGATCAAAAACTGAACTAGGGGTTCTCAATCCTGGTTACACATTAGATTTGTCTGGTGGAGAGCTTCTAGAACATATAACTGTCAATGATTAAATCAGTCTGTGGGGGTGGTTCTGGATACCTGTCCCACTGTCAATGATTAAATCAGTCTGTGGGGGTGGTTCTGGATACCTGTGTAGTTAACACTTCAGAGTTTTTACTTTGTGCCAGGTACTGTGCTAAAAACTTTCTATGACTTAGCTCATGGAATCCTCATATCAATTATCATAAATGTAATCTCCATTCTGCTGAGTGGTTAAGTAAGCTGCCTAGGGTCACCTGGCTGAGTTAGAGGTGGAGTCTGTGTGAAACTTGGGGGTCTTTTGGCTTCCAAAGCCATAGTTTCCTAATGACTAAGCTACTTGTACCCAATATCTATTTCAAGAATGACTCAATATCAGTATCTGAGCTTTTCTAATATTCTCACATACTTGTTGGAAAGAGCTTCCAGGGTCACAGATATTAGTGGGTGCCTGATTTTGGCAGTAAGGTTAGAGGAGGCGATACCCACCATCTGCACACCCTCGCCCACACCTTATCTGCAGTCACTGCAAGGTGAGGCAAGTGTTAGTCATGTTCCCAGAGACCCATGACACATTGGGCATTTATTCCAATTAGAAGCAATTAAAGAATTACTTTAAAGAAAAACTTAGAGGTTTGTTATATTTTGAAAAAGAGCAGTAAGAATAATTTTGGTTTCAGAATTAGTAAATATTAATTTGTTCACACATCCATTCATTCTGATTTTGATGAGTAGAATTAGAGTCAGACACACTTTGGTCTTAATATAGAAAGAAACTACTTAACCCTTTGAACCATTTGAAAATTGAATGGACTGACTGCGGTATGAGTGAGTCTTCTCTTAGAGAGAAAATCCAAGCAGAGGTGAGTTGGCTCTGGGAAAGGGAAGCTGCTCAGAATTTTCTTCCATTCAGTGTTGTGCTAAAATCTAATGTTGCAGGCACTTTGAGAAGGTGAGCATCACCATCAAGGACCCTCTAGTTCTTTGTTTTTTTTTTTTCTGGAACCCTCACTTTCAAGTGCACCTGTGTAGGGAGGTAAGGTATGGCTCCCAAGCCTCTTATCTTAGTTTCTTTCAATTTCTTTTTGGATCTAGCTACTTATACAACCAGTTAGTACTAATTTTTATAATTATCATTTCCTTTCCTGAAATTGATAACCAACTAATTTCATAAAATATAGATGATATGACATTAAATGGCTTTTCTTCTTTTTTGTTTCATGAATTAAGGGCATTTTCTGAACTTCATAAGGGAAGCTTCTAAGCAAATTAGCTATTATTAGAGTTTCCATTCTTTGAATTGAAATTCATAGAATAAAAGTTTTTCTCAATTTTCAACAGATAGTGTGTCGCAACAGTGTACCTGACATTGGGGTCAATATAATAGAAGTGGTCCTATTCCTGATGGAACTGGAGCATAAGGCGAGTGGAAAACACTGAGACCATGAATCAGATAGTTATTCCATTCTAGTTATAGTAGGAGGCACAAAAGAGAAGTGTTGGGGGCAATGAGATTTGATAGAATAGGCACCTAACAGGAGGCTCAGGGAGCGCTTCTGGAGGAAATGTCTTCTGAGTTGAGGCTAAATAGAAGTTAACCATGTGGAGCGGTGGGAGAGAGGAGGGTGTTAAGCAGCAGAAATGGCAGGGGTCTTTTTCTTGGAAAGTTGCAATATTTCTACCTGTGGGTTTTCTATGAATATTAGACTGAATTCCTGAGGCCTCAAAGCCATTATGGGAAAGGCTCTTGAATTCTACTTCATAAACAGTTTACCTTAAGGCTCTAGAAAATTACCTTTTTGTACTTGTTTGTACTTTATGGAACATAATCCAGGGCAAGCCTGAGCACTGTGGATGTTGTAGTCAGGTGCAGGACCAGTCTCCCCTCTTCAGCATGAAATATCTGCTAGAAAAAAATCCAGATGTGCAGCATATGTTCAACATGTTCTAAGAAGGGCATATGCCACTCTAAACAACATCTGACATGCATCATGCTCCAATAAACTTCATTTCTGAATAAAATCACCAAAGAGTGATTTTTGATCTTTGCTTACAGTATAATTTTACTTTTAAAGAGAAATCCAACATTTAAAAGTCATGCATCCCCTTCTTATTTTTAGGACTGCTTTCCTTCCAAATGTATCCTGGCTAGCTCCCAGTTTTTTATGTACGTTCTGAAACTTTAAGGAAAAAAACAGTTTTTGAAAGTCACACTGGTAGTTGAGAAACTTGGGAAGTGGAAAAGCATACAGATGATGTTAGCCTCCATTTACTGAGCATTTACTATGGGCCTAGCACAGTCATAGGAACTTTCCATGCAATTTCTTATTTAATTCTCTCAAATTATTTATGAGGCAAGTACTATTAATCATTCCTCCCTCTTTTTTTTTTCTGATGAGAAAATAGGCTTGGAGGGGTTAAAATGCCCAACACTACAGAGCTCATAAATGGAGGGACTGGGACCTGACTCCATTATTGTGTGACCATAAAGCCCAGGTTCAATTTTTCATTATAGTTGTTCCATGTCTTGGAAACTGTGTGGTAGAAATATTGGATATCAGATCTTCAGACAGATTTAAACTTGATAGCACTTGTACTTATGGTTATAGGCCTCAACAACTAATGGAAACGTAGCTTCCTTTCAACTTCACGAAAAATCTCCTTTAACAAACAGGTTTAAAGACCCTTTGAATGAATGGATGAGTTCAATTTTACTACTAGGTGTGGTGGAGAAACTGAGATACATAAGGCATAGTCTTTAGTCATTTAACAGAGGTGATAATATATGCCACAAATTACTGTTCCTAAGGCAGGTATGATGAGTACTGCATGGGTGGTTGGGGAATAAGTGCTACTTAAACTTCATCAGTGCTGGCCTCTCATTTACATAACAATCATCATCACCCCAGCAGCAATTCAAGCTGAATATAATTGTCTGTGTTTATCTCTTTTAAAATCTCCTTGTATTTCTGCCTCTAGAAAAAGGTCATAAACTTCTTTGCATACAATGGACTATTATTCAGCCATTGAAAAGAAAGAGGGAGATGTGCACTAACACGGAAATTGTCCATGATGTATACAATTTAAGCTGAACAAAATTAAGTAGCAGAAAAGTATGTATATTAGGACTCTCTTCATTGCAAGTGGCAGACAACTATGGAGAAAAGCTTCAGTGAAAGCAGTAGAAGGATGCTGGAGCAGCTCAGAGAATTGAAGACAGCACAGCACAAAACAGCTTTGGGAATGATGGGAACTCTAGCGTTCTCAGCAATAGAATCAGGGACCTGAATGTTCTCAGGGCCAGGATTCTCTCCCTGCCTCTTATCTTTGCTTTTCTGTTTGTGGCTTTTCCATAAAAGGGGAGCCATGGATGCCACCAACTCTTTTATCACAGTCTTTAAGCAACTTGACTAGGGAAGAACAGAGCTCCAGCTGAAAACTTCCAGGAAAAGATTCTAATTGGCCTGGTTGTGGTCATGTGTCTAGCCCTTGGAGTAATCACTGTGGCCAGAGAGAGAAGGTGATTGGACAACTTCTGAAGCCAGAAGGGCTATGTCTAAAGCTAGAAGGAGGAGATAATTGATACTGAAGGACAAATCTATAACTGGGCCCCATTTTTGTTAAAATCTACTTTCAAAATATCTAACAGAATATACACACTAGGCTGTTAATATACAACTAGGTGGCTGGTTGTCTCAGAGTAGATTTTCACTTTTTCTAGACTGTGTGGATTTTACTTCACAACCCGCTCCTCTTCTTTTTGTAAGCTAAAAAAATTTTAAAGATTTTTATTAAAAAAGATAAGTAAAAAAGGTCCTAAACCAGTAAGTTCTTTTTTTCACTTGATAATGTATCTCATTAATCAAATCCAGTAGCAATCATTCTAAAGCTGTTGCCAATTTGGTACATATTTTTATCATTTTAAGTAACTTGTTTTCTTTCATTATTCTCCTCCAAGCAAATTAGTTTCTTTTCATTTAATTGTGTAGTTAAGGCTTTTGTTTGGAAAAGAACTCTTTCTCAGAGCTGATCCAAAGCCTGTTTTAAGAAATTTTGGCAACCTAAGTTAGGAAGCTTTGTACTGTCTCTAAGAATTGCTTTGTGGTAGAACATTCAGTAATCTGAGTCATTTTTGTTGGTGGTAGAATATATACGTACCTAACCTTAAGAAAAATCAGCACTTTCTCCTCTTTTCACGTGCCCATTCTACCTCTATCTAGCATTGACCCTTCCTTGTTCTGAGGCAGGCTGATTAATGGACCCATCACTTATTTCCTTTCAGTACAACTATGGATTCCACTCTTCAAATTACATGAACGAGTCTTCTATTATTAAAAAATGGCTCATATTTATGGAGTACTCAAAGAGTATTTGGACATTTATCTCAGTGACTTTTCAAATATGTAGCCTAAAGCAGGTATTTTGTGGACCTTGGGTCCTTGGTTAGGTTGGGTAAACAAATCCATTTTGGTCTTATTTCCAGTGACTTGCTACCTTTTCTCTCACAAGTATTCACCCTTTGGCAGGTCTTTTTCTCTTGCTCAGAGAGACTCCACACTGTAACTGTACAGAAGAATGCAGGCATTCTCAGCAGCTTCTAGCACAACATCAGGTGGCTGGCTGTTAGTAAGCAGGCCTAGTATAAAAAAATTCTTGTTCGGAACCTCAGAATGTAAAATCCCTATAATTGAAACTCTAGCTCTTTTTCTGTTTGTTTCCTTTGTTCCTCAGAAGTTCCAAGAAAACGTTATTTACAAAAACAAGCAGCCTGACCACGGGCTGTAGTTTGCTGATTTGTTTTTCAAAAATATTATATTGAGATAGGATTTACCTTGATTATTGAGATTTTGGTTCCTCCTTAAATTCTGCACCCAAGGTTAGTGTCTTACTTGCCTCATCTTTGTCCTGGCCATTTAGCATGGAGTTTCATAGATTCATTTAAAACTCCTGACAATGTTACATGTAAATTTTACTCTTTTCCTTAACATGCTTAGCATTGTGGGTGCAAAAGCCACGATTCCTTGAGTGAACTAAGGACTTTATCTGCATGATTTCATATCCTTATCACATTAAGAAGGAACTGTGAACTACTTTTATTTTCTAGATAAGGAAACTGTCCGAAGACACAACTATTAAATGTCAAACTTCTGCCAATATAGAGGAAATATAAAAAAAGGTTGGTTTTACTATGTTATTGATATTTCAAACATCTCCAATTTTATTATTTTTTTTCCTCACATAATGAATCCCATTATTAGCTTGCTTAAAAATTTCACTAGGTCTTTTCAGCATCTGCATGGATGGAAATGCAGACAGGATTCAAGGTAAGACCTCCTTATGGGTTTCTGGAATAGCTTAACTCTCTATAATGCGTTTAACTTTTTAGAAGGAAATCATCATGGTATTCAATGTAACTTTTTTATTTGCAAAAAGGACAAGTCAAAATGAGCCAGAGTCTAGATGAAGCAAAAGAATATGGGAGTCTGTAGAACTCTGAAGGTTTTAAAATCTGCATTTGTAGTTATTCTTCTCCATGGGAGTTTCTAAGGGGACTTTTCCACCTTGAAGTTCTTGAAAAATGGACATGGTACAAAGTCCTTTTAATTTTCCAGCTTTTCGCATAATTTAAAATGTGCTAATGAACCACCTTTAAATAGCCAAGCCAGGGAACTAGAAGGAGGAAGAGGTCTTAAGGATGGGCAGTAGCTCATGGAACATACCACATAGACACAGCCCAGGCTCAGGGCTCAACATGGCCATCTGCCACATCTTCTAGAAGCAGAGTGAGGAATATCTAATGACTGCGACAATATCAACAATATCTATTTCCTTTGGGGAATCTGGCCACTGGGCCAGATTTAGCCATTGGATTCTAGTGGATTGGAGTGAAGGGCTTTATCTAAGCATAAAGAAGCTGGCTTTCCAATTCAGGGAGTGCTTATGGCTGCAAGGAAGAGAAACTTGCCCAAGCTACCGGAGGCAGAAAAAAGAAAGTTATGTTTCTATTGAAAGAGCACAGTGGCCTCTCATGGAACCCAAGAATGGCAAGAGTGATCAGACTTAATGAGTAGCCAGAATCATGGAAATGGAAAGTTATTAGAAGCCAAGGAACTAAATAAATTGATGTGATTTTACATTATATAGACATTTAATCAATATTTTTGCAAGCCCCTGAAAGACTTGCATGCCTTGAGAGTACAGATTCACAGAAAACTGTAAATAGAGAATTAATAAATGTTTAATTATAAATATCTGCAAAACATAATGTTAAGGTTTTTCATATTTATAAACATTTCATTCCATTTGAAAACAATTGTAGGTTAGGATTTCTTCTCATCTCACAATAATTCTTGAGTATGCTTAATGATTATGGACAAATCATAGCTATAAGTGAATAAAATGAATTCATCAAATAATTCTAAAAGCTAAGTTAAAAGAACTTTCAACAATTTCCACAGAAAGAACGATGTATATTTTGATGATGCTGGATTTTGATATGCTTGCTATCATGCTTAGTGCTACAAAGGTTTTAAAACATTCCTAGCAAAGAGAATTGACTCAGATTGGCTTAGCTGAGTCAATAGATTGGCTTCCTAAAGGTCAAGTGATTATTTCTGATCCAATCAACTATGGTGGTGGAGATGCTAGTGGGTCAGTTAGTTAGGGCCTTTTTTTCTTTTATGGCAGCACAATAATGTCTCTCTTCAACTAAACTACACTCTATTAAGAGACATGTACAAATGACCTCATGTCTAAGAAGAGCAGAAAATTGTAAGTTGTTTAGAGATTTTCTCATCTAACTAGATTTTTCCTATAGTTAATGACTGTCTGGGTTATTTAGCCATGCCCATCCCTCTAATTACCAAAAGTGATGACTCCCATATACGCTTTTCATCACATATCTCTCGCCTGACCTCAAAGCACATTGAGATAGCCACCTTCTGGATATCTCCATCATTAGGTCTCTGGTACCTTAAATTTAAAGTGCCCCAACTAGACCCCCATAAGTTGTTCATAAATTTTCCATAAACCTGTACCTCCCACCCCGACTTTTATTTCCGGTATTAGTAAAAGGCACATCCAGTTGTACAAATCAGAATCCTGAGAGCATTCTTGGCTCCTCCCTCTTGTCTAATAGCCAGTCACTCACCAAGTCATGTTAATTTTGCATTGCTGATTTTCGAGCCAGACTGCCTGGTGTTGGAGGAGGTATTTGGGAGAAGGTAACTGAGAATGTGACTGTGGGTTACCCAGGAGCTGGATCCGGGAAACCAGAGGCTCTTTACCCTCTTCCTATCCTCCCTGGAATGTATGTTCTGCTCATCGTTTCCACAGAGAGAGCCATTTCAAGGACGTAGGCTTGGAAAAATAAGGCCTCTACATAAACGTTTTAGATCTTGCAGGCTGGTGCAGAGATCTATTTGTCTTTCGGCCATCCAAGACAAATGACAAACCTTGTATGTAAGTTCCCTTGCTTATTAAACCTGCCTCTACCAATCTGGAGGGGTCTGCCTTTTTCTTCTGTTTCTCCTTGCACTCTGGGTAAGGGGCCAGTTTGTGAACCAACATCTGGGTTTGGAATCTCAGCCCTGCAACTTCCTAGCTGTATGGCCTTGTTAAATTACTTACTTCCCTGTGCCTCAGTGTCTTCATCAGTAAAATAGGAATAATGATGGTATCTTAAGGGCGATTGTGAGGAATAAGTGAGGTAATACATAGAAGATGCTTAGAACAGAAACTGGTACATAGTATGGGCTATATAAATATTTGTTTTTCTTTGTAATTACTGGACTCAAAATGAATGCAAAAAATCCATAATGAACAAAATATAAAAGAAGAGAGGCAGGTTGTTGTTGTTGTCTGTTTTATAACCTTACATCATTGTGCAATAAAAATAGTTGTTTTCAACCAATGCTCAGTTCCAGGGCCACTTGGCCATCATGTCTGCCCAATGGGTAGGTTTATGAGGGATGACAGTGGTGAAGAAACTGATTGGGCAACATGGGGCTTTATATATAGTCGTCTTTTTCATTGTAGAGTTTTTATTATTTTTTCCTGCTTAGTTAAAAAAAATATATAGGAGTGCACAGTTTTCCTTCTGTTTCAGGCCCTGATATACCACTGGGTAGAGCTGACAGAACTGGCTGATGGGGTGGATGTGTAGTATAAGCAAAAGTAGGAATCAGAAATGCTCCTAGGTTTGCACCTGAACAACTGGATAAATGGTGGTGTCGTTAACCTGATGGGTGATCTTGGGAGAGAAGAGACTTGGTATGTAAAAATCTAGAGTCCTGTTTAGGATGAATCAAGTCTGAATACTAGTTAGATATCCACCTTGGGGATATCAAGTAAGCAGTTAGATATCCACGTTTTTTAGGCCTTTAGGAATCTCAGTTTCTATCTACATGTCTGTTTATTCTCCTCTTGGCAGATCAGTTTCCTTGGCAAAAGTCTTAGGGCTCATCTCTTGATGACTTTGGCATCCTAGTTTTGGGTGCCATAGTTCTGATTTGGGCTACCATAGTCTACAAGCTCACCATTCAGTACCAACTGCTGACTCATTTTCATGGTACAGTTTCAAATACTGTGGAGAGAGTCTGTGACAGTCCACCTAAGGGCAGGTGTCCACCAAACATCCGATCTTCTACGGCTGAGTTCACAGAGCATGCAGACTGCTGCTCTGAGCTGAGCACAGAGTAGGGCAGGAATGTTGTATGTGGCAAGCAAATTTGATGTCATTTTCTTGGTAAGCAGTTTCTGAACCTCAAGGAAAAGGTTGGCTGTCCTTTCTGTATGCTTCTATAGTTCCCAGAGCTTTGTCCTTCATAAGCAGTATTGTAATGGCCTGTTTCCTTGTCCCTCTCACTTACTGTACTGTACAGTCCTTAGGGGAAATGGCTCCAAATCTATAAAACTAGCACAGGTTAGATGCTCAGTGAGTATTTTTTGAGTGAATGAATGAATGAATATGTGAGAAAAAATAACTGCCATAAAGTGTGCTTCCTTTGACTTACTAGAGAAGGGATTGCCACAATGGAGAAAGATGTGAAAGCAAAGCAAAGCAAAGCAAAGCAAAACAAAACAAAAACTCTGGAGCCACATAACGGGTTCTATAAAACATAAGATGTTTTATAATTTTCTGTCTTGGTGAGATCTGGCAATGGCTACTTGTAAGCATTTTGAGCACACATACATTGAAAGATAGTTACAGAATGTTCGCTGTGGAAGGGATCTTAAAATCTTTTACTTCAGCTTTTGAATTTTTTAGATGAGAAAACTGAGTCCTAAAGAGGGTAAGGATGACTTAACATCACTAAAACTTCCAATCCTTGTTCTACTACATAAGGTTGCTTTCTATTTAAAGTGATTCTTCTTAAAATTTTCAAGGACCCAATGTGAAAGAAATCTGTTGAGAACTACAGGTCTTCTCTCAGGGAAAAATGTACATAGGCATATAAATAAGAAATTGTTGCCATGATATATAAGGATTCCTGTTTAGAACCCAAGGATCAAAGGAAAAGAGAATAGGTGGCCAAGAATAGTAAACCTTAGGCAGAGATTTAAATACACTTTCAGCTGGGTATGTTATCTGACTTTTCTGATAGTAAACATCTTATAGAGTTTTTGTGAGAGTAGTTGAGAAAATCTAAGAGCTGCACATAGGAGGTACTCAATAAACAGTCACATTTCAAAAGATCCGGGACTTTAGCACTTCTCATAGGACTCTCAACAAGGCTTTTTAATATATAACAAGTCTTTTCAGCTGAGGCTGTCAAGGATGTACTTGGAAACTAAACACAACAGGTGTAGCTTGGTTTTGCCCCTGGGAGCATCCAGGTCAACAGATCAAATGCAGATTTCTTAGTGACTGACAGAAGAGGTAAGGGCAAAGAGACCTCAGGGACCATAGGTCTGTGACAGACCTTAAATAGCAGATGTATAAAAGGAAAGCTTAAACAATAGGGCATTTGGGCTGGAACAGGAAGGCATTCTCCTCTTTCAGCATCCACTTCCTTCATTTAATAATTGAATTCCCTTCAGGGGAGGAAAGAGGTGTCATCCCCAGTCACTGTGCTGATTCTATACGTCTGATCAATCAGACGTCCATGGCTGGATTTGCTTCATTTGTCTGAGCTTCCCAGCAGGAGATATTTCGATCTAGCCACTGGAATTGCTGGAAGCGACTCATCAGGACTGGAAGAAAATTACTGCTCTAGTCCTGCAAATGGACTACTCAGTGAGAGAGACCAAATCTGGAGATGCCCATGACATTTTTAATCCCCTAACAGAAATGGTAACAGCTGGGGCTCCAGACTTGTTGGATGGAAACCTTTATCAATGAAAAACTTGTCCAACTCCTCCTGCACCTTGCCTTGAGGAGTGTATCTCTGTGTGTGAACTCAGACACCACCTTTCTACCTTAAATGGGACGATACAAGCACACTGCAGGGTACAGAGGAGGCACTCGATGCATGATGGCAACGATTATGATGATATTTTTCCTTGCTTCATTCCTTCATCTTCCATTCTCTCCTTTCCTTGGGGGAACAAGAAAGTAAAAATCTTATGGAATGCCCTCAGCCTCCTAAAGATTAAGCTGATAGGAGGGTGCCATGGAATGGGAACCTCGACCTCAACTCTAAAGCTTAAATTGAACGATAGTTACATCCCCTACACTAAGTGCAATCCCTACCCCTGTCACCGAAGCCACCTGACTAGTACGGGAGTGCCTGGCGGCTTTTTGAGGGGGGGTGCACGGGAAGGGGAGTTAGGCACAGAAGATGCGGACGAAACGCTTCGAGACGGCAGCCTACAGGGAGCAGGCGCTTCGAAGCCCCGCGTCAACCGCACCGCGCCGGGGCCGGACGCTCTCTGCTGCCCCCCGCCGAGGCGCCCGCGTCCCAGCCCAGACCCCCCCTCCCGCCCCCCAGCGGCTCCTCGGGAATGCTGGGAATGTGAGTCAGGGCCGCGGCGAGCGAGCGCGCAGAGCGGCCGGGCGGGGGACCCGGCGGAGCGCCGCTCTAGCAGCCGCGCGAGCGCGCGTCTCGGGACTGCGGCGGGTGCCGCCCCCTCGGCCGTCAGCCCCGCCCGGCCCCGCGCGCGGCTCCGGCCCTCAGAGCGCTACCCTCCCCTCTTCCCTCCCTCCCGCCCGCCGGCTCCTCCTGCTCCTCCTCCTCCCGCTCCTGCTCGCTCGCGCTCCGGCGCCGGCTCCGGCTCCTCCCGGCCGCCCGGGGCCAAGGCGACGTGAGGTTGTAAAAATCCATGTGGGACGGCCCCGGGGCGAGCATCGGAAAGGTGAGACGTCGACGCCGGGGCCGGGGCCGCTGGGCGCCCGGCTCCCTCCTGGCGTCCGTGCCCGGCACCTCTCGTGCCGGGTGCCCCTCACTCGTGGGGAGCTGCAATGCGTTATCGGGGGGAGTCGAGGGGTGGACCATCCGCCTCTACCGAGGCTTTTCGGGGCGGGGGGAAACATGGGGCGGCCTAAAGGCGGATTTGCCTTAATGTCGAAACCCCCGGATTGGAACAAGTGCACGGCTTCCTTCTGCGCGCGGGCGTCGTTCGCTCGTCCCGGCGGCCCGGGCCACCTCCCGCAATCCCTCTCCGGCAGCCACCCTCACTGCCATCGCCTTTCTTCTCCCCAGCTCCCCCTCTTTCGCCTGGCTTTTCCCCACTTGTCTCCAGGGGTGGGGTGTTCACGGGGGCAAGGGTCTCGAGGAACCTCAAGCAGAACAAAGTGGAGAAAGGTGGAGCCCCAGCCCAGGGGGTGGGGTTCCAGTCTGCCTCGATGGACTCAGAAGGGAGCGTGTTAAAAAAAAAAAAATCTGTGTCAGGGAAAATGAAGCTGGATTTAATGGGGAAGGGTAGGAGACGGTGGTATATGAAAATGAATACGATGTGAAATTAAACTGAATGACATTCCTTCCCTTCTCCTCTCCATCTCCGAATTATACAAGAAGAAAGGTACTTAGAGGGTTTACCTATTTTTTCTTTCTTTTATTTATTTATTTTTTAAAATTACTGTCCGATCCTTTGAAAGATCATCTTAGGACAGTGAAGATTAAGGTCTGCTTTGCTGCGGGATAATATAACAGCGCTCGTAAACTCTCCAATCGGCCCTGTCTTATTTCATACTTCGGGGTCTCTCTTCTCTTTCCCAGAGAGGGAGGGTCCGCTCTGTTACTAGCGGATCGATTTTAGGCGGCTACCTGCCTTTGCTAGATGAAAGGCAATTTACTCCCAGAGCGGTGAATTGTCAGTTCCCTGTGTGATTGACAGCCACACCTGCCATTTATGTGGGCAGAACAGGGACCGGTGGAACACTAGGAGCCAATCAATGCTCAGGAGAGGAGGGCAGCTCCCACTTGTCATGGTTAGTTTCCTGGTTGGCTTTTTAAAAATCAGTGGTTTTACTTAACCATTGGTTTCCACCAGGTATGAAGCTCTAGCTGTGAGAGGCAGACAGGCGGGAAGAAAACTCTTCAGAAATGGTCTTAGAAGCAAGTATGTTTGGCTTGTGTTTGTCCCCCCCCACCTTTATTAGTTGTAGTAGTTGGGACTGCTCATGGCCATTGATTTAAAAATGAAAATGAAATGGATCTGTGTAAAGAATGAAATGGGGGTGGAGGAAGGGTGTTGTAGGTTAGAATTTTCCATCTGTTTCTCTAGAATGTGGGCTCCTTTGTAAGAGATATCATTTACTGTTGTGCTATCTGGAAAAGGGTGTGGCACTTTGTCTCATATGGTCACTCTTGTCCTTGTAGTCACATTGTTTCTCAGTATACACTATTTTGCTCTTGGCTCTGTTGGATAGATTTATAAGATATTTTTGAAGCAGACAAGCATGCTTTATTAGGATTACCACAAATAGAAGGGATTCTTTTAGTTTTGACAGTGTAACTCAACTTCTGGAAGTGAAGATTTACTTTTTTATTTCGAGTTTGAATGTCAGTTTGAAGGTGACAGTGGGGTCAAGTCAGATCCTTTCTGGAGGGTAGAAGAGTTTCCTTTTGAGGTGAATTTGCTTCTAAGGTGAGCCATTTTGTTGGTCTGCTTCTGTGCTTTGATAAAAGCCTTGCACAGTTTGAAGGGGCGGTATGTGGATGGTGATGGAAGTATGGCTTTCACCAGCAAGACTTTCACAGGTGGATGGATTGTGGGCAGAAGGACCAGATCCTTTTCAATTTTCTATTAGTGAAAAGCTTATTTTTCAACACCCTTCTTCCTGAATTTAGTAGAAAAATTACTGGTTGGTCCAGAGAGCTGTCACCTCATAGAAGCTGGACCTGGATGTGAAAGGTGTGCATTCAGCATTTCATGAACAGCTTATGAGCCAGAGTACCCTGATTAGGGTAGTCTTCATATGGGAGCCAGGTTTGTCGGGGTGGTGTTATTACTATTACTGTTTTCCTTATTACTGTTATTGTATGTGCTAGCACTTTGCTGAGTACATGCATTATTTTTTTAAACCTTGTAGAGCCTCTATGAGGTAGGTACTATTATTATTCCCAAATTATAGATAGAAGAAACTAAAGGAATTTAATACCTTGCCACACAGCTTAGTGTGAGAGTAAGAACTTGAGCCCAGGTTTCTCTGACCTGGAGCCTATGACCTTGGCCATGGCCTTGAATTCAGCTTTTGGTTGTGTGGTCTGTTCTGCATGTGTTCAAGTCTGGACTCTCCCACCATACATAGGGCCTATTTTGTTGAGTCCACTGCAATGAACTGTCCTATTTGCCTTGCTTTTGAAGGCTGTTGCTTCCAGCAATAGGCAAATTTGGTAACTTTGTATATTATATATTTCTGGTAGGTCAGCTTTGGCCCAAGGAAATTTGGTTTCAAACTTAATGATGATGACTTAAAAGAGAGTAAAACAAAACAAAATCCAAATTCTTCTTCTTCTTCTTTTTCTTCTTCTTCTTTTTTTTTTTTTAGGCGAGGCAACCCTTGGTTGACCTCAAAGATTGCAAGGACCTTGTCAGCTTACAGACCCTTATTTTTTATTTTATTTATTTTTTACATCTATAGCACCTGGTCTTCCATTTTTCTTGATACCTTAAATTTCCAGTTGGAATTTTTAGTAGGTCTTGGTTGAATACATGCTCTTAACATCATTCAATAGACTTTTTTTTAAAAAAAAATTTAAATTACTCTATTAAAATAGTTTGGCCCTCTTGTCTTATTATGTTGGAAATGTCACAAGACTTAACACTTATCAACGTTTTCCCACTGGTGAAACTCATTGGTCATGGTTTGCCAAAACAAGTATCCTGAAAAACGTGTTTAGATAAATGGTGTTGGAATTCACAAATTCACCTCAACAGATAGTCTTTAATTTTGGTGAGGTCAACTTTGTACAATCTGCATTTTTCTTTTGTTTTACTATGGCTTCCTTTAACACCTTTTATCAGCTAAGAAGTTATGGCTGTCATATGGGAGACCTACTTGCCAGTCAACAGTTTTATTTCAGCAATATTTATATTATTCTTTGATACTTTATTGTGATTTCCTTATTTTAGAAAGATAGTAGTACAAATGGAAAGTGGAAAAGCACCAATATTAAATGATAATGTAGGTCTCATAAATTTAAAACAGTTGACCCTAAGGTAGAAATCATTGGGTGTACCAAAGAAAGAGATTCTTCAGCCTGTTCTTTCTTATATGAAGAAAAAGAACAAAATGAATGAATATGAAAGAAATGCTAAATTTCAAATAGTAAAGGATTTCTTAGTCAACTTTCGCTGCATAATAAAACTCGACTTACAGTAGCAGGTATTTATTCTCACATTCATGAGTCTTTGGGTTGAATGAAATTTGGCTGATGTAGGCTGGACTCCTTGGGGGCTTTGCTATAGGCTACAGGCTGGGTTCCTGCCTGCTCCACATGTGTTCTGGAGCCCAGGCTGAAGGGATAGCAGCTACTTGGGGTCATGCTCCTCTCGTAGCAAATCATTAGATTCAAGAGACGAGCAAAGGTCATTTACACTAACAACCTTTTTGGACATAGCAAGTCACATAGTGAACCTCAGCATCCATGGGTAAAAGTAGACTCTGCCCATAGTAGGAAGGGAATAATTTGATGAACTATAACCTGAACTCCTACAGTGTGTAAAAAGTATGGTATTATTAGAGAATTTTGTACTTTTTCTTCTCATTCTTGGAGAATGCAGTCTTTATCTCCTTACTCCAACCCCTAGCTTTATTATATATGAACTTAGTATTTAAATTTTGCATTTCAGGAACAAACCATGTTTGATTATAGAGGAATGACTGTAAAAGCAGGTATGAGTATGTATATAAGTTACTTAAATTATCAAGGCACTATTTATTAGAACCTACTGTGTTCCAAGGGACTATGCTCAATGGAGTAATGAACATAGGAGTTTCTGTCTGATGTGAGTCCTGCTACCATAGAACTTATTATTAGGAGTAGCTGTCAGGAAAGACTTTTTGGTTGAAATAAAGACTTTGAAGAAGGAATCATGTTGGAGATACAGATAGAGCAGTGGATATAGTAGAAACGTAAGGAACACATTTGGATATAATGAGTTATTCCATTTTCCCAGAGGGTAAGAAAGGTGAATAAGAACAACAATAATTATTATAAAGCAGTAATTATCATTTAATTTTTATTGAGTAGTTAACTATGTGCTAGGTTACTGTGCTTAGCACTTTACATAAAATACTAATTTAATATTGGGGTAGACATTGCTGATTGCGTATTCAATATTTATTCTCTCCTTTCTAACAAAAGAACCCCAATTTTGTTTGAGATAGAAATATGTCCATCTCACTTACCTAGACTCCCTTATAGCCTAGAGTGGCCATGAGACTCAGGTCTTATAGTAATGGAAGTAGGTGTTGTTGGGTGGGGGCTTCTCCTGAAAGCTTAGTGAGGAGGACAGACTTGACTGGTATACCTCTACAGTTTTTGGCCCCTTTCTGCTTCTTGCTGCTGGGAACATAGGTGCAATGCCTGGAGGGGCAACAACCAACTATAACAACAAAAGTGAAATTATGCATTAAAAATGGCAAAGCTGGACCTTGGAAAGATCTTGGTCTCGATGACACTGTTGAGCCATAGTACCAGCCTAGACTGTCTTCTCCTGTACTTATTGCATAAAACAAACAATCTCCTTACTTGTAAGCCGCTATTCGTTACTTGCAGTCAAACATTATCCTCATAGACACAATACCTTCTCAGGAGCCTCTCAAAGTAGATGCCATCATACCTATTTTACAGATGAGAACATCAAAACTCAGATAAGGAACTTTCACAAGATCTAGGATTCATTACTATGTCATTTTGACTTTCAAGCCCATCATCTTGCCTTTGGCTGGGCAGGATAAGTAACACAGGAGAGAGAATGTTGGAAAAGTAGATTGGGGTATGATTGAGATGGAAACTGGATTCTAGTTTGAAAAGTTTGAGTTTTATTTCATGGACTAGCAAGTATAAGATGATTTGAAAATGACAGAGATTGGAGGTGGGGAGACCATTGAGACTTAAGTCTGTGACACTCAGTGCTTTAGTGCGAATGAAGGTGGAGGAAAAGCTGGGCACAAAGCAAAGCTGGGAACACAAGAGAATGGAATTGAGTGAACACAAATCATAGTTGACTGTTAACCTGTAATCTGAGAACAAAACGAAAGTCTCCTGAAGGTTAGTATTAACTTCTACTAATGGCTTCACGTTTGCCAGGAAATAGAGAATGAGTAATGTAGAGAATTGCTATTGGAATGTGAATCATTATTTAGTGCAATAGGATGGGGACTTCTGCTTATCATCCTTACCATTTGTTGAACCCTTGTTGACCCTCTATGATATGATTTTGGTCTGGGTCTGACTCCATTGTGCCAGTTCAAGGTAGCAGAGATGAAGGATAAGGCCAGAGGGTGGTGCAATGGTACAACAGATTCTGTCAGTGGACTTATTTCTGTATCTGTTAAACATTCTGGAGCTTCCTTGGGGGTGGGGTGTGGTCATTTTAACTTTTGGAGCTTCCTTCTCCCCTCTTCTACTTTTTAAATCTGTAAAATAAAGGATTTGATTTACATTAGTGGTTTTCAAATGTTTTTCAGCTGTAGATACTTTTTTGTTTCCTAAATAAAAGCTTATCTGGACCCTTAATATATTTATAGAAAAAAGCGGAGTTGCTCTGAAAATTCAGGGTCCAAGTTTATGTTGTCTGAGCTGTCTTTATGTTGAGGCCACTGCTCTAAAATGATCCCTACACAACCTTCCAGGTCCATGATTATGTGAACCTTAGAGTTGTCCAGATGTTTTATTTGAGCATCTTTTTCAACAAATCCCTTTGTTATTCCACAGCTTGTTGTGTCTTAGTAGCATTTGTGGTAGAGACTGTGTTAATGTTCCCACTTTTTCTCTTTCCAGGCATATGTTGTAAGTGACTTACATCACTTCTATGCTAGAACCTATTTTACAGGTGAGAATTAATTTTTAGAGTGAGACCATCCAATGTTCTCTTTTACTGCTGTGATGATCATAGAAGCATGTGTTGAGATGGAGCCTCTGTCTGCTTTTGTCACCGAGTCACTAAATGAGCAACGCTTTAAGTCAGCTGACATTGGATATATAATGTGACTGAGAAAGAAACCTTTGCTGTTTAAAAAATCCGAAGATATATTGTATAGTGCCTCTTGCTTTTCTTAAACAAACAAACAAACAAACAAACAAAGCCTTTACTTTTAATGCCCTGTTGCCCTTTTAAGTGATAGAACCTCAGTGGCTTGGGGAAGAATAATGATTATCAGCTACCATAATAATGGCTACTATTGATTGAATACTTATTCATTGATCTAGAAATATGAATTTTTGTAATATTTATTGAGCATCTACTATGTGATAGGCACTGGGGGTATAGAAGTGGACCATAGCCACTTTCTCTTTCCAGGCATATGTTAGAAGTGCCAACAAAGCACCAAGAAGAGCCAGGCTGTCTCTTTCACAGCTTGGGCTGAGTCCTGCTTGTGATTTGCTACTCAAAGCTACTACTTCACGACTTAATTGCTGATATAATTGGTTAACCCTTCTCTTGGGTCAGTTCAACCTCTATCTTAGCTGGATTCCTTAGCACTTGGCCCTGTTTCCCAGGGTTGTGCCTCAAGTTATGCTTTTAACTTTTTGGGCATTCCTTCTCTGTTTCTATCTTCCACATTTGTTGCTTTGAAGTTCTAGGAAATCTCTAGTTGCTGGCAGCTAGTGGGCACTTAACAAAATTAAGAGAGAGAGAGAGAGGGAGGGAGAGGCAGGCAGTGGGAGAGAGACAGCCAGCACTTTAAGGACGGAAGTGATTACTCTTTCATGGAAGTCAGCAGTGAGATCGTGGCCCCAGTGGATGAGGAGCATGAGTCAAGTCAGAGGGCATCTCTGGGAGACACTTGTAGGTAGAAGGCCAGTGGCAACGTTCATAGATGTTGTATACTAGAAACTTTACTTTGTCATGGTTTGTTCTTAAGATTTTATATTCTGCTCACTTAATTCTGTTGAATGTGTGTGGTATGTGTGCATGTCTGTGTGTGGGTGTCTGATAGTATTCCTCCTTTTTTCCTGTCTTAAAGCTTTCTACCCCTAAAGGTAGTTGTCATTCTGTGATTTCAGAGTATGAATGAATTGCAGGCAGCAAAGTGCATTACCCATAAATGTATTAAGAGTAAACTATTAATTCAAGGCAACTTCCTAGTGGCTCAGAAGACAAGAGCTTGAATGGGAATTGAATAATGTGACTGACTGTTCTTTAGGAATACTCTTAGATCATTATGCAAACCATGAGAGACTTTCCACTAAAACAGTATGGCTAACTGTAGCGAGAAAGGGCAGAGTTTTATGTAACAAATTAAACCTAGTTGTGCACTGTAGTTACTAGTTCTTATGTTGTGAATTTCTCTAAGACAAGGTGGGTGTGGTCAGGGTAGGAAGTTGCTCTGGGGATGGAGAACTCTGCTCTGAAGGTAGTTGAGCCACAAGATGTGAGGTTGGGTTGGTACCATAATCCCTGTTTTTTTTTTTCCTTGGTGACACTGGTGGGCACAAAACTCCTACCAAGATGGCTTTCTTGTGCCTGGTTTAAGGCAGATTAGCCATGCTGCCTTCCTGCCTTTCAGCTCCAAGCTAACTGTCATCACCTGGAGGAGCAAGATTGTAGTTTAAAGGTCAGGATCCTACTGGAGCAATGTTGTTGACTCTTTCACGTTTGGCTCTCAAGAGAGGGCTTTTGATGTGTTTTCTTCTGGTGATGTGTATTTTTTCTTTCTGTCAGATAAAGTTCCCTGTTACCCCTTTTTTGCTTCCTATTTTGGCTCATTAGCCGCCTTGTTCCTGAAACGTCTCCATGGGGAGAAGTAGGAGGTTGAGTAGTGAATGGGATGATAGTTTGACATTCTTAGGCGCGTGCTGGAAATAGGTACTGTTTGATACTGGGTGGATACAAAGGCAACAGAGTTTCAGTGACTGTGTTTTTCAGGCTTGAGCATGGAGCAGTTAGCCAGGGTACACAGGGAAATTCTCTACCTTTTTTGTTAAGTATGAGAAAGAACTGTCTTTTCATACACAGGCTTCGAATACACTGACAGGGGCCACCTTGAATTCAGCAACATGAATAGTTGCTTAGAATAGCTTCAGAGCAGATTCTTTTGGATATAGAGATGTGAGCACTGACCTGCGAGTCAAGAGACCTAAGTTCCATTTCTAGCTTTTCCACTAGCTTTCTCTTTGTTTGGGGAATCTCTGTTTCTTGATGTTTCAAAATCATCCAGCCCTTTTCCAGATGGTACTTTTTTTTTTTTTAACAACAGTTTTTTCATGCAAAGGATTAAGTAACTGTCATTTTATTAGCTATTTTATAGGAATATAAATAAGAATGGCTGGTATGGTTTGGATTTTATTGACAAAGAGTTAAGCCATTACGTTATAGATTTACTGTACATGTATATGCTTGCTTCATGCCAGCCCTCTGCTGGGCGCAGAGGATGCGGCTTTAAACAGAGCAAGTGATTTTGGAAGGCTCAGGACTGTAGCCAAATAAGCAGGCTATTGTAATGAGAGTTTTGATGGGGGCCACCCAGGCTATCATGGAATACTTAGGAGATTCATGGATGAAGGATGAAGGAAGGCTTCTTGAAGGAAATAACACCTAAGGTGAGGTGGAAAACCAAATGGAGTTAGCTGGAGTGGGCTTGATTTTGATGGTAAAAATAACAGAGGAAACGGTCCAGTCCTATGGTGAGCAAGAGAATAGGAGATTCGAGGTTTGGGGAGGTGAAAATAGAGCTGTGGAGCTGGAGATTAGCTCTGCTGGGTTTGGGGAATGGCAGGAGAAACAGAAGGAGTGACAGGCACGAAGACCTTGTGATCCACTAAAGAGATGAGGTTTAAGCTTAACCATCCAGGGGTTTCGGTAGTTGACTGACACAATCAGAGATGATGAATTCTCTTTATATTCATTTTATTCCACTTTCATGGCAATAATTACCTACTTTTGGTGTTCGCAGGAGTATGGGGTTTGTAACTGGTGAGAGAGTGGCAGGATGACCTGGAAAACAATATAGAGATTATGGATATGGCCTTTTAATATGAGCTTTAATAACTTTAAAAGACCATTTTCAGGTGAAAATGCTCCTGATGAAAAATCTATAATGGGATTCCATACTGCTTGTTGGTTTTGAGAATCTCTGAATGTTATCTGGGACCAAGTTCTTTTCAGTGATTTGGAGCAGAGCACAGAGAATATGGATCTTGTTTTGAAATCTTTACAAGTTGTTTTTAGTTAATGGATGTAATTAAACTGACTTTGTCAGATTAATAAGAGTTGGAAATACTTGAAGTACAGCTTCTGAAAGTGGTGTGAGAAAGTTCATAAATGGAAATGTTTTAATTATTCCCTGAAGTGTACAAGATTAGGAGTTATGTGCTGAAACTATATTCATTTTCCCATGCATACTGGCTGCCTATGACTTCACTTTTGTATGACTTACACCACTTTTTGGACATTAGGAACATTGCTACCCTACCTTTTATACGTTAATCTTGACCTCTGTGCATCAGTGTGGGAACCAACATTTTGAACTACTATATCATGGCTTTACCTGCTAACACGTAGTTTTATTCCATCAGTGTCACCATATTTGTATATCAGAGTTTGTGCAATCATTTGAATATTTCTTGAATCTTGTGATCATTTTCTAAAAAGTAAGTGGAAAATGGAAAACTGCAGGCAGTAGTATTAGGAGAAGTATGAGCCTTATGAACTTAATGTAATTGAGGGAACAATGGAAACCATTAGACATGCCCAATATGGATGGTGTTTACCCTCTGTCAGATGCTCCGGACTTAAGTTGGATAACTATATATAGTTGTGAGGGATAAGAACAAAGTTAAAGGCTTTAGATGTATGAAATGTTGGGAAAAAGCTTTGGGGATTATGATAAAGGGCAAGATGTAATTAAGGATTTTATCATTCATTTGTTTTTTGGGAACAGAGCTTCCCTTTTTAACAGGTAAGTCTAGTCAACTTCTGCTTGTTCAGCTTTTTAAAAACACATATTTAGAAAAGTCTTCTCTACAAAAATAGGGAATAGAAATTGGATTTCTCACCAGCCTATTTAGGAGAGTCCACCAGTCAGTAACCTAATCCCTTGGTTTTCTAATTGGCATAGATGATCATCGCGCTAACAAAATTCTCTGTGTACTTTGGCAAAGAGAAACTAAAGCAAATAAAGTGATATTTAGCAAAAGGTATACCTGAATAGGTTTTTATGATTCCATGGTTTCATTTGGTGCACTGTGAAACAGGAAAAGACTAAATGCATCTTAGTCTTCATCGTAAGCCTTAGTGATGCTAAGGTGGTACATTCAGAGCCAAAGGGAAAGAAGGATAAAAATTAAGATTTGTGTATAATTAACGCCACAGCTCTCTAATTCCTCAGGTCAAAAGGCTGTGGTAGTGATCTGTCTGCCTTGAAAGATCTGGTTGATATCTGGGGGCTTGTCTAAATTCTTTTGTGGACTTAGCCCACTTCTAGGGAAAGGATTGAGTTGGATGCAGAATTCCAGTTCCTTTTGATGTCCCGTGTGGTTAAATGGTGAATGTTAATTATAGGATATATTAATCAGGTAGAGGATAAGAAAGAATAGCTCTTCGATTTCAAATCTCTTACTGAAACTGAGAGACATAGTTTAGCTTTTATTAAAAAGGCAGATAACTTGGACCAAAAGTTAAAGAAACTCATATTATGCACCTACTATGTGTCAGGCACTGTGTTAAGCACATCAAGATATATCTCATTTAATCTTCACAAGGACCCAAGTATTATTTCCCATGATGAGGAAGTTAATGTTTAGAGAAGAAACCTGCCTATGTGTCTTAGCTTCTCCCCGAAGTAGATCCTGAAACAAGTGTTCTTGCGCAAGTAATTATTTGAGACATACAGGGAACACCAGTAGGTGAACAAGAATATGAGACAGAAGACAGCCAATAGATGGGACATTATTCAGTAAGTTACTATAGTCACAAATGGAGTTTAATCTCACAAGGAAACTCTGGAGACAGGGTAAAACACCTGCCTCAGGATGTTCTCACATTGAGCATGAGGAAACAGCTCCTGTATTTTTTTCTTTTTTTTTTTTTAATTTATTTTTATTTTTTATTATGGTAAAATATATATGACATTTACTGTTGTAACCATTTTTTAAGTGTACAGTTCTGTGATATTTAATATATTCACAATGTTGTGCAACCATCACCACCATTCCTCTCCAGAATTTTTGCGTCATCCTAAACTGAAACTATACTTATTAAACAATGACTCCCCAATCCCTCCTGCCCCAAGCCCTTGGCAACCACTATTCTACTTTCTGTCTCTATGAATTTGACTATTCTAGGGACCTCATATAAGTGGAATTACACAATATCTATCTTTTGTGCCTGGATTAATTCACTTAAATACTTAGCATAGTATTTTTAAGGATCACCCATAATGTAGCATGAATTAGGATTTCATTCCTTTTTAAGGATGAATAATATTCTCTTGTATTTATATACTATATTTTGTTTATCCATTCATCTGTCAATGGACATTTGGTTTGTTTCTACCTTTTGGCTATTGTGAACAATGCTTCTGTGAACATTGGTATATAAAAATCTCCGTCAATTGTTTTTGAGGTAGTTGATTCCCTGACACTTCTATTTTGCCTCCTGCAAGAGCAGAATAGTTTTCCAAGGTTCAAAAGAAGTCTTCAGCAGAGATGCTGATATTGGCAGTGTAAAATCCTTTTGGGTACTCTAAAATGTTCAAGTTAGTGGGACATTACTAGGGCACTTAATAGCATCTGCTCACAAGGTCCTTCCCAAAGTAAATGGAGAAGCTGGAGTTTGAATCTTAGACTCTTAACTCAAAGCCCACGCTTTTAACTGTACTACACCGAGCTGCCTTTAATTACAAGTGTAATTTAAGTAACGAGCTACAAAGATGAATGAGATGTGGTTATTTCCTTCAAGGACCTATCAGGGTTGAATTATCTGTCTTGCAGAAAGTTCAAGAGGAGACAGTGGGATCACTTGGTGCAATCTGGAGCTCACAGAGCCATTATAAGATGGAATCACAGGCGTATGGGTCCCCTTTCTCTTGACATCCAGTGGTGAGGCATGCTTGGGCCAGGTACAACTGGACTCTTCATGAGGCTGTGCTCCAGGGCAGACACTCACACCTGGGCTGACCATTGGAGTCATGAGTTCCAGCCTGCACCCACTGATGCTTCCTGTCATTTACTCGACCTGTTTGCATAGCTGTATTACATCGGTAGGATTTATTCTCCTTTGAGTCTTTCCGATATTGCTTTCATCTTGATGTCCAAATATCAGGAACAGCTATTTTTTAGGAAAGAAATCAGGGCCCAGGAATAATAAAGAAAATACACATTTGGAGGCAGTTAAAATGGTTGGTTATATGTTTCTGTGTCTGAAAAGACATCATTTATAAGTGATTTGCATTTATCTAGATACCTAACATGAGATATTTTGTCCTAAAAGGATGGCATTGCCTAGACTGGTATTGTGGCAAAGGAAAGAAATGAGATAAATCAGTAGGAAAATGGTGCCCTATGTTTTTACCTGTGTTAAATATTTCATTTTAGTATTGCATCTGTGTATATTAGTTAGATATTGCTAGGTTATGCTGAGATAATCTCCAAATCTCAGTGGCTTTGTTCTCTCATGGGTTGTGTATGGTTCTGCTCTACACTGTCTTTATTCTGGGACTCAGGCTGAAGGTCCCTTTCTTGGTTGGGCCATTCTCATGGTAGAGAAGAAAAACACAAGTTTACTCATAAGATGGTTCATATAACGTCTGTTTGGATATGGCATTTGTCACTTCAACTCATATTGTGTTTGATGAAACAAGTCACATGGCCTAGCCTGATTTCAGTGAGTTGTAAGGATTCTCCTTCTATGGGAGGGAGACCAGACTGTAGGGAATGAATCCACTAGAGAGTGACAGTGAGTATTTTGAACAAATGATGCAATATACTGCACTGGTTAAAATTTTATTTATGTCCAAATTGCTTAGCAAACTTTTTAAACCAGTGAATCTTTTTAGACCCATTGCAACTTGTTTAGTATTGTTATTCTTTTCTCTTAAGGAAGAAACATATTGTGCCTAAGGGTTTAGTTGTCTTCCTGGGATCCCTGTAAAATTAACCACATAGCTAGTATTATTATTTCTAATAATTCAATCAATTGTACTGTCTTTCAAGAACTGATCAGAGAGATCAAGGGGAACATTAGAGCTCAGAATTGAATGCCTTTCATAGTTCTGTGAAACAAAGAACTAATAACAAGACCATCATCCTTTAAGAAAATAATACAAGGTATCCATAGTTAATACTGATGATGATGGGAGTTGTTGTATTGAATATTTACTAAGCCTCAGGCACTGTGCTAAACATTTCTTTCTCTGATTTAATCATGACTCACCTTATTTTTGTGAAGTAGCCATTTATTCCTGAGGCCATTATTACTTGCCAAGGTACTTACCAGGTTCAGAGAGGTTTGTTAACTTGCTAAGGTTAAACATAATATATGTGAGATTCAGGACCCAAATCCAGTATATGTTTAATCTCTTTCTCAAAGTTGGATGAGATCCCTTTTAAAGAAAATAATTTTTTGTAGAACTCCAGGATTGTCTTATATTATTGTTATTGTAGTGATACTTTTAATTGTGTAAACATAAAGCTGGTGAGGGTATTTTTTTTTTTATTAGCTCTGATACCTTTATAAAACCTAAATCAATTTAGGAGTTAAGTACTCTTCATATTACTAATTCAAATTAACAATATTAATTTAACCACATTAGCTAAATTGCTGCTTATAACTAGAATACGATGCTGACTATTCTGGGATGCTGCTTATAACTGGAATATGATGCTGACTATTCTGGGAGGGTTCTCTGACAGTCAATTGGTCTACCCTGCTGCATGCTGGGTGATGACTCAATTCTCTCACTATATTCACAATATTGAACTTCTGTGAAACTTTGATTTATGCTGAGGAACTTGATATCTCTTACCTTTCAACTGGTGAGAACACATTATTTAGATTCCCAAGTTTACCTTTTTTCCTTTCTCACTGACCCACGGTGATTCTTAAGGGTAAGGTTTATTGCTCAAACTCAATGGGCATAGCTGCTGTGATGATTAAGAATATCCTAACATTATTTGTTTTCAGATTATTGAAATAAAAACAACATTAAATTCTCACGGTTTTTGTAAATTCTTTAATACACACAACTATGGATCTGCCCCATCTTCCTCAGTTTTTGCCCAGGTTAAAAAACTGGATTTTCTTTCTCTCTGGTCCTACTATGTCTTTTTTTCATATACTCTCTCTATCTGAGGCCCCACCCTCTATTCCCAGAGAGGCTGTCATCTATTTTCAATATTCACGCACCTGGCAGCCTTGCACAGTAACTAGAGTGCTCATGTAAACCTGAATTAGGGGGCTATGGCTCCCTTTTGAAATGGAGGAACTGGGTCTATGGAATGTCAGAAACCATAGTACTGATTTGTTTCTTAGAAATATTTGTTGAATAGATTTGAACCATGTCCCATAATTTCTCTTTTAATATATTTTTATGTTAGATAAGCTTACCCTTATCTGTACACTAATAGATTTAACTCAGTTACTTAATACAGTTACTAACTCTCATTAACTCTAGTTTCAGTTTACAGAGGGGTTTCTGAGTATTGCTCAGCATCCTGAACTTGGCCCTTGCTAAAGGCTTATGTGACTCCTCCAGAATGAACAGCCATATTTTTGATAGATCCCAGAGTTAGGATATAACATATATTCTTTCTCTTCTTTCCAGAGTACATAGATGAAGGCTTGTCTCTGAAATTTTCACATTTAAGCCATTTTCTATCCCTTGCTATTGATTGTGGTCTTTTTTTCTTTTGGAATACCTTGTAATCTTTGCTAAAATTTTCCCTCGTGTATGTGATTATGTATATATTCTTTTCTAGTAAAAGGCTATTTAGACATAATTCTTACACATTGATTTTAAACATAGAAAAATTTTGTGTGATTGGATTTTCAGGGACAAAGGGGTAGAGTTGTTATTCTCCTACCTTTCTATCATTTTCTCTGAAACATCTGTTGGTTGACAGATTGAGGATTTTTTTTAGTATATGACCCAATAATTCCTGAAATTTTTAAAATAAGTACACTATAACTAAAGCTTTGCCAATTGACATTTTACATTCGCAGATTAAAGGAAATGCACAGATGTTTAAAAAATTGATCTAAAAACCTTATTTAGCTCTTCAGTACAACAAGCTTCATTTATCACATTTATGAAACTTTATGAGACAATGAATAATGTTATAATCAGCATTTTATATTAACCATAATTTTTTATAATTTGATTTAGCATCTTAAATTATTATTCATTTTTACTGTTTATTGTTTGGGGTTTTGATATATATGTATATATATTTATATATTTAACTTGTATACTAGACAGTAGTCTGTTCCTTTAATAAACATTTTTAAGTGTTTTAGATTTTAAATTTAATCCTTTAGAATAAATTGTTAGAGTTTGAAATTAAAACAACAGAGATAGCTAATGGAAAGCACAATTAACTAATACTTTCATATGCAGAATCCTTACCTTTCAGTATGGAATGTAGTCAGCCTCTTCACTCAAGCACCTTACTGTAAAATATAGCCAAGGCAGCTGAACATGTAATCATGCTAAATCTGCACATGAAAAACAGTAATTATAAAATGAGTTTGGGGGAACTAAAGGAGAGAGTAGTGATGCATGAATGAGTGTGTTTGAGTTGCAGAGAGCTTCTTGGAGAATGATGAGAAAGCATTTTCGAAGATCAAGCTGTGTCGAGCTGGACTTTTTTTCCTGATTCATATCATTGTGGCATTTAAATAAGAAATGACTTGTTATTGGAACTTTCAGTACTGATAGATGCATTATATTTTAACCTGTAGATGATGGGAAAATGTCCATTTTTCTTTCCAGTTTTAAAAAATAGTTGACGTCTTGAATACTTTTGAATAGTAGGCTGAGTTTGACTAAGGAATGTCTGACAAAGTAAGCTTAGTGGACTGAGAGAATTCTGACAACTTTGAGGTTCAGAATCATTGTGCCTTGTCCTAGTAGCATGGACTTACCAAAGTTAGCTTTATTGAGAATTAGCTGTATGCTTGGCATTGTGCTAATTACTTTTCTTCTATCATCTTTTTAAATCTTTCTCAAATTGCTATGAAAAGTATTGCTATCATCCCCATTTTACAGATGAGAAAAGTGAGTATTGGAGAAGTGAATAATTTGCTTAAGGCTATATGTCAAGAAATTAGAGATATGACTCCAACCAGATCTGATTCTGAGGTCCCCTCTTTCTTTTAAAACACCATGTCTCACCTCTCTGGTTACAGTTACAAAATTGTTGCATTAACTGCCATGGAAGCGATTTCAGTGATATGATGAAAATATTATAATATCAAATGTTTTTCCAAATATTCAGTAAGTCTTGCATCCCTCCTGTGTACCCTTAGATTTAGTTAGGAAAAGCCCCTGCCCAGGGCCTCAGACGTTAGAGGACTAATCTAGAGGGCCTCATTTGACTGTACCTTCGTCATGGGAGAGGAGTATACAGGGCCAAGTGGAGCTGCCCACTTGGAACCTGTGCTCAGCATTCCAGGGTCTACTCTGGGTACCCATAGGCCTGGAACCTCCCTGTCTAAAAGACTCTGGGTTGTCTTCTAGGGTCTGCTTGGGTTTCTTTATCAAGCCTCTTCTCCAGAGGACAAACCATGCCACCAGTGTGCACACCTTTAAGCCTAGAATTGCTGAGGTATATCTGTTTGTGAAAGTATTGACTCGATGCAGGCAAACTACTCCCTGTGGGCTGAATCTAGCTAACACTTGTTTTTTAAAATAAAGTTTTATTATAACACAGCCACACTTATTTGGTTATAAATTGTGCCTGCTTTTGTGCTGAAATTGCAGAGCTGAGTAGTTTGTGGCAAAGATCGAATGGTCCACAAAGCCTAAAATATTTGCTATCTGATCTTTTATAGAAAAATTTTACTGACCTCTGATATAGATGAAGTAGCCTAGTGTGCAGGTTGCTGAATTCACATGTGCGAGGCCTTTGGGGTATGGTTGAGCCAGGAATGGGGAGAGAAAGATGCTGGTTGGGGCAGGCCTGCCTCTTGCTATCATGTTTTGGCCAGAATTCTGAAGTCCAAGAATTCTAAGTTCAAAATTTAAATATCACCATCTACATCTTAAAATATGTCAAGGTAGGAGGCTGGATTGTATTTTATTTACCAGTTTATTAGCTTGATTTATAACTTTAAAAAGTATAGAAATGTGGGATTTGGGCCTCCATTTGTATTCTTGCTTGGGCCCCACAAATATTAGAATGAATGTTAAACCCTGGGCTGCGATGTAGGGGGTTAAAGTAGGAGGGAAGAGAGACTCTAACAAGTAATCACACAAATTAATATGGAATTATTAAATGTAGAAGTGCTTTTGAGTCATATATGGATTACTGTTCAAAACATTTTTCCAAGTTTTATTCATCCAAATTAAATTGAAAATGCTGAAACCCACCTTCCTCCTTAGCTGGGAGTTCTGTCTTTTCAGTATGCCTCTCCCTACCTCTTTCCACCTCTCCCTGTCTCCTCCTCTGACTCCCTACCCTGAGATTACACTGCTCCCAAATGAGGGGGATATAGATATAAATCCCACACACAAGCCCAAGGGTAGGTTCTGTCCAACCAGTCCGCTATCTTATTGCATCCTTCTGCCACCAGGTTTCGGTGCTGAGGCTGGTCTTCCTCAGACTGAAAGATGCTGCAGGTACCCTTCATAGTCACCACTGTTGGTCTTGCAAGGGAAGGTCAATCTGATCTCCCAGTGGCCAGGCTCAGCCATGGGTGTGCCATACGTGGTGTAGCATATACCATCAATGCCCCATGTCCATCTCCTCTGTACTCAAGGCCTGTATTGGAACATGAGGTCTTTCTCTTGGCCTCCAAGTAGCACAGGCTGGATGCCAGGGGGGTAGGCTTCCGCTAATGATGAATGGGGGTGTAACTATGAGGCAAGTTTTACACTCTCTCAGAGCACCTTCAGCAAGACAGAACTCAGTTGTACAGAGCAGTAATCTTAAAAATGCACTGTGTATTAACTTCCTTTATGTCCTTGTCTTAGTGCCAAATTCTCCCCTTAGTACTTCTTGGGATTAGCTTCTAAATGAACCAGCTGAACCAAGATTTTTATCTCAGCATCTGTTTGTGGGGAACCCTGCCTAGGACACACGGACTTCCTCATGGGTTACAGTCCTGTGCACAATGTGCCCCATTGCACAGATTCCATAAAGCATTGCGGAGCTCTAGGAGCTTCCCACCTCACCCACAAACTTCTCCATATAAACTTCTACATGGCTCCTGGGTCACTTGTTTTGAATCCTGATCACCAGCCTGGATTTCCTCTTGTTTTGAAGTAATTGTTTATTTTTGGAACGTTAGTTTTATTTGCAACCACATTCATCTCCTCTAATAGATCTCGCTCTGAATCCTGGGCAACATGACTGGGATGTCAGTGACTTCTTCCCCGAAGGCTCCAGAATCCTTTGTACATATCAGTTCCTCTCCTTCATGACTTCCCATTTAGCAAACCATGGATCTGAGGAGGGGAGGCCTTGATTGGATTACACAAGATTTTTCTACACCTTCACGAGAGGACCCAGGTTACTCCATCACCCCATATTGCTTAAGAAAGAGAGCCACTCAGACAACCCTGGTGGGGCAGATAAAGTCAGCTTCTCTTGTTGAAAAATATCATGTCATTCATGCCATGGAAAAAGGTATTATACTTTGAGAGAACATAGCTGAGAGAGCTGATTTAGATGGTATAGACCTTGTAGAGGGCATGTTGTTCGATGCTCTCATCTAAATAGTAATCAGCCCTGCAAAGACAACAGCATGTGTGATGGCTGTGAGACAGGAAGGGACTGGATATATTTGAGCCACAGAAAGAAGACCCAGGCAGAGTCAGTGAAGGAGACAGCAACAAGAGAGGAGGCTAGAGCTGTTGGCAGTAGCCAGATCTTGTAGGGTCTTGGGCCATGGGAAGGATTTTGAGGGTTTTAAGTGGCTAAGCCAGATATTTTGTGATCAGAATTGTTACCTTTAAATAGTTTGGCTGATATGTGAGAAATAGAGTAGAGGAGGAGTAGAAAAGTGGAGATGCTTTAAGAGGTTTTGGAATAGCTTAATCAGGTCATGTTGGTGCAATGGGGTGGTGATGGTAGAAGTAGAAACAAGGGAACAAGTTGAGTGAGATTTTGGAGTTAGAATTAATAGGATTTGGTAATGGACTTGAAGTGGGTAGTGAAGGAGAATTAATTCTTATTTAAGATCTTTTATATGGGTAGAAGTAGTAAAATTTAAACACCTACAGGGACAAGCATGGAAAGAAGGAATCAGACTGAGTGTTAGGTAATAAGGAGAGGAGGGATTGTCGCTTACTGGAGGGTGTGTGCCCTCTCTTGAAGGGGCAGCTGCTGGTTGGCTCGAACCAGCCATGACCTTGTAGGGGGTGGGCCTGACATTGTCAGATTTTCAGATTTTTCAGGAGAAGCCAGATTTGGATTTTAATGTGAAATGTCTTGTCTCTTTATGTTGGCAACTAGATCAAAATTATAAAGATCACTGGGCTAGCCATATACAACACAACTGTAGGCAGCATCTGGCTCCTGGTCAGCCACTTCTTGCTTGAGATCTGTTCAACACCATATCTTCCTCTAGAAAGGAATTAATTGTAGTCTGTGACACAAAAATTTTTAAAAAGTTAGGGATCCCAGTAAGAAAAAAAAGAGGATATTTTAATTTGGGTTAAATCGTGGGAGATACTGATGATCTCAGCTCACACGTCCTGTCAGCAGGGCTCAGGTGATGGGCTGAGCCTGAGATCTGTGGAAATAAACTTAACCTAATTTAGACCAGATAGCAGGAAATGCTTTTGTCTTAAAATAGACCATTCCAGACCGTGATAGTCTGCGATGCTTGAGGTAGACAGGAATCAGGGCTCTCTCCACCATTTTTTTCCCCCTGAGCTTACAGTTCAAGAGTCCTTAAACCTTTTAAGAGAGTGAGTGGATGAATGTATATTTTATTTATGAATTCATATTCAATTAGAGAAAGTACTCTTATAAGTTCATAAAACCATCTTTGATTTTATTTTGTATTTGAGCCTTAAATGGAACTTAACTCCTGGACTTCGAATTTTGTTCATGAAGTGCTTTTAAAGTGAAAGGTGTTACGCAATTAATTTCATTGGTGTCATACTCAGCAACATTTTTTTTGTTTCTGCGCATAGTTTGATCTAATTAATAATATATCCTTCTTAGGATTGTACATCACAAATATATAAGAAAGCAGGTGTTTTTAAGACTTTACAAGAAAACTTAATGATTGAGCTGTCTTGGCTTCATAATAGTATTTAAAACAATAAAATATTAACTGCTACCTTATTTCCTATAATGCATTTATAAATGGGTGGAAAAGCTTAGAAATAGTTTTCTTCAAGTCAGTAATGGGAAATAGAAGACTTTGCATTATTGATTGTTGAATAAAGTTGATCTTCTTGCTCTTTCTCAGGGATTCATTTTACAGAACTAAAAAAAAAAATCAGGATAGATGAGAATTAGGAGACGACAACCAAAAAAAGCCCAAGTGTCAAAACAAGTACCTAAAAATACATCAGGAGACTTAGACACAGCTGGGGAAGGGGGAAGGGGTGTTGTGCGTGACTCAGTAGAATAAGTAGGAATCATGAGACTTAGGACATGACAGCCATAGGAACTTGCCTTTGGCTTACCTCGTCAACTGGGCCTTTACCTCATCTGTGAAATCAACATCACTATATGTGCTAAGGCTTTAAGGGTAAAATTATTCCAGGAAATCATCCCTGCTCTTTGTAAATTTGGTGGAAGAGACTACTTCTGAAATAAAGTGTTGGGCCTAGATGCTAATTAAAATTTACTGTTAAGAAGCAGATGTATAGTGGGGAAGAAATTATTCTGTTATCATATTAATGTTCTCCAAAGTTTTTATTGGCTTTGATAAATTCTGTAGAATTGTACATAATACCTTTTGTCTGATGGGATCTTGGAGTAAGCAACGTTAACCTGTTTCTTCACTTCTTAGACACACAGACTGCCAGTGACTGACTTGTATTCCTTTTGACATTCTGGCTTCTTTATTGAGAAAAATAAATACAGAATTATATTTATTTCTTGTCCTAGTAGGGCCAAAACTCCAACCAGTCATTATTTTTGTCTTCTCTATTTCCCTCTTAGAGTTCAATTCTGATTCTTTTGCGTCAGTTTCATGTCCTTGTCCTTAAAGCAGTGCCTAGTTCCTATAACTATCTTCTCCTCAAACCGTGTTACAGCTGAGATGAAAAAAAATTCTAAGAAAGCATATTCTCATGGGTAAACTTCCCATAGACAGAAGCTGTGTCTGTGTCAATCACTGCTTTATCCAAAGCATTCAACATTGGGAATTAAGCTGATGCTTAAAAGATATTTATTAAATGAATAAATCTGAATGTTCAGTGAAAAGTTTTCAGATATTCTGAAGGGTAAAAGGTTCTTTTGTCAAGTAAATTTGGGGAAAGCTACATTATATACTCAATTTTGGAATAGTCACAATATACATTAACGTCTCTAGGTCTCTGAGACATCTTGGTGTAAAATCAAAACCCTGATAGCCTTGTTTATCTGAATAGTTACCAAACTAAGCACTGGCTTAAAGCAGAACTGGTGTAGCACAGTATTGGTATTATTTCTTAAGGTGTGTTTACTGAATATGTGGAGCTGTGATCTTGAGTTGAGTAATCCAGGGATTTTTTTTTTTTTTATTAGAGAAGATGATGGCTTCTAGGATATATTGAGAGTAAAGAGTAAAATGGTGGAGGAAAAATAGCCAAAGGTAAGGATGTGAGTGCAAATTATTTCAGCATTTCTGGGGAGAATTTTGATAGTGGGTATCAAGAGCCTTTAAATTTCCATCTTGTAATTCTACTTCTAGAACTTTATCTTGGAGAAGTAATAAGAGGTATATACAGAGCTTTATCAGTCAGAATATCAATTAGGATATTCCCATTTAAAAAAGAAATAACCTAAGTGGCCCACAATAGGTGATTGGTTCAATAAATGATTAGATAGCTATTCAATGAAAGATTGTGACAGTTACCAAAAAATTCCTAAGTCAGGAGGCTTTAAATAATAATTAATTATTTCCCACCACTCTATAGGTTGATTGAGCAGCTGGACTGGAAGGTCCAAGTTGGCTTGTCTCACCAGTCTGATATCTCAGTGTTGGCTGTTGCCTGGGATACTTTGGTTCTCCTCATGGCCTCTCTTTCCATCTGGTATCTCATCTTCTAGGTCTTTCTATGTGGCTTCTCTTTTTCGTAGAATAGCTTGGACCTTACATCTCTGGCTTTTAAGAGAACAAAACCAGAAAATGAGATACCTCTGTAAGGATAGGTCCAGAGCAAGAACAATGTCACTTCTGCAGTATTTGTTGGTCAAAGCAGTTACAAGATCAGACAAGATTTGAGCAGAAGGGAAATTGATTCCATTTCTTGATAGAGAGACAAATGTGTGCAAGAAAGGGAGCAGTTTTGGTGGCCATCTTTGGAGACTCATGGTGACCATTAAAAATCAGGTATAAAAATATTTTATGGCATTAACGTTAAGTGGAAAAATGAGAGATGTTAAGAATAAAACCAATGAGGAGAAAGGAGAGTACAGGACTTTATATAAAATATAATACTAATTTTGTTTTAAATTTTATACACACGCACACACACTTAAGAATTGGAAACAACATCAACTTGTTAACAAAGGTTGTCTATGAGTGACAGGATTGAGAGTGTTTTCATTTTATTCTGTATACATATCTGTATCTTAAAAATTTTCTATAATTATTAGTTGTTTTAACAATTAAGAAAATTGATCATTTATTAGGCCAATTAGAAAGTCTTGATAAGTTTCTAAGATTAGAAATTTTCTGTGATCCCAATGCCATAAAATTCAAACTACAAAGTTTTAGTCAAAAAGTTCCATCTGTCTATGGCTATGCCACCCTGAATGTGCCCAATCTTGTCTGATCTCAGAAGCTAAGCAGGGTCGGGCCAGGTTAGTACTTGGATGAGAGAACACATAGGAATACCAGGTGCTGTAGGCGTTAAAAAAAAAATTCCATCTACTTTGACATTTAAATATATCTTTCTAAATAATCCATAGGATGGAAAAAATTTCAAAAGGAAAATAGCCATTTACAAATGACAAGAGTTCTATACATACAATCCTGGAATAGGAAACCAATGTGTGTAATATTACATGCATTAATCAGATAATATGATTGAAGATAAATGAATATTTAATGCAAAAAGGCAAAAGTAACTAAAACACAAAGTATAAATTTCTATCAAGGATATAGAGATACTGATGAAATGGAAGATAGAATGTAGTAAAATATATCAATAAAACCAAAAGTTGTATCTTTCAAACAGTAAAAAAAAAAAAAATAGACAAACATTTGTCTTACTGTGATTAAGGGAAACAAAAATAAAAACATTAGGACTGAGATGGGTATATAACTAGAGGCAATTAAAAAATTTCTAAGGTGTGTTCTACAAAATAATACCAATAAGACTGAAAAATCTGGCTGGAATGGACTGTTTCTGAAGTAACATATTTGTGGTCATTGACATAAATAGGTAACAAACCTCAAAAGATCAGTAAACAAAGTAAAAAAATGGAAAGATAACAACTAAGCCCATTCAGTTTTATGGATGAGTTCTACCAAAAATTTCAGGAATAGAGTAGTCATATTATGGCAACTGTTCCAGAACATATGAAAAATCGAAAGCTTTGCAATCCATTCTATGACACTAGCATAAACCTGATACTAAATCTAGAAAAGGAGAACCCAAGGAAATTGTGGGCCACTGTCAACATGTATTGCTCTTTAAATAAAGAAACACTGTTTCACAAAAGTTGCTGTATCTGTGTATATAACATATTGTATGTATGTGTATTTCCAAAGGGAGCAAATCCACATTTTGTTTCTTGGTTTACTGCAGTTTTCCAAAGTCTCGGCCAGCTGGACTTCCAGTCTTCTCTGTCTTCTTAGATAGGAAGACAACTTTATAAGTGGTGGCCTAGCTAGGACCTAGATTTCTAGATTCTATGCACAAAATAAATTCATTTAACTGTTAGAATTATAGAAGGAAAATAAAATTATTTTCTTAAGTTCATAGCAATAAACAACTTTCATTAAGAAAAAAGATCTCAAACAATCTAACTTTATACCTCAAGGAACCAGGGAAAGAAGAACAAATTAAGCCCAAAGTTAATAGAAGGAAGAAAATAGCAAAGATTAGAGCAGAAATAAACAAAATATAAGGAAAAAGGCAATAGAAAAGATCTTTCTATATTTCAGAAAATTTAGAAAATGCAAAGGAACAAAAGGAGGAAAATGAAAACCTCTTAGACTCCCACCACTGTTAACATTTTGATGTATGTTGTTTTCTGGTCTTCTCTGCCAGTTATGTGTCTTACAAAAGTATGAGCAAACCATAACAATGTTTTCTAACCTGTCCCTGCCCCCCTCACTGCTAGTATGTTATGAACATCTTTGTATCTTATTAAAAATTCATGTAATGGTTACATTATTTCAATATGGTCTTCCTCTCATTTATGTAAACTGAATTCTGATTGTTAGATTTACCTTTTTTTATAGAACAGGTTATTCATGCAAAAATCTTAGGTACAGATGATTTTTGTATATTATCAGGTAAAACAAAATTAAGCTCTGAGCCACAAAAACATTAGTTAGAGATAGGTATATAATTCTTTAAAGGGACATTTTATGGAAAGGGGAAGCTTTTATGGGAAATATTTCTTCATACTCTATGTGAGGGCTCTTTAGGGTACAAGTGACAGATACCCTGATTAGAATTGAATGTAGCAAAAAAGGAAATTTATGGGTAAATGTATTAGTTATCTGTTGGCCCAGTAATGCTGAAAAACAACCAACTGTAAAACATCAGTGACATACTAAGAAGTATTTATTTAGCTTATGAATATATGGGGTTCAGTGGCTCTCAGCTGGACTT
Source organism: Pteropus medius (assembly GCF_902729225.1). Taxonomy (NCBI): domain Eukaryota; kingdom Metazoa; phylum Chordata; class Mammalia; order Chiroptera; family Pteropodidae; genus Pteropus; species Pteropus medius. The sequence continues at coordinate 330,853 of NW_024343578.1, forward strand.
GCTCATGTATCTGTGGTCAGCTGCTCATTGGCTAGGCACCGCTGCTGATCTTGACCGGACTTGTGGTTGATTGGCTATTGGATATGACATCTTGACTATTTTGTTTCTTATCTTTCAGCAGGCTGTACTGGGCATGTTCTAATGGCTATGGCAGAGGAAAATGAGCAAGAGAGTAAATACAAGTGCTATTTATACCTCTACTTGCCTCACATTTGGCATCTCTTCATTGGCCAAAGCAAGTCATATGATGGAACCCAGAGTCAGATTGTGAGGGCACTGCTGAGGAGGCAGATACAAGAATGAGTAAAGAATTAGGGCCATTAATGCCATCAGTCTACTTGGGATATGTAACTAAAATGTAACTAAACGGATAGATGTAGCTTCAATGACTGCTGGATTCAGGGTATCAAGTGATGTCACCTGGCTTGATTTTATACTATTAAAAGTTTGGCTCTGCTTTCCTTTTCATCAGCCTCACTCTCAAGGAAGCCTTTTTCATTTGATGATACTCAGAAGCTCCATTCTCAGCTTCTCAGATACTCAGAAAGTAAGTAATTCCAGCTGAAAAGAGCTTATTTTCCCCAGTCATTTCAGCTAAAATCACGATGTGGAGTCTTTATGGACCAATGTGTGTGGGGGGGTCACATGTCCATCCTTAAACCCGCTGCCATGTCTGGGGGATGGAATATGATGATTGGCCAGCCCTGGGTCATATTCTCACTACTGACATGATCCAGGATGGAATAGAGGGAATCAGCCTTACCTAAACCTAATGAACTGTGAACAGAGGGTTAGAGACAATTTCTCTAAGGAAAATAGAGATAGTGTTACCAGAAAGTGGGGCAAGGCGAGGGGAAAGAGAGAGTGACTGATAGGTAAAAAATAAAAGATGCCCTGTATAATTTCTATTAATGTACTTATCTCATTGACACTACCAACAAAAACTTTTAACTATTCTGTGGTAGATGTTTTATAAACATCATATTTTTTCTTAGATTACTATGAGTTGAGTGGTATTACACACATTTTATTGATTGCAGAAAGGAAGCTCATAACAGTTAAATAATTTGTCTAAGGTCACTCTGCTAGTTGGATGTTACATTGGAGATTTGAACCTCAATTTAGCCTTCTCCAGAACCTGCGCTCTTACTGTCTTAAAGCTGAAGAAAAAGAGAGTACACCAAATACATTCTAAGAGGAAGAGCGGGAGGCCATGATATGCCCCATTAAGGCCATTTGGATCATACCATTGAAGGAATAATCACAATGCTATAGCTCTGGCTACATAAAATCTGCACCAATGTACTTAAGTAACCATGACAGGGAGCTTCTACTTTTCTCTAGGGGTTATGGGACCAGGGACTCTAACATGATGCATTGTTTTCCTATGCTGTTTATGTACAGGTGTGGCGTGGTTAATATGAATATTTAGGTCAGCCAAAATGGAAAAGAAATCCCCAAATGCCAGCCGGAAAGACATGCATGAAAGGAGAGACAGGACTGTCATATTCTCTGGTGAAAGCATTTAGGGTCTGGCTATATGGAGGGTAGTCTCATTGGTTGAACCACCTCATTTTCTTTTAGCTCCAAGATGGTTAATAGTTTCCAACTCATGTGTCAATGCCAGTTGATTGGTGGTAAATCATCTGGAGTGTTGTGTTGAGAAGAGTTCTGAATGTAATTGAAAAGAGGACTATGATGGATTAGTGATACCTGTAATGGGTATAAGAGGGGGAGGTAAAAACACGATTGACTGTTATTTGACATCCTTGGAAGCAATAGCTTTTCAGAGTCATTGTCAAGCCACTTGTGTATGGGGATTATGCCCCCAGGATGGAGTATTTTATACCTAAGGTCTCTCTGATGAGAAATTCTTAAGTGAATTTTCTGGAGGTCCCAACTTTCACTTAGCACACACCAAAATGCAGAGCTTTATTTTCCTAAGGAAAAGGGAGCATCTTCTTTGCTCTGAGAAATTTTGACCTTGTTGGGAGCAGGGTGGGGGAATTTACAAAGTGATTAGATATAGTAAGTAAAGTTTTGGAGTCACTTTTATTAAATGAAGATGGGTATGACTGTCTATCGTTCATCTATCATCATCATAAATCTATATATATATTTTAAAAACCACAACGAAGTTATAGTCAGAGTTCTAAAGGAGTTTGTTTTTGATTATCTTTTCTCTCATTTTTCAGATCTCTGATTGGAGTCATTTTCTGGTGCAGACTTTGAAAAGAATGCAGTGAAAATTCTGGCCAACCGTGGAAATATTGGCCTACTCCCCAACTTAGTATAGCATTCCTTCTCTTCAGTAGCACCTCATAATAGAAGAAAAATGTATGGAAGTGCAAGAACAATCACTAGTCTGGAAGGGAGCCCTTCCAGATCTCCTCGTTTGCCAAGGTCTCCTCGTTTGGGCCACCGAAGAACAAGTAGTGGGGGAGGTGGGGGAACAGGCAAGACTCTGTCCATGGAGAATATCCAGTCCCTTAATGCAGCCTATGCTACATCTGGACCTATGTATCTGAGCGATCATGAGGGGGTGGCTTCAACAACTTACCCAAAGGGCACCATGACTCTGGGGAGGGCCACCAATAGAGCTGTATATGGAGGCCGAGTCACAGCCATGGGGAGTAGTCCCAATATTGCTTCCGCTGGACTTTCCCACACAGATGTCCTTTCATACACAGACCAACATGGTGGTCTGACCAGCTCATCTCATCATCACCACCACCAGGTCCCCTCCATGTTGAGGCAGGTAAGGGATAGCACAATGTTAGACCTTCAAGCCCAGCTCAAGGAACTTCAGAGAGAGAATGACCTCCTTCGGAAAGAGCTAGACATCAAGGACAGTAAGTTAGGGTCTTCCATGAACAGTATCAAGACCTTCTGGAGTCCTGAGCTCAAGAAGGAAAGAGTCTTGAGGAAAGAAGAGGCAGCCCGGATGTCTGTTCTCAAGGAGCAGATGAGAGTTTCCCATGAAGAAAATCAGGTAGGTTATGACTCATCTCAGTGTTTTTCAACCTTGGCTTCTCACTGAATAGTTGATGCTTTGCAAATGGTACCACAACCTGTGCAGAAGAAAGTTTAGTATCATCAAGAAAGCTATGACTTAGTATGTGTTTGACTTGGAGACTACAAGAGGGCATAGGAAATGTGAGATTACATCTTGTGATCTCTTTATTTTCCAATAACCTTTCACATTGTTGAAGAAGACGGGGATCACTCCTCATTGTCTAACTTTTGCTCTTGGTTAATTTTGATTTCTGTTTCAGCAGTCACAATAGCAGCTCAGAAGTACTTCCCTGAATAGAAGAGGAAAATGTTAATTTTTGCAAGAGTAGACATTTTAACGGCAACATTTAGAGGGCCACATTTAACTGGCAAATTGATTTTTTTTAAGCCCCAGAAGAATTATTTCACTCTAGAATGAGTGGAATTTGTTCTCTAAGTAGAAAATTGAACACTATTAAATGAGATTGGGTAGAATGGACTTGTTATGTTAGAGAAACATAAATTTCTGCCTCATCTATTCAGTATTAAGTACATACTTCTTTCTCCGATGCATCCTCCACATCATAACAAGATTAATTTTCCACCTGCAGTTATGCCATTCCTCTATTTTAATGCCCTCAATACTTACCCGTTGCCTCCAGAATTAAATCTCCCTCTTTGGCTGAGCCTTCTATGGAAAGCCTGAACCAGGCTTTCCAGCAGTATCTTGTACCAAGTCCCTCCACATCTCCTTTGCTACCAGAACCACACTTGGTAATTCCTGCTCATACTTAGGGTTTCCTACCTCTGTGCCTTTGCTCTTTTCAGTACCTTCTCCTGGGAGACTTCTCAGCACCCCCTCTTTCTGCCTTTTCCATTTCGGTTGTAGCCAGTCTCCATTCTCATATCCTACGTGTTCAGTGAGGCTTATTTGTGTAATGTTACTTTCATAAGGGCTTTGGGGTCATACATGCCTGGGTTTAATTCTCAGCTTCACCTCTTACCGGTAGTGAGATAAATGTTAAGAGATGCAGAGGAGATGGTGCTGTGCCATTTGGGTAAAAAAATGAAAAAAAATGCCCAGATATCATTTAACATTGTGTAACAATTTGAGATAATTTTAATTTGGCTAAACCAGTGATGCTCTGATAATTGGTCTCTGTGTTGGCCTATAAAGTGCTCTGACTTTCTTAGGGTCATCTGCTGACTCTTTCTGTTTCTCTGGCTACCACCCCTTTGGAGTCCAAGCAGAAAGCTTTGTTCTTTGCAACTAAATCAAATTAATGCCCTTCCCTATCATTTTCTGTTTTTTTCTGCCTTTTCTGGTTCATGAAATCCTGTGAACTTGTTACTGCTGTGTAAATTTCCCCAGTTCTGTAGAAAGTTATTACTTTTTTAGTTTTGAAAAATGGTTAAAGCAATTTAGGAATGATTATAATATGGCAAAGATGAAAGTATTCTCTAAACTGTTGGCTCCGATTACTTTTATCTTATGCTTCAGTCATTAAATATTTTTTGAGCATAGATCCCCACTTATACATGTATATTTATTTATTAATTGCATGATGTGCTACTGTGCCAATATATTATGTCTTCATGACATTCACAAAAAATTAAATATGGAAGAGACAAAGTAAAATAAATAGTATATTGAAGTAAATTTTAATGACACACAAAACCTTTTGGCTCTTAGTAAAAACATTTAAAACCCTTTGTTAATTTCATGAGGGTTAGTTCATTTTAAACTAGGTAACATCCATAATTCTGTTTAACTGTACCATGTCGCCTTAAGCTGGAAGCAAGTGAAGAGTTCGGGTGCTCTCATTACACCTTCCTTGTCCTGGAACGGACTATGATTACAGGCTACCACGGGTACTGTGGGCGACATATGAATGTATAACATATGACCCAGTGAAAGCCCCGGTATCAATCTGTAAATTAAATATAAGTAAAATGTAATTATTTTCTTTTTTAGGTTAAAAATATAAAAGAAGGAAGGAACATGGAAAGTTTGAAAAGTTAATTTACTTGTAAGATGAGGTAGTATTACAAAGTATAGAATATGAAAATTGACAAAAAAGCAAGTTATTTAAAAAAATTGAAGTGCCCGCCCTAAAGTATTGTGAGATCCCTTTTAGGAGTATATGAGTACTTATTGGTCAGGATAGGGTAGATCCTGCTGTAGTAATCAACAAACCTCAAGTCTCACTGGCTTAACACATCAGAGATTTATTTTGTATTCTTCTGAAGTATGAAGCAGGCCAAATGACTCTCCAAGGTAGCTCTCCTCCAGGCAGTGACTCAGAATCCAGGCTTTCTGCATTTTGGCACATGGCTACAGCAGAGGAAGAGTACCTAGAGATGGCACATTGGTTCCTCAATTCCTTGGACTGGAAGTGACAAGATTGCAAGGGGTGTAGTCCTCCCTTCTTTCCAGGAAGGAGAGTAGAGTCATATATAAGGGAACACTAGAGATTTCTACCAGTGGAGTTTTTATGTTTGTCCGAAAGTAAAGCTAGATGAAATGAAGTTTGGGGAGCAATGCAGGCTTCTTCTGCTGCTGCTGTTTCTATTATTATTGCTGTTGCTACCAATAGGCATCTGTTGGGAGCTTACTAAGTGTTAGGCATTGATTGTGCTTAGAGCTTTGTGTACATTATCTTATTTAGTATTGTATCAATCATCTGAGGTAAGTGCTAGACTTTGTCTCATTTTACAGATGAAAAATAAATGCAGAGAAAGTAAGCAGCTTGCCCAAGTTTATACAGCTGGTCACTGACAGAGCTGGAATTTAAAGCTTTGGTCTATTCCATGCCAACATCTAAGACCTTAATTTTATGTTCCCTACCTTCTTATAGGATCACTGAGCTGTGAATAGAATCTTAGCATAATAGGAAGATCATACTTAGTATAAGCTAGATGTGAAAAAAATGACTATAGATGGTCCCTGACTTAAGGTGGTTTGACTTACAGTTTTTTGACATTACGATGCTGTAAAAGTGATATACATTCAGTAGAAGCTGTACTATGAATTTTGATCTTTCCTTGGGCTTACAGTGCTGGTATGATACTCTCTCATGATGCTTGGCATTGATCCCAGTCATGCATGAGATCACAAATAAATGATAATCTACACTGTATTCATTGTGTTAGATGATTATCTCCAACTGTAGGCTAATGTAATAGTGTTCTGACATGTTTAAGGTAGGCTAGGCTAATCTATGATGTTTGGTAGGTTAGGTGTATTACATGCATTTTCAACTTATGATATTTCAACTTATGTTAGGTTTATTGGGATATAAATCCATTGTAAGTTGAGAGGCATTTGTAGTTTTGTAGTTTTTATTTTTATTTTTTAGGCGAGGCAACCCTTGGTTGACCTCACAGATTGCAAGGACCTTGTCAATTTACAATCCCTTATTTTTTTATCTTTTGCGCCTACAGCACCTGGTCTTCCTAGGTGGTCTCCTATCCAAGTAGTAATCGGCCCGACCTTGCTTAGCTTCTGAGATCAGATGGGCTCGGGCTTGTTCAGGGTAGCATGGCCATAGACAGTAGTTTTGTAGTTTTGATAGAATGATTAAGAATGTGATTTAGTTTATTTAGTATTTTTCTTAATTGGGAATTTATGTCTTTTTTTCTAGAAATAGTTTTTGTGCTGTTTAGGGTTTCTACCATTTGCTATAACATTATAATTTTCCTTTAGAGGAAAAATCATGGAAACTTTTTCTATATGGAAGAAAAGAATGTAAAAGAGATAAGGGACACTCGATTATGGTTTTTTATACACAACAACCAGAGAGTGCATCTACAAATGTAGTTCTTCCAAAGGATATTTCGATAATTGAACTTCATGAACCTAAATTCAGATGATCTAAAACACTTTGAATTGTACTATGTGAATAGAAATGGGAAGCAGGTCCATTACAGAGTAGAGATGAGAAAGCTAGAGTGCTGTGTTTATGATATTCATAATTCTGCGAATTTAATGCTCCATAGCATAGACTTTTTACCCTATGTTCAGTGTTATAGAGGGCTCCCACTCATCAGTTCTTTTGTTCAGTGTTATAGAGGGCTCCCACTCATCAGATTTTGAAGTCCTAGTGGTTGTGCCTGTGGAAGCCAAACCCATCTCCAGATTTAAGGGAGAATTTTGAATACCATCCCTGTATGATAGGAAGTACAAGACTGGCAGATTGGAGCTAGTGGGTAGGTGGCCCTGACCAAATTTCTCCTGCGTAAAGAAAGGGCTGATACTCAGGTTCCTGGATGGATTTTATACCTCTAACACCTTCCCACCCCTAGATTCTTTCCAAGCACTTACTTCTCAGCCACATAGATCTGCATGAATAAAAATAAATGTATTTGTGGCTTTTAAGAGTTGTACTGATATTTGGCGTCAGCTTGTTTGTATAAACCAGCGTGCATTGATGCAGAATTATCTTTATGTTATTACTTGTGCTTTTTGTTTCATGATGTACTTTCTTGAATGGAAGAAGAGGGAGCTGTAGTATTATGGACAGCTAATTCTTTGGAATGGCATAAACGCATAGTCCTTGCTCTCAGTGTCACACTAGTAGACTGATTTTGGGAGAGGTGAGGAAGAAAGGTTTAGAATAGATGTCTGGCTGCCACTTGAGGCAGCCCCTTTACTATTTTTAATGGCCTGTGTGGGGTTGGGATAGATGTTGGGGATGGGAGAATGCAACTAAAGGAATGTAAAGTGACCCAGTTTTATCTAAAAGATTATATGATTGTCTTTTCTATACAGCTCCATTCTATTTATCTGTGTGATGAAGATCAGAGAGAGAAAACATAGTAGAGAATAAATTTTCAGAAAGTTCATAAAGACTTACATCTTGCAGCTTGGTGCATATAAGTTGTTGATGTTTCATATTCCTGGATATTATGTGTAATTATTGACTTTATATTTTAATGGATTATTTTTTTCCAAATTAGGTGTATATAAAACAAATTTTAAACATTTTCCTCATGGCTAGCCAAGGATCTGGATGGATATAAATAGCATCACACACTGGGAGATTGTACTAGATTTAATATTTACCCATCTTTGTGTGTCCAGAAGTGGGACAAGGTCATTGTGAAATGTAACCTAAGAAGTGTAAGTAAACCTGTCTGGGGAATGCTATAGCTTTTAAGCAATGGTTATGTGATAATTTCTATTTCTGGCTTAACACAATAGGAAATAATCTACTCTAAATCAGTATATATATATTTTTTCTACCATCAATTTCTTTCTTTCTTTTTTTATTTTTAATTAACTTTATTGGGGTAATGTTGGTTAGTACAGTTATATAATTTTCAGGTGTATATTATAATTCAACATCTATATATTCTATTGTGTGATTACCACCCAAAGTCCAGTTTCCTTCAGCTACCATATATTTGATCCCCTTTACTCCGTCTACCTCTCCCTTCCTCCCCCCACTCCCTACCCTCTGGTAACCACTAGTCCATTGTCCATGTCCCTGAGTCTGTGTCCTGTTCACTTGTTGCTTTTAGGTTTATATTCCACATATAAGTGATATCATGTGATTTTCTACTTTTTCCGCCTGGCTTTTTTCGCTTAGCATGATTATCTCGAGGTCCATCCATATTGTCGCAAATGGCAGTATTTCATCTCTTCTTATGGCTGAGTAATATTCCATTGTATATATGTGCCACATAAATCACTATTAATATGGGTTTTTGATGAGTTTTGAGCTAGTTTCAATATATGATTTATTGATTTTCATTTTGAGCCTGTAATTTGAAAAGGTTAAGATGGATCACATTTTTGTTTCCTTTATTATTTTTTTTCTTTTATTTGTATAAATACAGGGTCATTTCAATAGGGGTCATTCGGCTCTTCTAAAATACTTATTTCGTTGTAAATGTATAGATATGAAGAGCTGTACCAACTGGAAGTGGGTGATAGAATTAATTCTATCTCCTGTTGAGAAGGTGTTGAGGCAGCTGTGTCATGAAAGGGTTGTCTGTTGACAATTGAATGCAGCTACAGGTTACCTTGAGTACTGAGCCTTTGTAGAATCAAGGGCTCAGGCCTGGAGTGTCAGGTCCCCTTATGTGTGTAGGTAGGACTTAAATATGTTCAGTACATGGGTAGACCCTGTGCCTTTTCCCAGGCTCCATTCCTTCTACTACTCTAGGTCTGAGATCCATGGATCCCTCAAAGCCAGTATTTCCATAGTGTGTCCGGGGAAATAACATTTTCCAAAGGGGATTTTCTGGTCAAACAAACTTGAGACACAATGTGCTAGATACTCCTATCCTAGAAAGTCAAACGCACATGCTATGGGTTGAATTATGTCCCCGTAAAACATGTATGTTGTAGTCGTAATCCCTAGTAACTCAGAATGTGACTTTCTTTAGACATAGGGTCTTTACAGAGGTAATCAAGTTCAAATGAGGTCATTAGGGTGGGCCCTAATTCAGTATGACTGGTGTCCTTATTAAAAGGGGGAAATTTGGATACAGACATAGACATACACAGAGGGAAAAATATGTGAAGAGATAGGGTGAAGATTGCCATTTATGAGCCAAGAGAGACGAACAGAGCCTTCTCTCACAGTCCCACAACACCTTGATCTCTAGCTTCTAGCCTCTAGGACTGAGACAGTAAATTTCTGTTGTTTAAGCCACCTACTTTGTGGTACTTTATTATGGCAGCTCTAGCAAACTAATACAACATGTCAGCATGTGAAATGCCCTAACTCTTGCAGTTAAAAAAATATTTATTAAATTTTCTTAATCCAGCAATTTCCCAAACTTACTTGATCATGGAACTTTATTTTAAACTGAGCACCTATGTTTTAGGCAGGTATTGCTGCAGTAATGCTGTGTAACAAGCCATTCCAAAACTTATTGTCTCAAAAAGACAAGCATTTATCTCTCTCTCACATATCTGCAGGTTGGATGCAGTTTAGTTAAGTAGTTCTGGACACTGGGCACCAGGCTCTAGGCTGCAAGTAGAGTTCAGTTATGTCACACGTCATGTCTCCACCTTCTAGAAACAGCAGCCATTCAGGGCTTCATCTTCTTATGGTGTACCGCAGACATCCAGCATCCAGCCAACCCACACAAACACATTTAAAGCCGCTGTTTGCATCACATCTAATAACATTCTGTTGCCTAAGGCCAAGCCTAAAGTCCGTGGGTCAGGAAAATCTTGCCTATATATGTATGTATGTATGTATGTATGTATGTATGTATGTATGTATATATATAAATAATCAAATATAAATATATAATCAAAAGACCTGCGAAATTAAGAAGTCTATCACATATCATCTGTGTATTTGTTTTTTCATTTGAAATGTGAGTATCTTCCCCAGTATTATTTTCCCCAGTGTTACATAGGTACATGGACTTAGAACTGGATAATATGAACTAGTTTAACACCACAACATAACTTAGAATGCTCTTAGAACAAAAAAAAGTCCATCTTCATCATTTTGAATAGTCTTCCTCAGCTTTTCAGAGAACCATAGCTTTTGTCCACCTTTCCAGAAAGGTGGAAAAACTTTGGTCCAGACTTAGGCAATGACCTACTTAGACTGAAACCACAATTTTAATGCCTTTCATGGGTAGGCAAAACTTCCTTTGGTTCTGAAGATATATGAGATGGCACTGAGCCAAAAGTTGATTTCTTTGTTTGCTAGAATGTAGGAGAATGATTTGAAGTGAGCTATACATCTTTGTCACAGATGTCAGCTAGTTTTTGCCTCAGTAATCTCTTACAGTCAGCCCTAGGATCAGCCATGTGCATTGTATTAGTAGCCTTACAGATTTTTATTCCCAGGTTTTCTTATGAAAGACTTGTCTATTGGGAGGAAAGTAAACATTCTTGTACGCTGGACCTTGGGAGAACTAAATGACTTCCATCTTCCATTTTCTCTCTGGATCACTTTATTTTGGCTGTGGAATAGCCACAGCACACAACCAGAGAAAACATTTTGGAATATTTCAATGAAATTTTAGTCTCACTTGTGCCAAAGATACGTTGAAACTAAGCCCCAGGAGGGGAGGGCAGAGGGAGTGGTCACCCCCAAAACATTCACTGCCTGAGAAAATTCCTTATAGACAACATCCTCAAAGGATTTTAAGAAGCAAGTCTGTGTTGACAGGAGAAGAAGTAACAGAGTGATTTTTATCGGCCAAAGCAGATGGGGTAGGTTCTGAACCTAGCCTCTTCTGGCCAGAGTGCAATTTCATTTTTCAATAATTAGTTGCAGGTGGCGTGCTTGTGTTGTTGTTTGGAGTCCCCTGACATCTGTGTGCAAATTCCCACCACCCCCAGTTGGCATTTGGACTCAATAAGTGGTTTGGCATTGCAGGAATATAGAAAATTGTAAATCTATTTCACACACACACACACACACACACACACACACACACACATATAAAGCTGCTCTAAAGGTCAGGTTCTAAAAGCTGTGGAAAGCATTTTGAAAAGTTAGGGAAGTAGGTTTTAGGCAGAATATGGGCATGGAACCAAGAGCTAGGGCAGCCTGACAAACAGAATTCTGGCATGTGCCATTTTTTTTTTTCCTGTTTCTCTGAGAAGCCAGCATTTGATTATATCATGGAAGTAGTATACAGCCATTTTGTTTTTCATTAGGAACATTCTGGAGAGAAGAAGTAAAGACTGAGGCAGCTACTTCCTATCTTATGAATCCATGACTGGGTTTGTACTGTCTGGTTTGTCTATATATATTGATTAAGTCAGCTTGGTTCTGGGGACAATTTTGCCTCCCAAAGAACATTTGGCAATGTCCAGAGACATTTTTGGTGGTTGCAACTGAGTGAAGTATGTTACTGGCATCTAGTGGGTAGAAGTCAGGTATGCTGCTAAACATCCTGCAGTGAATAGGACACCCCTCCACATTATCTTGTCACTAGGTACAGGGTTGAGAAATTCTAAGTTAATTCTAAGTTATGTTACTTTATCTTCATTTTTCTTGATACTTTACCTGCACTCAACTCTTTCGCTTTGTGAAGTGATGATCAAAATGTGTATATTTATGTAAAAATAATGACATAGAAGGTAAAACCTGATTCATCATTGTAAGGGAAAGAATTAGTTGTGATTGATGTCTTTCTTTTTTTAATCTTGACCTGGACTATTAACCATGAATTTTTAAATACCTTGAATTCTTTTAGAAGTAGACATTTGGTAAATAGAGATCAATCTTATAAGGAAATGAATGACCTTTAAGGAAATCTGTTTTTTAAAACCATCATTTCTTTATACTTTAACTTTTTATGATTTTTTTGTCCATGTCTGACATTGGTCTTAAAAGGGAGGGGAAATAGCATTTTTGAGCCCCTACTATGTGCCAGGAATTTACTAATTGCTTTCCATGTATGCGTGAGCTCAACAGCCCTGCAAGACATGTGGCATCCCATTTATAGATGAGAAACATGACATGGAGAAATGAAGTGGCCTGCCTGAGGTTTCACCATTAGGTAGAGCCAGGATTTGAATCTTAGGTATGCTTAGCTCGAAAATTATATTCTTTTTACTGCCTTGAAAGGGAAAACAACAGATCTGCTTGAGAACCAGGGAACTTGGTGCTGAAATGGAAGCCCTAATATAGAGTGGAAGTAGCAGTGCTGCCTGACAGTATCTTCAAGATGCTGTCTAAGAGGCATACAGAAAGGATAGAAAGCAAGAATGAGGAAGGGATTGCAGAGTTGGAAGCAATAGAGGAGAAAAGGCAAGCAGGAAGGAGCAAATGCATTTCTGTCAAGTAAATGTGCAGAGGAGAATACCAAATGAACACTTCTATTTTGGAAACCTATCCAGAAGGGTGAGAGAAAGCAACTCTAGGACTGGCTGGAAAATTAAAACCACTGGTATGGGAGAGGTGTGGGAGAGATGATCTTTCAGGATGCTCATTAAAGGCCCAGCAGATCCTTTCAGGTGATATAACTTTGACAAATTCACTGGATCTACAGAGCAGAACTTCAGGGATGTGAAAGCTCTTTATTATGGATTATTGGACTCTATTGAGGATGGTCTCATTAATTCAGTTAGAATTCTTCCTGACTTTGCCTCCATCTACAGAAACATCAAGGTACATAAGTAGCCTCCTGGCCTGGGAGTCCCTCAACTGGCACCTCTCAGCTTCTTCTTCAGGTGGTTTCTGAGCTCACAGGATGGTCACACCTGTCCAGGGTTGGTCTTTTGGATTGTCCCAAATTTTGTCTCTCAAAATCAGAGCTTCCCTTCTTGGATCCCAGCATTCCTGATGTCCTCCTCTCCCAACATCTTACCCCTGTGAAATCTCTTCTTCATCCTCTTTGAGAATCCAGCTCGTTTATTTACTAATTAATTCCGTCACTTCTTAATTAAAAGAGAATGTAGTTGCAAGTAGCAAAAAACCATTCAAGCACGTTGAAGGAAAAAAAGGGATTTACTGGGAACATATGAATTCCTCCCAGACCCTAAAGGTAGGTAGGGCAGCCAGGTGTTTGGCGGTGGTGGGGCTTTAATCAGGTTTTTTTTGGAAAATGATCAAGAACAATGATAGAGTCAGTCTCTCTTTATTTTCTATCTTGATATCCATTTCCATATGCCACTTGTAAAAAAGTGGTCAACTCGAGGAAAGCATATGTGTCTTTTCTATTCAAGTGCTCATTGGAGACTCTTAGCGTTGCTCTGTTTCAGTTTCAAATTCAGAGAACCAAGAATATGATTAGTCAGCCTGAATCCAGAGTCTATTCCACATCCAGTTAGCTGTGGCCAAAGGAGTCATGAGAGCTGCACCCCCTCAGCAGAGCTATAGAAAGAGTCTCTGAAAAAGAGTCATGATGGGTAGATTCTATAACAATGGAGCTTGCGGGTGAGGTGGTTGGGCGAAAAGGACAGCCATTGCTAGGAAATAAATTTGTGCAACACATAATTTGGAACTTGCCTTATTTGAGTTAGTAGGAAGACCAAGATCAATCAAAGAAAGTTACCTACTCTCACCTCTGGCTATACGTAGCTATTTCAACAGCAACTTCAGTAGCCTTCTGGAATCTCTTGACCTTCACACCTACCTTGTCAACTCCTACCTCTGATTGTGCCCACTGGAGATATTCCAGAAGTGGTATTGACTGACACAAGGATCAATTCATGCTGTCTTATCTTAGTGGACCCACATAGCTCCTTTATATAATGTCAGATTGCATCCTCTATAAAACTCTAAATGTCCACTTTGTGCAAACAATCTTAGACTTGGATCTCCAAAATAGATGGTATTTGAGTGCTAGTTAGGATCTGTAATTTTAGAACTAGGAATGTTTATGAAATATTCATATAAAACATATAAAAGTTCCCAAGGAATCTTGAAACCAGTAGAAATAAATAAATATATGATGAAGTGGAAATTGAACAGTGCACATGATGATCAAATTTAGAAATTTCTCAAATTTAGAAATGTAGCAAATAATAAATGAAATTTGCCTTATCAAATTTTAAAACTTCTGTCTGTGGTTTTTAATTTTGAGGAGACATGCACTCTTTCAGAAGCTAATGAAAACTTTGTAATTTTCCCTAGAAAAATGTGTATAACCTGAATTATGCAGAACATTTTACTTCCTTATCCCTGCTCCAAACTCTAAGGGCATCTAAAAATATTTAGGTCAAACCTCTGTCTAGATATTGCCATTTAGTAATAATGCATGTGTATTAGGAATCAGTAGTTTCTAGTAGTTAATGAAATGAATGAGCTTTTGATAATGTGAGACATGTCTTCAGCTCACTACTATTCAATTCGTGCTGAGAAGGAGGGGACATGTGCCAAGATTTTGGTGATAGTTAAAAGGTGTGTACATTGGTAAGGTGGAAACTTGCAGATGGACTGTACCACATTCTCTAAATGTATTCGCATAGAATATACTATAGGTGGTAGATTTTTATCCATCCTCACAAATAAGTTAACCTTAAAAGAGTTTATAGTGTTGGGTGTCATAGTAAAGTACATGTTTAAACATTTTTATTAGGGACTTTTAGTTTATTATGTTTGTCTTGGGGGTGCCAAAATTTCCAGTTCACCTCAGAATTCTATTTCTGTTTCACATCTTTGTAATTGCAAACAAAATCTAACAGTGCAAACTAAATTATGCTGTAGGTATTTTTGAGAGACCAAGGAAAACAAGATTTTGGGGAGTTATTAATAACAGTTAATTAGGTACCTACCATGTTCTCATTTATATGCGGAAGGCTGAAGAAGGCTCTAAAGAATTGTAAGGCACCCTCTTATTGTCTAGTGAAAATCATTAGAGGCCCATTTCTTTTTCCTATGTCGCATACGAATAATGCAACGGTGATATACCTAGTTTTTGATGGGCAGTTGACTCTACCTTGGAACTTTACTTGAGCATGAAGTTTGAGCTAGGAAAGGAAGCTTCTTGCCCAATTTATTTACCTTTCTGAGAATAGTCCATGTTGTGAGCTTTCTGTTCTGTAGGAACCTAACCAGAATCCAGGAGAGTGAGCACAGCATCTTCCCAGCACCCAGCCAGGGTAGTGCTTCTGGAAAGGGTTGGGGAAGGGGAGTTGGGGGAAGATCTGGATTCCTGCCTTTCTCAGGCAGGCATGTGAGTCTATGTATCAATGTCCCATTTAGCACACCCACCTGACTACAATATGTTCCCTTGATAAGAATGAAAATGATCTGTATCTCTCATAAAGCACTTCCTACATATACCCTAAATGAAATAATCATTTTTCAAACACTGCACTAAAAGGGCTTGTATGTAGTATCTCATATAATCCACATGATGACCCTGTGAAGTAGGTACTGTTAGTAGTATTACTATTTTATATGTGAGCAGGGCAAGGCTAGAGGGGAAGTCAACTTGTCTAAGCTAACAGCAAGTGGCAGAGCTGGGGCTGAGCCCAGGTAGATGAACTCTAAAGTTGGTCTTCAAAGTCAAAGTTGACTGTAATATGGAATAGCCAGTCCTCTGTACACAAGGTGATCTTAGGGCAGGCATAGACTGCATCAGATAACTCGTTGAGAAAGTCATTGCCTTTCCAGATCTCATCAGTACTTCTGATGAATTTCAATGAGAAAATCTCAATTTGGTGCCAGTTTTGAATGCCTCCTTAACATATATTAGGTATTTCCTACCCTTACAGTAGGATGTGTAGTGACATTTCTACATGATGCTTATATTGTAATTCTGGCAGCCCTAGTTTTATTCTTTGCATCTGATATGCTGCCCGTTCAAAGTTTCTGTGATGAGACTGGCAATGCAGCATTAGTGGGCCTTTCTTTTTGGTTCTTGCTTAGTTGCCTTAGATAGTGGTCAAGAGCACTAGCTTTGGAGATACATTGCCTAAGTTCCATTTCCAGCTGTAGGACTTTGGGCAACTTTATCTTTCTGAACCTATTTCCTCACCTGTAAGGGTAAATGTAATAGTAGTACCTGCTTTAAGGGTAAATTTAGCCTTATAAGAGGGGTAAATTTAATAGGATTTACATTTAATTAGATTAAATGAGGGAGTTCATATAAAAATATTTAGCATCATGCCAGCATATGTAAACAACCGAATAATAGGTGATGATAATAACCAAGAGAGAAACTGATTTAAGGACAAAGGCACCACATGGGGGAGTGGAGAGCTGGGAGAATGTCAGAAAAATGGAACCAGAGCCTTACCTGAAGATTGCCCCACCTGTCGATTTCCTGCTGTTTGTATAAGCCAATTTGAGTTTTGTTACTAATAGCCCAATGCATTTTGACTGACGAATAGTCATGGCTCCCTGTTTAGAAGTTTTGTAGTTAGAAATACAAGTAGGTCACAGTTTCTGCTATGAGAATCCAGTTTAGCAGGGAAAATGCTGCACCCATAAAAACCTGTAGATTAAAGACCCATAAAAAAGAAGAAGAATGTTGTACCAACAATTAGAAGATACAATTAAAATGCTTTAGGATCCCAAAGAAGGCAGAGATAAGGGGAGACTTCATTTAGGGAAGGTGGCATTGGAGATAGTCCCTGAGGATAGACTAATATTCAAAAGTGTGGAAAGTGGGAGCAGGGGTGGGTAGTAGGGAGTCTAGGTTCTCAATGGAGGGAATGACCAAGAGAAAATAGATGTCTAAAGATTTATTTCATAGAAGGCAGGGCAAAATTAGTGCTCTAAGTATTGTACTTATGTTTAAAGAGGAGAAAGAGAAATCGGCTTAAGGAGGTCATTTTCTCCCCCTGAATTAAGAGAAGTTGCACTATAAAGATATGTGCAGATTGGCTATTATCAAAAAGACAAGGGATAAGTATTGGTGAGAATATGGAATAAAAGGAACCCTTATACACTGTTGGTGGGAATGTAAATTGGTACAGTCACTGTGGAAAACAGTATGGAGGTTTTTCAGAAAATTAAAAATAGAACTAGCATATGGTCTAGAAATTCCACCTATTTGAAGAAAATGAAAACACTAATTCGAAGAGATAGATGCACCACTTTGTTCATTGCAGAACTATTTACAATAACCAAGATATGGAAGCAAACTAAGTGTCTATCAATAGATGAATGGATAAAGAAGATGTGGTACATATGCATGTATGTATATATACATGTATATACCACGTACACAATGGAATATTACTAAGCTTTTAAAAAGAATGAAACCTTGCCATTTTTGACAACATGGATGGACCTAGAAGGTATTATGGTAAGTGAAGTAAGTCAGAGGAAGATAAATACTGTATGATTTCACTTATATGTGAAATCTAAAAAATAAAACAAACAAAACAAAACGGAAAGAGACTTTTAGATAAAGGAAACAAACTTGTGATTACCAGAGAGAGAAGAGGACAGTGAAGTGGACAAAATAGGTGAAACGGTTAAAGAGGTACAGACTTTTGGTTATGAAATACATAAGTCATGGGATGTAATGTACAGCATAGGAAATATAACCAATAATGTACTAATTTTGTATGATGACAGATGGTAACTAGACTTATTATGGTAATAATTTTGTAATGTATAGGAATATCAAATCACTATGAAATGAATAGAATACTGTATGCCAATTATGCTTCAATAAAAAGAGAGAAGTTAGTATATTGCTTAATCTTATATGGAGGTCCATGTTGGAACAAACTGTATTTTGATTCTATGATTTTTCCTATGTGTTCCCGGGTCTGTGAACTCCTCTGGGACTGCCGTGGTACAGCAGAAATTTGAGTTTAAATGCTCCTCTGTCAACATGCTGATGGTCAAAAGGGAAAGGTGATGGTGAATCTAACAGAAGCTCTTGGTCATTTGAGCTTAGAACAGATATGTGCAGACTAGTTTCCCTTGGTTTCCCTTGGTTTAATTCTTTGATATGTCTTTTCTATTATCGATGTGTGTATGTGTTTGAGAGAGGTGGAAGGGAGGGAGGGAGGAAGAAAGATATCATCTCCAAAATGTCATTGTTGGATACACAAATATTGTTGTTATATGCCAAGGAGATGCCATATCACAGTCTTGAGAACAGTGATCTTTCCTTTAGAGAATCAGTGGAATTAGAATATCCTACTCTTGAAACCACATTTAGATGAGCTTCCTAGGAGTTTTTTTTTTTTAAATTAGGAGAGTTTTTAAAAAAATTAAGTTTATTGAGGTGATATTGGTTAATAAAATTATGTAGGTTTAAAATGTACAATTCTATAGCACATCATCTGTATATTTCATTGTGTGTTCACCACCCAAATTCAAATCTTCTATCATTGTATGTTTGACCCACTTTGCCATTTTCTACCTCACTCCTCCTCCCTTTCCCTCTTATAACTACTACACTGTTTGTGTCTACGAGATTTAGTTTGTTTGTTGCTTTCAGTTTATACCCCACATATGAGAGAAATCATATAGTTCTTGACTTTTTCCATTTCACTTATTTCACTTAGCATGATATTCTCAAGATCCATCCATGTTGTTATAAATGGCAATATTTCATCTTTTCTTATGGCTGAGTGATAGTCCATTGTATATATGTACCACAGCTTCTTTATCCAATCATTGATCAAAGGACACTTTGGTTGTTTTCATGTCTTGGCCACTGTGAATAGTGCTGCATTGAACATAGTGGTACATACACCTTTAAGAATAAATGTTTTCAATTTTTTTTTGTAGCTACCCAGAACAGGGATTGCTGGGTCATATGGTAATTCTCTTCTTAATTTTTTGATGACCCTCCATACTGTTTTCCATAGTGGATGTACCAATTTACATTCTCATAAGCAGTGTATAAGGCTTTCTTTTTCCCTACAGCAAGAAGAGTTTTCTTGACTGAGGTATGGACCCTTTTAGCTGAATCCAAGCCAGTTCATGTTGATTGCAGACGGCTGCTCTGGAGAACTTTGAGCCATAGCCAGACCTTAATTATGCCAGAGACAGAGAGAGAGAGAGGAACACATTGATTATATTTTCTAGTAGACTGCATTGAAATATTTTCTGTGGCATGAGTAATACAAATTTTTATATCTGGAGGGAGTAATAGAGAAAAAAAAGTGAGAGTTACTTCCAGCAAATGCTATTGTTTGAACTCTCAGGAAAGGCAATCTTTCCAGTTGCCCAAAGAAGATCACATTGTTCCAGGTCTAAATAGATAAATTCAACCAGCTAGAATCCTGAGAACTCAGAGGAAATGTTTGATTGATTAATTGATTTTTGTAAACTTTGGCCTGTTTTGCTCATCTCTGTCTAGTGAATCCATCTGCTGCCTCATCTTTGTCTAGCTAAAACTCTTATAATGATACTTTAACAGTTTATACCAAAGGAATGGTCTCCCAAATCAAGTTCTCTAACACAAGTCTCTCCACTGGCCTTTAGATATGTCTACCCACTTTCCCCTGGAGGTGTCACTGTTGCTCCCCAAGAGGGTCAAACAAGATAATGACTGAATGGCTAAAATGGATTAACTCAACAAATATGGAACTTCTACCACGTACTGGGATAAGTGCTGAGGATATAGTAATGGACAAAAATTCCTGCCTATATGGAACTTCCATTCTAGTGCGGGAAACAAAAGGAGTCAAAGAATTTGAGCTTGAGCCACTAGGGAAGATTCAGGAAGCGGGGAGATCAGGAGTTTGGTTCTTTCATTATGTTTGGTTGCAAAGCCTCACTTATTCAGGTGGGGATGCTGTGTAAGGACATGGTTTTGGTGGAACTGGCTTTCTTGTGGCCTCTATCAGAATGTCATCATGGAGATGGTAAGAGTGGATATTGTGCTGCAGTGGTTTGGAAGTGGTAATGTTGATTTTTATACTCTTTCTGCAAGGAGCTTAGCTTGGAAGGGTGGTAACTGGAGGAGATGTGGAGTTTGAGGACTCTCCTCCTGCTATTGACCATATTTTCAACTTGTAGGGCACAGGCTGCTAGAGAGAGAGGTTATTGGTGGAACAAAGGCTGAAAGAGGAGAGAGAAGATAAGATCAGCCTTGGAGATGGGGTGAGATTTCTCTTCCTTGAACCCAGAGAGGAGGTGATCAGAAAAGGTTCAGATGAAGAGATCTTAGTGGGTGTGGAGTAAAAGAAGTAACTTTTAATCTAAGGTGACTGCTTGGTTTAACAAAAAGTGAAGGCCCCAGACTAGGAATTAACTTAGACTTGACTTTGATGCCAAACAGTATGTGATGTTGGCCAAATCACTTCCTTTCCCTAGACCTCGGTTTTCCCCATTGGGTTGCTGTACTGAATAAAGTTGTCTCAAAGGCTCATGTTGACTGAGATATGCCACAGTGCTAAGCTACTAAAAATTTTCAAGGAAATTAAGAGTGCCCTGATGGCAAAAAGAAGAGTCAGTGCTGCTGTATCATTTGTGAGTGTGATTTGATGGGGACACGGGGCTAGGATGAGACAGGTATGGTTGAAGGAGGCAAAGGTTGACAAATTGGCAGTCCAGTTTGGTGTGATGGTGGTTTTATTCAAGTGCTGCTGATGGAGTGATTTGCTTGTTATGGGATGACACAGTAAGCACATTGGTAAAGGCAAGAGCCACCAGCATATCCCAGGAGAAATTTTATAAGTAAAGGCTAATTTTACTTTTGCTGTTGATGGCATTTCTTAGCTATACTAATTACTATTCTGACAGAAACACTGCAGAAATATACTCCATGCTCCCAAAAGTACAGTGGGGGAGAAAAAGATTCTTAAGTCATCCAGGAAGAGGTTTTACCTGTGCATTACAAAGCTACAGTTCTTTCTACAGTTCTGGCTCAACTAGAATTTCTGTGTTTGTCTTAACTTTTAGTTTTCAGACTATGTGATCTATTCCCTATTCAATGTCATTTGCAAATAAAATTACTTTAAAAAGGAAAATGATAGTTATGGTGAATGTTGTAACTGAGTTTTTTTAAAAGGTATTTTGTTAATTTGTAAATTATGTTTTGCTTTTCCCCTTAATTCCTTAATATCTGGCTGTTCATCTATCCATCCATGCATCCATGCATCCATCCATCCATCCATCTATCCATCCATCCATCTATCCATTCATCCATCCACTTATTAAAATTATATCCCTGAATACAGCAGTTGTTTAGTAAATAGTTGTCAAATGAAATGCATAAGTATGTACAAGCCAAGGCCTTCTGGGCTTCATGAGGCCAGGAGGCCTAGATCTAATTTTTGCTCTGCCACAAGTTGGCGGTGTGACCTTGGGAATTAGTTGCCAACATTGAAAAATTGAGAGACTTCATGTAAAAACCTAGATTTCTGAATTTTCTTAAACACCAGAAATATCTGCTAGCCCCTGAATCCAGCAAGCTGGAGCTAAGCAGCTGTTTTTTGCCTTAGGTAGGATATTGTCTCTCTGGTTGCTCTAGTCCACTCCTTGGTTGATAGATGTGCTTTCTTAGTTTGAAGGTGAAATGAAGGTGAACATTTTCAAATTCCAGATGTTAGAAAAATATGAGATCTATTGGCCCTAGAGTCTTGGGTTAAAATCCTGACTACCTGTGGGAGAGGGTGGTGGTGTTATCTTAATAATTATCTTGACCTCAATTTTTGGAAATGGGAAACAACCTCCTTTTGGATATATAGGGAAAAAGAAATGAGTAAAGTATATCAGGCATTGGTTAATTCTTGAAAGTCAAAAACAATCGACATGATTATGGATGATGGTGGAAGTCTGGTGCCTGGCCTGGAGTAAAATGGATCATGTTTCCCAAATGACTAGAACAAAAGGGAAGAAAGGACTATTAAAAATTCACCATAGATTAAGGTGCTGGGCTCTTATGCTAAGAAGGCAGATGCTAAGGTCCTTTTAGGGAATTTGCTTTGCAGGAGAGGTGCTGCCTTTGTTTGATTTTCTGATGACTTGGATTTTTACAGCTGCTCATGGTTCTTGAACTTCCTGGAAGAAGTTCAGGCAAACACAGAAATTCTGTTTATAATATATTCAGCATCTCAGGCCTACATTTCCTAAGGACACTGTTAATTCCAATAATACTTAGCTTAATTCTAGCAGCTGGCTTGAATTTTATATGGGGATAGTTATGACAAAGGGCAAGGTATGTATGATGTGCATGTGTGTGCATGTGTGCACATGTTTGTGTGTAGATCCAGTGCTATAATTAGAGCAGGATAACTATTGCCACAGACTGATGTTTATTTGATTTGGAGAGAAATGGCTTTAATTTCCCCAAGTGTTTCATTTTCCTGGTATTCTTCAAGTCTGCATTATCATTCAGATGACTAATAGGAAGTTCAGTACATCAGAGGACACTTTATAATGAGCATTATTCTTTGAAAAAACATAGCTTATAGTACACATTTACCATCAGAAAGTAATATGAATTTGTTAGCAATTTGAGTGAGGTTTTGGTGTCTGAATGCTACTGCTCTTTTTGCCTCTCTTCAGGCTCTGACCAAGGGGAATATATACCTAAAGATCAGCAGTCTAAAGGGAAACAGTATGGCCTTATTAATCTCTGAGGATGGGCTCAGTATCCCTCTATTCAGGGATTTTTTTTATTAGGGAGCTTGCTCTTCCCTCCCCACCAGACCCCAACATAGCAAGAGGAGGAGGCTCTGTTGTGCTTACCACCCAGATACCCAGAAGTGAAAGGGTAAAGGAGGGTGCGCAAGGCCTTGTTCAGTAAGGCAGGGAAAGGCCTTATCTGCCTTACTGGTCCCAGGGCTGGAAAGCTGGTAGGACGTCCGAGCTACTTGAGAAAGCAGTGTTTCCAGGAGTGGTCATCATGGGAGAGCAGGGAAAATATGGGAGGCTCAGGGCCAGCTTGCCCTTTTGGGGCTGTACAAGTGGAAGAGAGGACATGGGGCATGGCTGTGTTTCTTTTGTGTTCCATTAGCACGACACTTACCAGTCAATGTTCTGGTCACTGGTCAATCATATTAGGCCCTCATTTTTGGAGGAAAGACCATTAAAAACTGTCAGAGAGGTACAGATTGAGGATGATGGATATTACCTGTCTCCATCCAACCCCCTCATAAGAAATTGGGGAATAAGATTTGTCACAAATTTCCACACAGAGATAAATGCCTCTAATGTGTCTATCAGTTTTTTTTCCTAGGTACTGTAATATTCTTGATTTTATAAATAACCCTTTATTAATAGCTAAATAGATACTGGAATAAAATAATTGTAATCACTAATATTTATTGAGAACTTACTACATATCAGGCTTATATATTGATTCATTTGCTTCTCAAGATAACACTGTAAGATAGGTGTCATTTCTGTTCCTATTTTACAGATGAGAAAATGGAAATTCACAGCTAGCAAAAGGTAGAACCAGGTCACCTAGTGACTACCTAGGTGGTCAGGTTCTAAAGTATGGGTATGATTCTGTCTCTTAAAGAGGTGGGTAAGAGATACTGAACAAAGGGCCGGCCCAGGAATTGGGAGAGCAGGATGTAGTCTAGAGTCTGGCTTGGCTATGTCACAACCCACTGTGCAGTTGACAGCTCACCGATGAATTCTTCACTTTGAGCTTTAGTTTCCTGATCTGTAAAGTGAGGATGTGATTTCAGTTCAAGGTTTTTGGGCCCATGACTCACCATATTAGCTTCCTGGGGCTGGCATAATAAATTATCACTAACTTGGTGGCTTAAAACAACAGAAATTTATTCTCTCACAATATGGAAGCCAGAAATCTGAAATCAAGGTATCTGTAGGGTTGGTTCCTTCTGGAGGCTATGAGGGGGAATACATTCCTTGCCTTGCTCCTAGCTTCTGGTGGCTGGTAGCCAGCAACCTTTGCATTTTTTGGCTTATAAGTACATCACTCCAGTCTGCCTCTGTCTTCACATTACCTTCTTCTCTGTGTCTCCCTCTGCCTTTCTCATATGAGGACATTTGTCATTGGATTTAGGGCTTATCTTTTTGAGGCCACTGTTCAACCCACTGTGCTCACCCTCTAGCTTTTTTCCTGCTGCAGTATGACAATGACCACAGATATTAGAAAAGATTAAAGCTAGGTAGTGGATAAAGCCCCCTGGGCAGTTTGGAGTAATGGGTAAGAATATAGAATCTGGAGCCAGAGCCCTGGTTTCAAGCATTGGCTGTACTACCATCCGTCCTGTGACCTGGAAAAAGTCACAAAATGCCTCTGGGCCTCAGTTTTCTACTCTGTAAAATGGAGCTAATAATAGTCACATTATAGGATTATTAAAGGAATGACTTCGTAAAGTGTTTAGAACAATGTTATGTTGGTGTTAGCTGCTATTATTGTTGTTGCTATTGTTACTTCTACTGAGAAGTTAAGTTCATGCCGATGATTTTGATAGAGAAATGAATTCAGTTAAGGATACATTTAAAATATGGCACGAAACAGCCCACAAATATGCTATTTTTCCACCATATTTTAAATTAGGGTGTCCAAATGTGTCTGAAATGTGAGGATTATACTTTCCAGCATGCTGAAACAATTTTTGGCTTAATCTTTTTAGACATCAAATAAGCTGAAAACAGAATGAAGCTGTGCTCATGTTGGAAGAAGTGGGCAAGCAGATGGAAGGTGGATGAGGGAGCATTTTGATGTGCTCGTGGAGGAGGCGTTAATATTTCAACATCTTTCTCGTTATTTACAGATAATTTTCATGAGAGATTTTCAGAGATGCTCAGTTTTTCCCTTTCCTCTGAGTGGTACAGAGTTGTCATAAATCAATCTGTTGAAAAGCTAAAGAACTTAACAGTCTCTTATTTGGAGACTGACTGCAGTTCAAGTTTTATACCTAAAATGAAGTTTAGTTTCCTGGATCCTGATTTTTTTTTCTCTGCTAATTCATCACCTTGCAAAATTCACCCAATAGCCTAAACTTAGCAGGAGTGATTATTTGCCTCGGTCTTGTGTTAGAAGTAGACTAGCTAATTGATTTATTTTAATATTATATTCCTACTCTATGTTGGGCAAAGAGGAGACAGAGGTGAATAGGAGAGTCCATAAAGTCTTTGAAGGTTGATTCTTCGTGGAGGCCAAATCTTCAAATAAACCATCACAATACACTATATGATGACTGATATAACTGAGATTTTTTTTTACGCCTACAGCACCCGGTATTTCTTGGTGGTCTACCATCCAAGTACTAACCAGGCCCGACCCTGCTTAGCTTCCGAGATCAGACGAGATTGGGCATGTTCAGGGTGGCATGGCTGTAGACTAATTGAGATTTTCTAAGTGATTAAGAAGTAGGCCTTTGGAGGCAGATATATCTACATTTAAAACTTGCTTCTAGAAACCCAACTAACTACTTAGTCTCCCTTTGTTTCCATTTTCACATGTGGTTATTTTATTATTTCCCCCATAGTTTAAATGTGATAATATACACTGAGTGCTTAGCATTATGCCTAGTACATAGTAAATGCTTAGTAAATGTTAATTATTATTACCATAGGACTAAAGTGCCATGGGAAAAGCTATCTATAGAGTAATTTTGTTAAATTATTCATATGACTTGATATTTATGTATCATGTTGCATGGTACCTTTAATGAGTACCTGCTTTATTACCTATCTTTAACTCTTTCACCAAAGTTCATTTTCTAAATTTATATTCTGTATTACACAGACTTAAATTAAAATCAGTTTGCAACATGGATGGACCAAGAAGGTATTATTCTAAGTAAAATAAGTCAGACAGAGAAAGACAAATACCATGTAACTTCACTGTATGTGGAGTCTAAAAAACAAATGAACAAATAAAACAGAAACAGAGTCATAGGTACCAAGAACAAATGGATGGTTGTCAGATGAAGGAGGGGTTAGAGCACTGGGTGAAAAAGGTGAAAGGATTAAGAAGCACAAATTGACAGTTACAGATTAGCCACAGGGATGTAAAGTACAGCATATGGAATATATCAATAATATTACAGTAACTATGTACGGTGCCAGGTGGGTACTAGGACTTATTGGGGGGATTACTTCATAAGGTATATAAATGTCTAACCACTATGCTGTATGCCTGAAGCTAATATAATATTGAAATGCCAACTGTAATTGAAAAAAATAAAAATAAAAATCAGTTTGCTCTAGATATCCTGAAATTTGACATTTAGGATACAGCTTACATATAAGTTATTCAAAAGCCACCACTGTGTAACTACAGGCACTGATACTTTACTTAGACATTGAAAAGAATATTTTGTCCCACTTTGTAAGGGTCAGAACACTCTGCTTTAAGAAAACAAGAGTCGATTAATCATACCGGTTAGCAGTACAGACCTTTGGGGTCCCAGGTCTGCTCACTACAGCTTTATGATAGATAAATAGCTCAACTTCTTGGAGATGTGTCTTTAGCTGAGTAGGACAGAGATTCCTACTTCCACACTTGCTAGAGAAGACTCCGTGAGGTAACATGTAAAGCCCTTAACACAGAGCAGAGTAAGCATTTGATAAATGTTGTTATTACTTAAGTGGTATTAAGAGGGCTACAATCTTTCAGAAATCTAATAATAAGAACCAAGGTATAGCTAGGGTATGGAGTTGAGAATACATGGTGACAGTAGGGGCTGGGAAGTAGGAGTCTTAAATCTTTACTGGAGTTCTGTTATTAGCCACAATTACTTCTCTTCCTGTCTAATTTTCTTTCTACCTCCAACTGGTTTATTTTTATATTCCGGTTAAAATCTTCAGAGAACTTGATTGGCTCATCTAATTATCACCACCCCTTTGTGAGCAGAGTTTTTGTGTGAGGTGCTGTCATAGGGTGCTGGGCCAGCTATGGATTGAACGCTCAGGATCACGTGCCAACCTCTGGACCAATGACCGAGAGGGGGTGGGGACTCACGTCTGCTCCTGAAGGCTCACAACTCTTGCTCTCCACGGACTTTTAGTCCAGGACCACTGAGAGGAGTATGTGAACCCACTGGTAAATATTTTGGTGACTGGATTGGTGATAACATAGATGGAAAAGTTCCTGAATGTGGAGGTGTGATTTGGTACCTTCGGAGCTCTCCCGCTTTATCTTGTATGCCTTCCCCTCCTTCCCTCAGCGACAGTCACACCAGTGCCTCTTGTTCCCAAGCGTGTGTGCCGAGCTATACGCTTTGGGACCTTGGCATGCACAGCCTCTGCCTGCAATGCTTCTCCTCGCTAGCCCCACTCCTCCCTGTGAAATAGCTGGCTTCCTGTCCTTTTAGGTTTCAGCCAGATGTCACCCACTCAGAGAAGGCTTCTCTCCTGTCTAAGGGAAGGAGCCTACCAGCCACTACCTTTCCACCCCATTTAGTTCCTCTGGTGAACTTATCGCGATTTCTTTGCTTATTCCTCTACTACCTGTCTGATAGTAGAGAAGTAAATATCTATTGCTCATGTACTTTTAGAATATCCACCTTACAGCAGGCACTGTTTTACACATTTATTTTGGACGAATGAGCATGAACTAAGGTGTCCACCATGCAAATTGAATAAGTGAGCTGTGGCTCCTCTGGCATTGTTACCATTACAAAGTTGTGGTACCATTACGCATATATATACACACACATACACACGGGGTGAATTTCCAGGGAACCTCTGTAGTCTCTCATTGTGCCAGTTTCCCTTTCTTAACTCAGCTTGCTTGGGTTCAATTCTTGCTTCCTCCAGTAGGTGGCTTTCTTCTTTGAGTCTTTGGACAAACAAATTAGCCTGTCTGTCCTTCAGTTTCTCGTCTATCTAATTGGGATAATAACCAGACTTAACTTCATAGGACTGTGTGAGGATTAAATTAATGAAACCTTGTAAAATGCTGAAGGCAGAGTCTGGCTCAGAGTAAGACAGTTCAATACCCGTTAGCATTTATTATTATGAAGTGCTGGGGAACTGCTGGGGTTACAGTGATGAGCCGAAGACTGCCTTCTGACTGAACGGATCTGTGGCCTACCAAGGCTAGTGAGTGGGGGAAGCAGACATTATTTCTTTACCTGCACAAAAATACATCATTATAAAATATACAATGCTCTGAAGGATGTTCAGGGTGCTATGAATAGTATAAATGCAGGGGCCTCATTTGAATTTGCATTGGGGGCTGGTCAGGAAGTCTTCCCTGTGGAGGAGACACTTGAGCTGCAATGTGAAAACAGAGAGTAGAACTCAACTAGCCAAGGGAAAGGAGGTATGCAAAAGCTCCAAAGTGAAGGGCAGCATGATAGGAGTACAGGGAGTTTGAGAGATGACTAGTGATGAGTAGAATTTGTGAGATATGGGTATTGTTCATGTTCCTATTTTATAGAGAGTGAAATTGAAGGTCAGGGTATCTACCCAAAAGTGACATTTCAGGGTGGTGCTTGGGCTCTGTCACCAGGGATTCTGATTCAATTGTTGGGATATAGCCTGGGTGTTGGGTCTTGGCTATTGTAAATAATGCTGCAGTGAATTAGAGGTGCATGTATCTTTTCAAATTAGTGTTTTCATTTTATTTGGATATCCAGAAATGGAATTGCTGGTTTGTATGGTAGATCTATTTTTTTTTTTTTTTTGTGGAATCTCTGTACTGTTTCCATAGTGGCTGCACCAATATGCAGTCCTATGAACAGTGCAAAAGGGTTCCCTTTTCTCCATATCCTCGCTAACATGTGTTATTTGTTGACTTTTTGATAATAGTCTTTCTGACTGGTGTGGGTGATATGTGATGGTAGTTTTGGTTTGCATTTCTCTGATGATTAGTGATGTTGAACATCTCACATGTCTGTTGGCCATCTATATGTCTTTGGAGAAATGTCTTTTTATGCCCTCTGCCCATTTATTTATTTAATAATATTTTTTATTTTTCAGTTATAGTTGGCATACAATATTATATTAGTTTCAGGTGTACAACATAGTGATTAGACATCTATAAAATTCACAAAGTGATCACCCAATAAATCTGGTACCGATCTGACACCATATATAGTTATTATAATATTACTGACTGTATTCTTTATGCCATGCTTTACATCTGCATGACTATTTTGTAACTACCCATTTGTACTTCTTAATCCCTTCTTCCTTTTTATCCACTCCTAAACCCCCTCCCATCTGGTAACCTTCAAAATACTATCTGTCTGAGTTTGTTTCTGTTTCGTTTATTTTTTTAGATTCCACGTGTAAGTGAAATTACATATGGCATTTGTCTTTCTCTATCTGACTTACTCCACTCAGCACACTACCCTTTATGTCTACCCATGTTGTTTCAAATATAAAGATTTTATTTATTTATTTATTTACTTATTTTATGACTGAGTAATATTCTATTGTATATATGTACCACCTCTTCTTTATTCATTCATCCATTAATGGACACCCAGGTTGCCTCCATATCTTGGCTATAAATAATGCTGCAATGAACATATGGATGCATATGTCCCTTTGAAATCGTATTTTGCGTTTCTTTAGATAAAGTCCCACAAGTGGGATTCCTGGGACCTCTTTGTCTTTTGTTATAGCTTTTGTTTTAGTCTGTTTTGTCGGGTATAAATATTGCTACCCCAGATTGTTTTCATGAAATACCTTTTCCATTCCATTCAGTCTGTGGGTCTTTTGATCTCAGATGAGTCTCTTGTAGGTAGCATATGCATACGTGAGGGTCTTTTTTCCTTATCCATTCAGCCACCCTATCTTTTGATAGGAGCATTTAATTCTCTTTCATTTGAAATACTTGTTGATAGGTATATTGTTATTGCCATTTTATTATTCACATTTTTTTTTTCTTCTTAAAGAAGACCTGCCAACTTTTCCTATAATATTGGCTTAGGAGTAATGAACTCCTTTAGCTTTTTCTTGTCTGGGAAGCTCTTTATCTGTCCTTCAAGTCTAAATGATAGCTTTGCTGGGTAAAGTAATCTTGGCTGTAGGTCCTTGCTTCTCATCACTTTGAATATTTTGTGCCAATCCCTTCTGGCCTGCAAAATTCCTGTTAAGAAATCCGCTGATGGTCTTATGAGAGCTCGCTTGTAGGTAACTAATTCCTTTTCTCTTGCTGTTTGTAAGATTCTCTGTCTTTAACCTTTGGAATTTTAATTATAATGTGTCTTGTTGTGGGCCTGTTTGGGTTCCTCTTGTTTAGGACTCTCTGAACTTCCTGAGGTTGTATGTCTATTTCCTTCACCAGGTTAGGGACACTTTCTGTCATTAATTCTTCAAATAGGTTTTTAGTTTCTTTCTCTCTTCTCTTGGTACCCCTATGATGTGAACGTTGGTACTCTTGATGTTGTCCCAGAGGCCCCTTAAACTCTCCTCATTTTTTTGGAATCTTTTTTTTCTTGTTGCTGTCCTGATTGGGTGTCCTTTACTACCCTATCCTTTAAATTACTGTTTTGATCCTCCACTTCATCCACTCTGTTGATTCCCTCTAATGTTCTCTTCATGTTAGATATTGTATTCTTCATTTCTGACTGGTTCCCTTTTATATTTTCTATCTCATTTTTAGTTTTCTATCTCTTTGTTAAAGTTCTTACTGAGTTCATGTACTCTTCCCCTAAGTTCATTGAGTATCCTCATAACCAGTGTTTTGAACTCTACATCTGGTAGATTACTTGTCTCCATTTTGTTGAGGTTTTTTTTTTGAGCTTTGTACTTTTCTTTCATGTGGGACATGTTTCTTTGTTTTCTCATTTTGGCTATCTTCTTGTATTTGTTTCTATGTATTAGCTAGGGCTCCTAAGTCTCCTGGTCTTAGTAGAGTGGCTTTATGTAATAAATGTTCTGTGTGGCCTAGTGGCACAGTCTTCCCTGATAACCTGAGCCAAGTGCTCAAGATGTGTCTCGTGTGTGGGTTGCATGTGCCCTCATGTTGCAGTTGAACTTTGGTTGCTGATTGCACATTGTAGAGAGGGATTGACCCTTGAGATGATTGGTTGTGAGAACTGGCTTGTGAGGGGCCGACCCTGTGGAGCAGGATTCACTTTAACAGGGCTCTGGTGCCTTCCCACTCTTCCTTTCGGGTGTGTCTTCTCCAGATGCTGCCCTGTGTGGTGCTCTGGCTCTGGTGCCAGTCAAAGCAGTCCACTGGGTATGCTGGGCCAAAGGCCTTCTGGGAGGGACCCAGCTGCAGGCCAAGTTCAAGAGCAGCCTGTACACTTTTGGGGTGACCTGGTAAGAGTCACCAAGCAATCTGCAGATGGCTGCCACCTGTGTTGGGCTTATACGTGCCTTAGAAACTGAGACCAGCTGCTACTTGTGCCAGGTTTGGGGCTGCTCAGTAACAGGTATGGGGTGCTCCAAGGCCAGATGCTGCTTCTTTGGGTTTGTGAGCCTTTGAGAGATTTTAAGAAAGTCCGCAGCATGAGCCAAGACAGGCCAAATGTATAGAATAAACCACTCGAGGCAGTTTGGGTGGGCCCACACACTGGAAGGGATGGGTTCTCAGGGAATTACTGGGTGGAATGACTGGTGTTAAGCAGGCTAATGGATACTCAGATATGGTGGCTGCCTACATCTGCATGCTTCGAGTGGAGAGGGCTCAACACGGATAGTGGACACTGCCAGCAGCTCTGTCTGGAAGAAAGCCACCTCTCCAGCCCTTGTCCTGCATCCAGACAACTCCATTTCTTCCTGTGTGTCCTTGGCACTCTTTGAGCAGCTGCCTCAGTGCTGGAGCTCAGAGCGAGTGAGTCTGTCATCGATAAGTCCACACACCAATTCTTTAAGAGGAATGTTTGCGACTTCTGCGACCCTCTATCTCACTCAGCTACAATATCCACTGTTTTGTACAGCCAAAGAGTGTGGAGACTTCTCTTCCTGGCACTGGAACCCTGGGCTGGGGAGTTTAGTGTGGAATCGGGACCCCAGCAGGGAGGCCTCTGCAGTCATGATAACATTCTTGATTCTCCACTGCCACATGATTGTGGGACTGCCTCTTTTGCGCCTCCTCCCCTCCTGCAAGTCTCCATGTTGCTTCTTATGCAGTGGTCCCCAATCCCTGGACTGCAGATTGACACCGGTCCATGACATGTTAGGAACCGAGCAGCACAGCAGCTGGTGAGCTGCGGGTGAGCGAGTGAAGCTTCATCTGTGTTTGCAGCTGCTCCCCAGTGCATCACCACCTCAGCTCCACTTCAGATCATCAGGCATTAAATTCTCATAGGAGCACTGGTTCCTGGTGCCAAAAAGTTTGGAGACTACTGCTCTTATGCATGTCCCCAGTTGTAGGACTTCTGTTCCACCAGAGCTCAGGCAACTCCCAGTGATGGTTGTTCTTTAGTTTTGTTATAATTTTGGTGTGGTTGTGAAAGGAGGTGAGCACAGTGTTTACCTTCCACACCATCTTGACCAGACCCCTTCTGCTCATTTATTGATCAGATAATTTTTTTGTTACTGAATTGTATGAGTTATATATTGTGGATATCAATCCCTTATCTGATATATCATTTGCAAATATATTCTCCCATTCAGTAGGTTTTTTGTTGTTGTTGTTAATGGTTTCCTTCTTTCTGCAGAAGCTTTTTAGTTTAATGAAGTCTCATTTGTTTACTTTTACTTTGTTTCCCTTGCTTGAGGTGACATAGCCAAAAAGATATTACTCAGACTGATGTCAAATAGTTTACTACCTATTTTTGTTTTAGGAGTTTTGTGGATTCAGGCCTTACATTTGAGTATTTAATCCATTTTGAGCTTTTTTTGGCATAGGACGTAAGAGAGTAGCCCAGTTTTATTTTTTTGCATGTATCTGCCCAGGTTTTCTAACACCATTTGTTAAAGAGACTGTTTCTCCATTGTATATTTTTGCCTTTGTCATAGGTTAGTTGATCATATAAACAAAGGATTATTTTTGAGTTTTCTATGCTGTTCCATTGATTTATGTGTCTTTTTTTTTTGTGCCAGTGTCATACTATTTTGATTATTGTAGCTTTGTAGTATAGTTTGAAATCAGGGCGTGTAATACCTCCATCTTTGTTCTTTCTCAAGATTGCTTTGGCTATTCTGTGATTCCATATTTTGGCTTTTGTGGTTCTGTATAAATTTTAGGATTATTTGTCCTAGGTCTGAGAAGAATGTCACTGGTATTTTGATAGGGATTGCATTGCATCTGTAGATTGCTTTGGGTAATATGGTCATTTTAGTGATATTAATCCTTCCAACTCATGAGCATGATATATCCTTCCATTTATTTTTGCTTTCTTCAATTTTTTTCTTCAATGTCTTATAGTTTTTAGTGTACAGGTTTTTCACCTTCTTGGTTAAATTTATTCCTAGGTATTTTATTCTTCTTGATGCAATTGTAAATGGTATTGTTTTCTTCTTTTGATTGTTCTTATTAGTGTGTAGGAACATGATGGGTTTCTGTATATTAACTATGTATCTTGCTACTTTACTGAATTCTTTTATTAATTCTATTATTTTGGTGGATTCTTTTGGGTTTTCATATCATAGTATCATGTCATCTGCAAATAGTGACAGTTTTACTTCTTCATTTCCAATTTGAATGCCTTTTATTTATTTTTTCTTGTCTGATTGTTGTGGCTAGGACTTCCAATACTATATTGAATTATAGTGGTGAGGGTGGGCATCTTTGTCTTGTTACTGATCTTAGAGGAAAAGCTTTCAGCTTTTCATTGTCGAGTATGATGTTAGCTGTGGGCTTGTCGTATATAGCCTTTATCAAGGTGAGATGAAATTCCTTCTATACCCACTTTGTTGAGAATTTTTATCATAAATGGATGTTGAATTTTGTAAAATGCTTTCTGCATCTATTGATATGATCAAAAGATTCTTATTCTTGGTTTTACTGATGTGATAGATTAAATTAACTTTTGTGGATGTTGAACCAGCTTCGCATCTCTGGTATAAATCTTAGTTGATCATGGTGTATAATACTTTTAATTTGAGTTGCTAGTATTTTTTTTTGTCTCTCTTTTTTTTAAAAATCAGTTTCAACTATACAGTACATTGGTTAGACATTTATTTAGTTTACAAAATGATCCACCTAATTGCTCCTTCTCTCTTCTGGTTTTCTACCTGAGTTGTTAGGATTTCGTTGAGAATTTTGGTTTATATGTTCATCAGGGATATTGACTTGTAATTCTTTTTTTGTAGTGTTTTTATCTGGTTTTGGTATCAGAGTAATGCTGGCCTCATAGATTGAGTTTGGAATCGTGTCTTCCTCTTCAATTTTTTGAAATAGTTTGAGAAGGATAGGTACTAATTCTTTAAATGTTTGGTAGAATTCACATGTGAAACTCTCTGTTCCTGGGCTTTTGTTTGTTGGGGGTTTTTTGATTACTACTTCTATTTCATTGCTAGTAATTGGTCTGTTCAGATTCTTGGTTTCCTCTTGGTTTAGTCTTGGAAGATTGTATGTTTCTAGAAATCTATTCATTTCTTCTAGATTTTCCAGTTTGTTGGCATATAATTGTTCATAATATTCTTCAATGATCCTTTGCATTTCTGTGGTGTCAGTTGTAATCTCTCTACTTTCAGTCCTGATTTTATTCATTTGTATTATCTCTCTTTTTTGCTTAATGAGTCTTGCTAGAGACTTGTCAGTTTTATTTATCCTTTTAAAGAACTAGCTCTTAGTTTCATTTATCTTTTCTATTGTTCTATTTTCTATTCTATTTGTTTTCACTCTGATCTTTATTATTTCCTTCCTTCTACTTTGGATTTTGTTTGTTCCTTTTTTTTCCAGTTTCTTTAGGTGTAAATTTAGATTGTTTATTTAGGATTTTCCCTGCTTCTTGAGGTAGGCCTGTATAGCTATAAATTTTCCTCTTTAATTGCTTTTGCTGCATCCCATAAATTTTGGAAGGTTGTATTTTCATTTTTGTTTGTCTCAAGGTAGTTTTTGATTTCCTCTTTGATCCATTGGTTTAGAAGCATGTTGTTTAATCTCTATGTATTTTTTTTTTTTCCAGCTTACTTTCTCTGGTTAATTTCAGTTTCATGCCATTGTGGTCAGAAAATATGCTTGATATAATTTCAGTCTTCCTGAATTTATTGAGGCTTGTTTTGTGGGCTAGTATGTTATATATCCTGGAAAATGTTCCATGTGCACTTGAGAAAAATGTGTAATCTGTAGGTTTTGGATGAAATGCTCTATCGATGTCTATTAAGTTAAACTGGTCTAATATAGCATTTAAGGCCATTGTTTCCTTATTAATTTTCTGTCTGGATGATCTATCCATTCAGGTAAATGGATTATTAAAGTCCCGAACTACTATATTATTACTGTTAATTACTGCCTTTATGTCCATTAACAGTTCTGTATACTTGGGTGTTTCTATGTTGGGTGCATAGATATTTACAGTAGTTATGTCTTCTTTATGGATTGCCCCCTTTAAAGTTATGTAATCTCTTTTGTCTCTTTTTACATTCTTTGTTTTAAAGTCTATTTTGTCTTATATGAATATTGCTACACCAGCTTTCTTTTAATTTCTGTTTTTATGGAATGTCTTTTTTCATCCCTTCACTTTCAGTGTCTTTCGATATAAAGTCTTTCGATATAAAGTCTCTTGTAAACAGCATGTAGATGGGTCATTTTTAAAAATCTATTTTGCCACCCTATGTCTTTTGATAGGTGCATTTAGTCCATTTATGGGGTTTCCCTGTCCGTGACTTGTTGTTTCATTCTTGTTGCTTTTAAGATCGTCTCTTTATTTTTTGCCATTTTAATTACAATATGTCTTGATGTGGTTCTCTTTGGTTCACCTCGTTTGGGACTCTGTGCTTCCTGGGCCTGGATTTCTGTTTACCTCCCTAGATTAGGCAAGCTTTCAGCATTTATTTCTTCAAATATTCTTTCTTCTGGAATCCCTATAATGCTAATGTTTAGGGCGCTTGATGTTATCCCAGAGATCTCTTATATTATCTTAATCTTTTAAAATCTTTTTCATTTTGCTATTCTGATTTCCACTATTCTATCTTCCAGGTTGCTAATCCATTTTTCCGTATTACTTAATCTGCTGTGCATTCGTTCTAATGTATTCTTAATTTCAGTTATTATATTCTTCATCTATGATTGGTTTATTATATTTCCTATCTCTTTGTTGAAGTGCCCTCTGAGTTACTGTATTCCACTCTTAAGTTTGTTGAGCATCTTTATGATTGTTTCTTTGAATTCTTTGTTAGACAAATTATTTATCTCTGTTTTATCAGTGTTTTCCTCTGGAGTTTTTTTTGTTCCTTTGTTTGGTGCATATTCTTTTGTCTCCTCATTTTGTTTGACTCTCTGTGTTTGTTCCTATGAGTTGGATGGAACAGCTCTCTTCTAGTCTCGAAAAACTGGTCTATGTGTAGACTGTGTATTGAATAGTTTTTGCAAGCTGGTTGTCGTTGGAGCAGATGCGTGCAGTGCCTGGTATATTGCCTGGCCTGAAAGGGTGAGTTCTGAGTGGGGCAGCCTGGTATATGCATGCTTCCTTGCCCTTCTAATATGGGTGAGCCTGTTTGGTGTAGACAGGGCTGCTCTGTGTGCTCAGGATGGGCCTTATTGCTTTAACTGTCTATTGTCAGAACAGATTCTGGGAAGGGTTGCTTTGTGTGGTTGCTTGCATCTCAGCGCCCCTCCAGCTCTGCCCCCTCTGGGTGGAGGCAGTCCTACCTGCATGCACATCTGCACTTTACTAGGTCTGCACCATCTCTAGGTAGCATAGCTCCTCATATGCTTGGCTATGCCCCACTCACTCTCCATAGGTAGTCCTGAGTGTTTGCCCTGTTGCTTTCATTGTTCCCTGTCAGACTAGAGTCTTGATGGAGCTGCTCTGAAGACCTGCATCTTAACATCCAACTAGCTGCACCCTTTCTGTAGGTGGGGTAGTCTTGTATGCATGCATAGCAGTACCCTACTCACTCCACACGGCAGCCCTTTGTGTGGGTACCACAAAGTCCTACTAGCTCCGCATTTTCTTTGAGCATGGCAGTACCATGTGTACAGCAGTGACCCACTATTTCCGCTCTTTTTCTAGACGGGGCAACCCTGCAGATGGGTACCAAAGCATTTTGCTAGCTCCACACTTTCTCCGGGCAGAGGAGCCCCATGGGTGCACAAAGCAGCACCCTGCCATACCTGCTGGATCAGTCTTAGCCCTTATATGCAGGCTATGGTGCCTTTCTGTTTCTGCTGTATCTGGCTTGGGGAGGAGGTGTGGCTGGGGATGTGCTACAGTGCACTATAGGTTGACCAGAGAACCTGGATAGAGCTTCCACCCACTATCCACATACAAGGGATGTGGCAGTGATGCTCATCAGTTCCTCTAGTCTTGGATTATTCCTTTAGCTCCTGGAGAGTTCTTGTGTTTCCCCAACCTTCTCTATGCGGTATCTCTTGCTTATTGTGCAGAAGCTGTTCAGTAGGCTTGTAGTTGTCTTTCAGGAGGAATTGCTCTAAATATAGGTATTCATTCGATGTGTTCTCGAGACGGGGAGAGCTCAGCATCCACCTAGGTCGCCATCTTGGACCCATCTCTAGAACTGAGATTTTAAAAAGCTTTCTATGTGACTCTTATGTGGAAACAAAGTAGGAACTACTGCTCTGAGCTTGTAGACTCTTAAACCCCGCCCCCCCCCCAGATCTAGTGAATCAGAACTTACATTTTAACAAGATCCCCAGATGATGAGTATGCACAGTGAAGTGTGAGAAACTCTGTTTTTTTTTTCATTGACTCACCCAACATTAGTCAAAAGAACAGATTTCTGAGTCCTGGAAATTTAATTCAGAAATACTGATGTAGAAGGCCCAGCATGGGGCCCAGAAATCACCATTCTGAAGAAACACCCCATGTAGTTCTGAAGCAATTGATCTTAGACCAGTTTTAAGAACATGTTCTCAAGAATGGTGACATGAGACATGAGAGGTAGATGGTCTTCGACTTAAAATTAAAAATGCTTCTGGCCTGATAAAGTCTAGAGCCTCCCCTGTGAATTCTTCTACAGAGTTCTAGTACTTTTTGATCTTCTAAGCTTTAACTAAAACTTAAGAAAAGGGCAGTGTTCACACTAGGAATACTAATAGTCTATTAAATTTTGGGGTTGGTGAAAGTTGTTGAGGGTAGCAGGATTAGTCTGGGTTCTTCTGGAATAGTTTTCATTGGCTCCTGAGACCAATTGTTTTATGTGGCTCACAATAATAAAAAGACATTTATCCTGTCTGTCTTAATTTTCCAGATGGGCTTCAGGAAAATTTCCAAGCAGAAATCACATTTATTCAGTTCAAGAACCCACTGGGAAGATTTCATAGTCTTGGAAAAAGCCACATTCTCATTGATTTTGAATTTTGTGTTTGTCTAAATTATGGTCTTGTCAGGTTTTAAAAAACTTTCTTTACTTTTTTTTTTTGCATGACTCCTTTGAATCTCTGTGACTTTGATTTAATTGTCCTCTTGATCTGTGTAACAAAATTAAGTGGTAGTTTGATAACGACTTCTTTGAAAAAAATGCATATTCTTTAAAAATGCATTTAATGTGAATTTAGTTTGGTGTTTCTCCTTCCCATTTCCTATAAATACAATAGCATTGTTTTGTTTGGGGGAAGTTTTGAATGTGTCTTAGGTGCATCACACTCTCCTAGGCACTCTGAGGTTTGAGCAAGACTGGCTACAGAATTTTTGGGGCTCAGTGCAAAATGAAAATGCAAGACTCTTGTTCAAAAATTATTGGATGACAGACATTACACCAAGCACTGGGCTTTTTTAAGCTTGGGGTCCTCTAAGGCTGCACAGGTTAAAACCATGAAGGTAGCCTGGATGAGGAGTCACAGTTACATGGAGAAGGTGAAATCTACTCTACCTTGGGCCCTTTTTGCATCTCCCGAGTGCAGTAGACCCTCTCTTCTCTGATATGGCTCCTCATACCATTGGGAGAGGAGAGAAAGTGTCCAGAGCCCACATTTTTTTGGCAAAGTGGACATAGCCACGTATATGAGGAAAACCCACATACTGCTGTTAGAGGTTTAAATGGGTACCTGTTTCCTGGAATGAAATTGATAAATGTGTGTCAAGACTCTAAAAAATATCCTTATCCTCTGACCTAGTAATTCCTCTTCTAGAAATTATATGCACAGAAAGCAAAAAGATGTTCATCATAATTGGTCTATTTTAAGTATCAACAAAACTTTGAAACTAACCTAAATATCCAATAGTGGAGGATCTCCATATTATCATATGGTGAAATACCATCCAAACATTTCAAAACTAAAGAATATTTACTGACATGGGAATTGCTATATGAACACGTAATCATTAATATTTCCCTTCAGTCAACCCTGGTAATAGACAGGCTTTGCTATTGTGTGGACATTACTTTTCCCAGTGCCACTGCCCCAGTGTGGGTTCATCCAGTTCTTTGTCATCATCATCAAATGTGTTTAAGCCTCATGCTCTGGCCTTTTCTGCCTAGTTTGCCACTATGCACCTTTACTTTGGTCATTTATATTTGCACCTTTGCTCTGTACCTTTGTTTGGTTGGCCAGGATTCATTTTCAAATCTTCTCTGTATCCACATTTTGAAATCTTATCATCTTTCAAACCAGTACAAATACCGTTCCCTCTGAGAAGTTTTTTGTTTCTTTCTAATTTTTCTAGGCATAAATCAAGAGCTTTTCCCTTTGAACTTAACATACTTTTGTTTGTTTGTTTCAATGTAGAAGAATATATGTATCTTAATGAAAAGACAATCATTTTGGTTGACATAATTTGGGAGATTTGATATCAATAAGAGGGTGTCATGCTTTTGTCACAAAGTATTGGTAATAAGAGGATGTGGGACAAATTAGCTGGTCTTTAATCTTAAGTTTTTTTGCTGGAAAAATTCTTTTGGCTTCTGCAACAGTATATTTGGAGTTAGGAAGTAATTTCAAGTATCAGTGCAGTTTAAGTGGATTAATAACTGGGTCAGAACTATACACAAAAGTCTGAGTGTTTTCATAT
The DNA here is from genome assembly GCF_902729225.1 of Pteropus medius. Classification (NCBI taxonomy): domain Eukaryota; kingdom Metazoa; phylum Chordata; class Mammalia; order Chiroptera; family Pteropodidae; genus Pteropus; species Pteropus medius. The sequence goes on from NW_024343578.1 coordinate 371,126, forward strand.
CAGGCAGGAGGAAGAAGACTCCATGGGACTCTAGGTTACTATTCTGGATTTCCTTCTGTTTACGATTTTTGAGTTTTTGGAGCAAAATATAGGTATGCTCATCAAGTTTTCTGACAAAGTTGGATGAAAGAATTACGCTACATTAAGAATTTGATAGATGAAACCAAAAGATATAAGTCAGCAAGATTAAATTTCATATAGATAATTGTGCATTTCTGAACATCCGTTCAAGCAATCACCCACAAAACTCTATGGTACGTGTGACTTCACTGAAGTTCCATGGAGAAGGCTTACCATGAGTTTATTATGTACCCCTAGTGTGATGTGGCTGATGGGAAATTATTAAACAAGGACGAAAGTAATGCACAATAATGCACAGAGGGTGATGGTCTCATTTTCAGACCTCTCCTGAAGCATGTCCTCCCCTTCTATCCTTGTAGACTGGAAGATGATAGAGGGCAATGAAGAACTGGATCAGTGGAAATTTGGAAACTAGATCATATGATGAAAAGCTGAGGACATTTAGCCTGGAGAAGTATAGAGTTGTGAAATGAGTGCACATTTGATAACTGACTTCAGATGTTTGAGATTCTCAGTACAGTACTTCTCAAACTTTAGAGGGCACACAAATCACCTGGTGATCTTGTTAAAATGAAGATCCTGATTCAGTGGGTCAGAGATGGGGCCCCTGATTCTGTATTTTTAATAAGCTTTTAGGTGATGCTAATGCTGCTGGTCCATGGACCGCACTTTGAGTGGCAAGGTTCCAGAGCAACTCTGTCCAATGGAACATTGTGTAATGATGGGAATGTTTTATATTTACATTGTCCAGTATGATAGCCACCTGCTTTATGTAGCTATTGAGCACTTGAAATGTGGCTAATATGGCTGAGGAACTGAACTTTTTGATTTTATTTAATTTTACTTATTTAAATTTAAATAGTCGCATGTAGCTAGTGGCTACTATATCGAACAGTGCAGTTCTGTAGAGTATAACTAAAACTAATGATTGGAACTTAAAGAGATTTAGACTTCATTTTAGTTATATGAGTTTTAGAACAACTATAGCTGTTCAACATTGAGAAGGCTGCCTAGAAAATTAGTATAGTATTCAATCAACCATTTGTAAAGAATATAGCAGAAGGGACACTCCCATTGGGTGGGGAGGGGGAACTAGTATTCAAAGATAGTAGCATGTATTTAGAACAGAGGGTTAATCTTCTTAACACAGTTGTTCTCAGCTAGGGGCTATTTTGCTCTCCAGAGAACATGTGGCAATGCCTGGAGACTTTTTTTTTTTGTCACAACTGGATATAGTGATACTAGCATTTAGTGGGTAGAGGCCAGGGATTCCACTAAATATCCCACAAAGCTCAGGACAGCCCCCCATAGCAAGGAATTATCCAGTCCAAAATATCAAGAATGCTGAGGTGGAGGAACCCTGCCTTAACATATAGAGAGCTTTTCTAAATCAATAATAAAAAGATTAACAATGGAGTAGAAAAATTAGCAAAAAACACAGGCAGGTAATTCCTGGGCAGGGGAGGAGAGAATTTAAGGCAAGATATTCAATCCTATTACTAATACAATACGGTTAGGTTAAAATAATGAGATTATTTTCGGCTATCATATTGCCAAAATTTAGAGGGAAAGCTAATACACAGTAGTGGGGAGAGTGGTGAAATGGACCCTAATCACTGCTTGTGGGATTGTAAGCTGCTCCAGATCTCCTGGAGAGGGGGAGCTGTTTGTTGCTGTAATCCATATTTTAAATGAATTAAAAAGGGTGGGCACACCGTTTACTCACCAGCCATTCTAAGAATTTATCCTGAAGAAATAATGTGACAGATTCATGTAGATATGAATATCTAGGCATCCATTATAACATTTTTTTTTTATTAAGGCAAAGATTGGAGAGAACCTAAATATCCAGTTTAAAGGATTGGCTAAATAAATTATGATACTTTTTTTGCCATAGGATATTCTGCAACCATTTGCATGATAAGGTGGGTCTTGATATGTGGAAGAATGTCGATGATAGAAATCAATATTAATCAGGTTACAGAACAGTAACTTATGTTGAAAATATTTGTGCATCTGAGCATATGTTTACATTGGGGTGAGGGGTGAATATTGGGATTAGCTGTTGGGAAATTTGAATTTAAGTCAACTACTCTTTGACTGTCTCATTTGACAAATCTGTGAATTTCAGAGCCTCAGTTTCTTCATTTGTAAAGTGAGGGTAACTTCTGAGCAATTTACTCACTTCACAGAATGCCTAGATTGAACTGATGCTTTCTTTGCAAAAAGGCACTATATATTTTATACCTCCAGGTTGACATTGGTCTAATTTAAAATTATTTGGACTTTTGTGATAGAGCAGGCAAGAAAGAGAAGGGCAGATGTATTATTATTTTTTATTATTTTACTATTTTATTTTTATTTTTGCAAGATAATGGCTAATAAGGCTGAAAAATTGTTTTATAGTCTGGTTGTTGAGGTTTCTCATTAGCACCCTATTTTTTTTTAAATTCGGAGCACAGGTTTCTTTGCTTCTATCGAAATCAGACAATTATTCTTCTCTTTTGATATTTAATATATGTTCCAATCAGATATCAGACTAAGAACTGGACCACAAAGTAATGAACATAGTAAAGATAGGTATTAGCAAAATCATCCATTAGGGTTTTATTTACAATTTGTTGGTAGAAAATAGTAATTGACTTTTACGAGAGAGGTCTTAATATTGCTGGCTTGTGGGAAAATTAAATGAGTTTAAATTAATCTTATCTTGTAGTATTTTTCCTCATTTTATTTCATAACAGGTAGTCATACCCTTCTTCTGTAAAATACTTAAGACAAAGTATTTTACCTAAATTAATGCATTATTTATAATAGGATCCAAAATATTGGGGTTGTTTAAATTGGGGTTGTTTTTTTGATGGAATATTACCATATTTCAGATTTTTAACTATTCAGATTTGTAACTATTCTACTCAGGTTTTAGTTTATTTATTTTTATTTTTATTTTGTTTATTTTTTCATATTTTTCTCTTTTGCTTTTTTATTTTTTGACATATACTAGAAATTAAAAAAATTGAGAGAATTTCAAACATGCAGGAACATAAACAAAATAGTGTAATGACTCCCTGTATGCCTATCATTTTCCTCAATCTATCAACCTGTGGCCACTCCTACCTTACCCACTTTTTCTTCCTCTATTACTTTGAGACAGAGTCCAGACAAGCCTATCAGTTCATCTGTAAATATTTTAGGCTCTATCTCCAAAAGATAAGGAAGACCTTTTAAAAAAGCTCTAAATATAATACTATTATCAAATGTACTAGAAAATTAGCTATACTTCTTTAATATCATTAAATATTCAGGCAGTGTTCAAATTTCCATTGTTTCATAAGTGCTATAGTTTCTGTTGTTTTTCGTTTTATAACAATATGTTTGAATCAAGATTCAAATAAGGACCGCACATTGTAATTGGTTGATGTTTTTTAAATCTCATTTACTTTTTTCCGTATGATATTCAGTTATTGAAGAGACCAAGTATTTTGTCCTGTAGAATTCCTACAGCCCGGATTTTGTTGATTGCATCCATTGTATATATGCACCACATCTTTATCTTTTCATCTATCGAAGGACATTTTGCTTGTTGCCATGTCTAGGCCACTGTGAATAATGCTGCAATGAACATTAGAATGCATATAGCTTTATGGAAAAATGTTTTCAATTTTTTATTTTGCATAGATACCCAGAAGAGAGATTGCTGGGTCATATGGTAGTTCTATTCTTAATTTTTTGAGGAACCTCCATAGTGTTTTCCATAGTGGCTATACCAATTTACATTCCCACCAGTAGTGTATGAGGGTTCGTTTTTCCCCACAACCTCTCCAGCACTTGTTATTACTTGTCTTGTTGGCAATGGTCAATCTAAGAGATATGAGGGATTGACTCTCAGGCTGATTGGTTGTGAGGACTGGCCATGACTATAGTGGAGGAGCTGTTGTGCAGGGACTGACCTTATGGAACAGGATTTGCCTTAGCAGGGCTCTGGTGCCTGCCCACTCTGACCTTTGGGTGTGTCTTTTGTGAAGTTGATTGGGTGGTACTCTTCAGTGGTCCGAAGTGGCCATCAGTTGTGTTGGTTCTGGGGCCTACTGGGAGGGGCTCTGTTGTAGCCCAAGGTCATCTGTTGACTGTGCTCTGCCCAGGGCCACTTGATATGAGCTACAAAGTGATCTGCAGGCGGTTGCCACTTGCACTTGGAAGTGCCTGGGAGCAGCTAAGCTTTAAATCAAGCCAACGGCCACTAATGCTACACTTGGGGCTGCTTAGCAAGATGAATGGGGCACATTGAGGCCAGATGTTGCTTGTTTGGGGTTTGCGAACCTTTGAGATATTTTAGGAAAGTTTGCAGCATGAGCCAAGACAGGGCATTTGTATGAAAAAGCCACTGGAATTGGCTTGAGTAGGCCTGCAAATTGGTTGGGGCAGAGTCTCAGGGAGTACCAAGGTGTGGTGAATGGTATTAGCTTGGTTGGTGGAGACTCAGATATGGTCCCTGCCTGCACATGCAGGCCGGGGGGAGGGCTCTACCAAGGAATAATGACCTCTGCTAGCACTTCTGTCTGGGAGAAAGCTGCCCCTCCAGCCCTTGCCCTGAAGCCAGACAATTCAGTTTCTCCCCATATGTCCTTGGCACCTTTTGAGCTGCTGCCCCAGAGCTGGAGCTCAGAATGAGTCTGTCAGCAAGTATGTCTTTCATGGGCACTTTAAGAGTAATGCCTGGGACTCCAGCAGGCCTCTATCTCACTCAGCCATAATCTCCAGTGTTTTTCACAGCCAGAAGTTATGGGGACTTTTTTTCCTTCCAGAACTGGAGCCCTACGCTGAGGAATTTTGTGTGGGACTGGGACCCCTCACTTCTCAGCGGAGGTAGGGGGAGACCTCCACATCTGAAATATCCCTCCCAATTTTTAATTGTGGGACCAGCCTGTTCTGCATCGCTGCCCCTCCTACTATTCTCCACATGGCTTCTTCTATATATCCTTATTCATAGGACTTTTGTTCAGCTAGACTTCAGGTCATTTTCAATAATGATTTTTTTGTAGTTTAGTTGTAATTTTGTTATGGTCGTGAGAGGAGTCAAACAGACTTTTCCTACTCTGCCATCTTGACCAGATCTCTGGAAAGCTAAGTCTTCAGGTAGTTCTCTTTTAGGGGAATAACGTATATTACGTAGAATGAAAAGATGTGCTTAGAGCTAAGGTTCTTGATTTCGTTATTATAAAATGTATGTGTACCTGTAAAACCTTGTCATATGAAAATATCTGTAGAGCTCTTTATTTGTAATTAGGAAGAGGGGATATGAGAAGGTCCTAATTTGTTAGGTTTTAATTTTTAAGCCATATATACAGAATTTAATGAAATGTATTTATTGGCAAAATTGAGATTTTCAGCTTGGTTCTCCATCTTCAGACATTATTATTACTATGAAGTGACTGAATTTCAAAGAAGTTCTGAATGCTTTAGCATATCTGTATTCCATCCTTGTGTTCTTTGCATGTGTAATAAACCAGAACTCTGGCAAGATTTGCCTGCTTTCAGCCTCTGGGAGTCTACTTTGATTTATGGCTAATTTTTTTTGAGTAGGAGCACATGGGATCAATGGCTTTTAGATTGTAGCATTTACTGTGACCTCTGTGTAGTGGTTGGTTTGTTATCCATGCATCTATGACATAGAAAAATTCAATTAATTTAAGCATATAACATGAAGAGCATGTCTGAGTCCTTACAAAAGCTAATATTTGGTGTGAAGGTATTTTCTTTGTGGATTATTGGTATGCTTTGTTGGTGCTACCTCATTTATTACCCGAGTGTCCACTTGACATGGCTATGTTGTACAGAGGAAAAACTGTAGGATAAAAATTAAAGACATTTAAATTCTAAACCTAGCTCTGCTGTAGAGTTGCCAGAATTAGCAAATAAAAATATAGGACACTGTTAAATTTGAACTTCAGATAAACAAGGGATAATTATTTAGTATAAGTAGTTCCCAAATATTACACGTGACATACTTAAACTAAAAAATTTGTTTACCTGTAATTCAAATTTCGTTGTATGCCCTGTGTTCTATCTGGCAACCCTGCTCTGCTGGGAGCTAGTCATGTGGTTTTTGGCAAGTTACTTTATCTATTTGAGTCTGAATCCTTATCTGTAAAATGAGGAAATCGGAATGAGATTCTAAACCTCTCATATTTCTTTTACAATAATTTGTCCCAAATACCCTTATTTAAGTGTACAAATGCACATACAAAAGAATATTCTTTACTGTTTTGTTTGATTTGTGAAAGATTGGAAGAAACCTGTGGTAGAGATGGTATTATTTCCAATTCTCTTTTTTCTCTCATTTGCTATAATAAAAGAATTCTTAATTTAGGTGGGCACATGGCTGCCTGGAGTAAAGACTACATTTCCCAGCCTTTTTTGTAACAAAAGTATGACCATGCCACTAAGTTGTAAGTAGCATCTACAGCTTTTGGGAAGTGCAGTTAAGGGGAGAAACATGCCTTTCTCCTCCCTCCTCCCCTTTTTTTGTTGGCTGGAATGTGGACATTGACGTTACAGTGGGAGCAGCTGTCTTGGACCATGAAGCAAACTTGGAATGAGGTGGTGCCTGGTAGAACTTTAATAAGAGGTCAAGGGCATGGGTGTCTGATTTTGTAGGGTCCCAGAGTAGCTCTGTACTATCTACTTCCACACTGTTTTTTAATAAAGACAATTTTATCTTGTTTAAGACACTGTTATCTTGAGTACAGCTAGATCTTATTCTAAATAATATATTAAGTATGTCAGGGAGAGACTGGCTAAATTAGTTAGTCGGTATAGCCATACAATGCAATATTGAGAAACCTTTAACAAGATTAATAAGGTATTATTAATTAGATGTATATGTACCAATATGAAATATTTGCATAATTATGTAAGTGAAAAAAGCAAGCTATAGAACTAAGTATATGTTACCATTTGTGTAAAGAAAAGGAGCTATAGGAATGTATGTATATATATAGACTGTCTCTGAAACAATAGACAAGGCACTGGTCATTGCTAGGCACTGGGGAAATGAGAATCCAGACTGAGAGGAAGACATTTTTATCTTTTTGTACTGTCTGAATTTTAAAACCAAAACCATTTTAAAAACTTAAAAAATAAATACTATTTTTTTTAAAGGTTCTGACATGTTTACTGAAGCTTTCCAGAACACTGTGTACAAGCATTGTTCTTTGTGCTGTAGAGGACCTAAAGATAAGTCCAGTTGAGTCTTTTGTCTTTAGGATCTTGGGCTCCAACAGGAGTGTGAAGACATGAGAATTGGCTCATCACCAGCAGTCTGAAGTAGAAAATGATTAAGTTTGAAAATAGAGACAGGAAGAAAGGAAGGGCTGTGATAGATAAGTAAAGGGGAGGGGAGTGGACTTTTAAAATGGAAGGTGGAAAGTTGCCACTTTTCCTAGTATTGGAGACAGTTTTGTAATTTCTGCCTTCTTTGATGTCTCCCTCCACCCCTGCCTAACCACCCTATTCTCTGGTGAGCCAAACAAAGGAATGGAGAATTAAAAAATTTTTTTTTTCTTTTTTTGCTTGCAAAGCAACACAATTCAAACTTGAATTGTAAAAAATTCAAGTTCAAAAGAAAAACATAGAAAATGGAAATCTCATCACTCTAATACTGTTAAATATGGAGTATATTCCTTCATATTTTTTCTATGGATATATTTATATTAGAAATGCACATTATATAGTCTGACTTGCCTGTTTTTGTTTAACAATACATCTTGGACACTTTTCCATGTGAATATGTCAAAGCACCTCATTCTTTTAATCAGTTGTCAAATATTCTGTTGACTGGACAGACTATTTTATTTAGCTAATCCCTTATCATTGACATTGAGTTTGTTTCTAGTTTTTCAGTATTACAAATAATTTCCCAACAGACCAAGCGTTTATGAAGACTTAACTAGTAGGAGAGAATATCTAGTTAAAATGGTATGAACACGCAAAATTTTAATAGCTTTTGCTAAATTGCCCTCCAAATGGTTGTGCAAATTTCTACTCCCACCAACTGTGAGAATGAACTTGTCTTTAACCACAAATTTTCCAATCCTGAGTTTTTTAATCAGTATTATAAGCAAAAAAAATCTCTTTAATTTACATTTCTTTAATTTTTTGTAAGCATCTTAGTTTGACACCCATTTGAAGTTACTTTTTGGTGAGCTGTCAGTTCATGTGAAAGGAGAGATCCTAACCCACTGGCGAAATGTATTCTTTCCCAAATGTCTCATTCAAAATACGGCAGTTTCTGTTTGGATAATTTCTTAAGCCTCAAAAAACTTCCTTTTTCCCTTTTAACAATCAAAGACCAAATCCAAAGACAACTAAAGAACTTAAGTTTTGAAATAAAGTACTTTAAGATCTTAGTACTTTGATTTTTAAAGCTTAGAGTCTGACATCTTTTTTCAGTCACAGCTTTAATGAGATATGTCACATGCCATACAACTCAATTTAAAGTATACAATTCAGTAATTTTTAGTATATTCAGACTTTGAGCACCATCACCACAATCAATTTTAGAATATGTTGTCACTTGAAAAAGAAACTCCAGTCGATGGCTCACTAAACTTTGTATTGTGCCACTTTGTGGTCTTCACAGAAATTTATGATAGTGTAGCTGATGGTTTGTTGATCCTGGCTTTCAGTCAACTGGCTCGTGTTCGACTTGGGAAAATAATTAAAGGAGAAAGTTTTTTTTTTTTTTTTTTTTGGTTTGAGAACTTTATAGTTGTTTAATTAATTCATTTATTCCATAAATATATGAAACTTCCGTTATGTGCCAGAAACTGTCTTAACTATTATGGATATAAGGGTGAAAAAGACAGACTTAATCCTTGGTTTCAAGAGCTAATAATCCAGCATGATATATCCAAAATAGACAGTTATACAAACAATGAATTGTGTTAAGTGGCATGGAAGGAGCTCATAACTGAAGCCTTACCTGTGTAGGACACAAAAAAAGCTTCCCTGAGGGAGTGACATTTTAGCTATGATGTAAAGGATGACTGGGGAAGGGTGGAAGCACAGAACATTCCAGGCAAAGGAAATAGCAGGTGTGAAGACCTTGAGGGAGGAAGTGGCAAGTGGGAGGAACGCCAAGGGAATTGTGGACAAGAAAGGGCTAAAAGGAGTGAAGTTTTGGGAGATCATGGAGGTGGATACTTGCTATGTCAGATAGAACTTCCTAGGCTTTGACAACTTGTTTGGACTTTGTTTGCCTGCCACAGCAAGTGGCCAGTGAGGAGAATGGAGAAGGTTAGAAATATGGGGTGGAGCTTGTTTACTGAGATTCCTTCATCATAACTACCATCATTTTTACTGGAGCCATTTTCTATTGTACTTTATATAAAAGTTCTTTTATCTAAGTGACACTTTAAAATAAATATTCAAGGAGTATTTTTCTTTTTCTTTTTGCCCTGATGGAAAGCTAGTTAAGCTTCTCATTCTAAGAGTTTGTCCTGAAAGAGGCGTTATGCTATGGTAAATTCTAGTATATTGGTCAAAGGAGTGGGGTAGATGGAAGTTAATAAGTGCCGGTACCTTTGGACAAAATGCAACTCATTACGGGAGTTGATGTGAATCCTTTTCATCTCCCCAGAGGAGCAGGAATTTTTGAATCACTGTGCACATACCTACCACTTCCTTTTTAAATCATCCTGTAACAAGTTCCAAGAAAATAGAGGATGCTTTTGTTGGTTGCAGATATGATGATGAAATAATCATTCCATGAAGTTAACTTGTTTGAGAATGGAGAGAGCCAAAGATGTGAGATATTCTTGCAGCTACGGGCCAAAAAACATTGTAAAGGAAATAAAACTGTTGAGATAGCTTTCAATGTTATATGGGCATCCGTTTATCCATCTATGCATATATACTTTTGCTTGGATAAATCCACTTGCATCTTGATAATTTTGATATTTAAAACATTTAAAATAGTTTGTCTCTTTAAAATGCCTCTTCACCTTTATCTAGCAGAGGATAGCATCTTTGCTATTATTTTCACTACAAGATTCTAATATGTTACTTGAATATATTGCACAGCTTGTCATCTGCTGTACTGTGCTTTGTACACAGTAGGTGCCCAGTAAGTATTTGATTTGACTTAAAATTGAATAGCATCCATGGAATGGAAAAGTTAATCTTCCATCACATGTGATTTGGGATATTATGATGCCCAGGGGACAGAGAAGTTTATTTTAAATTTATTTTCCTAAAGCATTATAGACCTATTTATTTTTTATCTTATATTAGTTTCAGGTGTATAGCACAATGGTTAGACATTTATATAATTTACAAAGTGATTCCCCCAATTACTCTAGTACCCACCTGGCACTATACATAGCCATTAGAATATTATTGACTGTATTCTCTATGCTGTACTTCACATCTCTATGACTGTTTTGTAACTACTAATTTGTACTTCTTAATCCCTCCACCGTTTTCGCCCAACCTCCTAACCTAGCCCTTCCATCTAGCAGTCACCATCTCTGTATCTATGAGTTCGTTTTCATTTTGCTTGTTTCTTTCATTTCTTAGATTCCCCAGATAAGTGAAATCATATGGTATTTGCCTTTATCTGACTTATTTCACTTAGCATAATATTGTCTGGATCCATCTATTGTCATTGGAAATGGTAAGATTTCATTTTTTATGACTGAGTAATATTCCATTGTATATATGTTCCATAACTTCTATATCCAGTTGTCTATTGATGGGCACTTAGGTTGCCTCCATATCTTGGCTATTGTGAATAGCACTGCCGTGAACATAGGGGTACATAAATCTTTTCTAATTAGTGTTTTTTTTTTGGATAAATACCCAGAAGTGCAATTGCTGGGTCATAAGGTAGTTCTATTTTTAGTTATTTGAGGAACCTTTAAACTGTTTTCCATAGTGGCTGTACCAATTTGCAATCCCACCAACAGTGCATGAAGGTTCCATTTTCCCCACATCCTTGCCAACACTTGTTGTTTTTTGATTTATTGATGATAGCCATTCTGACTGGTGTGAGGTGATATCTCATTGTGGTTTTAATTTGCATTTCTCTGATGATTAGTGACTGTGAGCATCTTTTTGTGTATCTGTTGGCCATCAGTATGTCCTCTTTAGAGAAATATCTGTTCAGGTCCTCTGCCCATTTTTTAATTGGATTGTTTGTTTTTTTTGATGTTGAGTTGTACGAGTTCTTTATAAATTTTGGATATTAACCCTTTATCGGATGTTTCATTGATGAATATCTTCTAATTAGTAGGTCGTCTTTTCGTTTTGTTGATGGTTTCCTTTGCTGTGCAAAAACTTTTTAGTTTAATGTAGTCCCATTTGTTTATTTTTTTCTTTTATTTCCCTTGCCCAAGGAGATATACCAGAAAAAAAATATTACTAAGAGCAATGTCAGAGAGTTTACTGAGCATATAGACCTATTTTAATTTGGCAAATAAAAAAAGTATTTGATTGTAGGCACATTTTTCTCTCCCCTAGAGAGATGTTCCACAATCTCATTAGTAATCCATTCCAATACATAGTTACCTTATCAGTACACTCTCCCTTATATGAAACCTTAATTTCTACCTCTATAATTAAAGCTCATTTTCTTTGATCCCTTCCTACGTGATAACAGAGAATATGGGTTTGCCATTCACTTGTCATGGTTTACCTACTTACTTGACTTGATAATGCTCACCTTAAACAGTAGACATGGCACAGTATGTAGAATAAAAGCTACAGCCTTCTCCCTGTCCCCCACTTCCTATTCCTTTAATCCTTCTCTTTCTCAGTCTCTTTATTTCTAAAATGGGAAAGATGGTAATACCTCTGGTTAATGTGAGGGTCTTTTCTTGGTCAGTGATTGATAAACTAAAGTTCTAGACAGAAATTAATCACTGACATTATTTCGTTCTTATCCCCTCACTGGTGAGGGGAGTGTAGTCAATGGTGCACATTGAAAGCTGTGACTAGGCAACTTAGGTGGAGTGACACTGTGGCCTTAATCCAGGCGACATCAGGGAACTCAGCCTCTTGATCTTCATGGTGATCCTTCAATGGAAAATAATTTGCAGTGTTGGTATTTGGGAACCTAATTTAGCAATTTTTAGAATGTCTCCTATATATGAGATTGAAAGGTATTCAGGGTATCTTGTGGTCTGATGCTTCAGCTAGGTTCTCGTTTTAACATCTTTTGAGATGAGTTTAAGAGCCATCATCCTCATTTAACTGATGACAAAACTAAAGGGGTCAGTCTGACATAGCATGAGTCACATTTAGAAACCAAAGCAGGTGCTCTAAGTTCAGTGCTTTTCCTCTATGAGTCTTTGCCCACTGCTCTGTTAGACTGTCAGAGTCCAACCTTAAAGTGGATGGTCTTCTCTAAATTCGGAGAGGTCCTAATGAATATTACTTCCTGCTAATCTTGGATGTGACCTAGGCCCAAAGCAGTAGATTACATTCCATTGCATGATAATGCCACCTCTTCGTCAGGCCAGGTCAGTGAACTCTTGATTATGTTGCATGTGAACTAGTTGAATCTCGAAAACAAAATAATTTAATAATCTTCTTGATACTGAAAACGTTTCTTAATTTGTTCTTCTTATTTCCAAATAGCATGTATATAGATTGCCCCGATGACATATCATGCTGCCATTCTCCATTTTTTTTCCAATGGCAGAAATCGCTAATTAATCATGAGACTTTCCCACTAAACCTAGTTTTAGCTTTAGAATCCTAAACTCAGTGCACCAGCCAGCTAGCCACTACCATTTGCAGTCCTGTGTTGCTTTTCATTGTTAATATAGCTTATAACATTCTTGTTACTTAATCACTTAGGTTGGGGACAAAGGGAAGTGACCTTGAGTTAGTTTAGTTTGAAAAGCAAGCTATGAGAAGAAACTCATGAAATTCTATTTTTGGCATAGGAATAATAACATTATTAGAAACCCAGTGTTGAGTTGGTTGTAATTGTTTTCCCTGAAACTCAGTGGGAGGATTTCCAAAAAGTTGAGTGATAGATCTTTTGTGGAGGGTAAAATACACTTGGTGGAAAAACTGATGGAAAAGCTAATTAACGAATAATAATCAAGCCTTTATATCCTGTTGAGAGAGATTTTGAGAAAAAGATTATTATTTTTTCATTATAAGAACACTTTATTCCTTTCCTGAGTTCAACATGGCCATTTATTGTCGTGACTGTCACTAGTTTAGAATGGAAAAAGGAATTATTAACTGAGATGATTTTTCATTGTAAAAATTTCAGCCCTATTTTAGGCTCCCTTTCAGATCAGCTGTAGCTTTAACCACCAAAATTTAGCAACCTTTGTGAATGTGAAATTTTAGAGCTGTCGTTAGTTGTTGTTAACTTCCTATCTGATGGGTCTAGCCCTCCTAGGTCAGAGCAAGACATATTCCTGCAGGTTTCTTGTATGCTCTGAGCCTTTTTTTTTTTTTTT
>NW_024343578.1:384698-414847 GCF_902729225.1 Pteropus medius
CTTTTCTTGGTCAGTGATTGATAAACTAAAGTTCTAGACAGAAATTAATCACTGACATTATTTCGTTCTTATCCCCTCACTGGTGAGGGGAGTGTAGTCAATGGTGCACATTGAAAGCTGTGACTAGGCAACTTAGGTGGAGTGACACTGTGGCCTTAATCCAGGCGACATCAGGGAACTCAGCCTCTTGATCTTCATGGTGATCCTTCAATGGAAAATAATTTGCAGTGTTGGTATTTGGGAACCTAATTTAGCAATTTTTAGAATGTCTCCTATATATGAGATTGAAAGGTATTCAGGGTATCTTGTGGTCTGATGCTTCAGCTAGGTTCTCGTTTTAACATCTTTTGAGATGAGTTTAAGAGCCATCATCCTCATTTAACTGATGACAAAACTAAAGGGGTCAGTCTGACATAGCATGAGTCACATTTAGAAACCAAAGCAGGTGCTCTAAGTTCAGTGCTTTTCCTCTATGAGTCTTTGCCCACTGCTCTGTTAGACTGTCAGAGTCCAACCTTAAAGTGGATGGTCTTCTCTAAATTCGGAGAGGTCCTAATGAATATTACTTCCTGCTAATCTTGGATGTGACCTAGGCCCAAAGCAGTAGATTACATTCCATTGCATGATAATGCCACCTCTTCGTCAGGCCAGGTCAGTGAACTCTTGATTATGTTGCATGTGAACTAGTTGAATCTCGAAAACAAAATAATTTAATAATCTTCTTGATACTGAAAACGTTTCTTAATTTGTTCTTCTTATTTCCAAATAGCATGTATATAGATTGCCCCGATGACATATCATGCTGCCATTCTCCATTTTTTTTCCAATGGCAGAAATCGCTAATTAATCATGAGACTTTCCCACTAAACCTAGTTTTAGCTTTAGAATCCTAAACTCAGTGCACCAGCCAGCTAGCCACTACCATTTGCAGTCCTGTGTTGCTTTTCATTGTTAATATAGCTTATAACATTCTTGTTACTTAATCACTTAGGTTGGGGACAAAGGGAAGTGACCTTGAGTTAGTTTAGTTTGAAAAGCAAGCTATGAGAAGAAACTCATGAAATTCTATTTTTGGCATAGGAATAATAACATTATTAGAAACCCAGTGTTGAGTTGGTTGTAATTGTTTTCCCTGAAACTCAGTGGGAGGATTTCCAAAAAGTTGAGTGATAGATCTTTTGTGGAGGGTAAAATACACTTGGTGGAAAAACTGATGGAAAAGCTAATTAACGAATAATAATCAAGCCTTTATATCCTGTTGAGAGAGATTTTGAGAAAAAGATTATTATTTTTTCATTATAAGAACACTTTATTCCTTTCCTGAGTTCAACATGGCCATTTATTGTCGTGACTGTCACTAGTTTAGAATGGAAAAAGGAATTATTAACTGAGATGATTTTTCATTGTAAAAATTTCAGCCCTATTTTAGGCTCCCTTTCAGATCAGCTGTAGCTTTAACCACCAAAATTTAGCAACCTTTGTGAATGTGAAATTTTAGAGCTGTCGTTAGTTGTTGTTAACTTCCTATCTGATGGGTCTAGCCCTCCTAGGTCAGAGCAAGACATATTCCTGCAGGTTTCTTGTATGCTCTGAGCCTTTTTAAGCTGGAGAATGATATCTGTGAGTTCTCAGCCTGGGCTTCCTGATTTCTGGGATTGCCTTCCCAGCTGCAGAATCAAAGGGTAGATGGAGTGAGATGGGACCAGACAATGACATGATTCATTACCTCTGCTGTCTCTAGCTGAAGTCAGCTGAAGAAGCAACAGGCTAGCTCACATCAGAACACAGGCTCAACCTACTTTCTGGGATATCAATATTCCAATGGCACAGCCCCTGAGGTGGCACTAACAAGACCATCTGAGGTGGAATGTTTTCATTTTACTTGGAGGTAGCTTTTCTCATTCTCATGCCATTGTCATGAATTGTGGTACCTCTGTCAAGGTAACTGAATATTATGTATGTAGCTCTGGAGGTCATGAACACTGCTCAGTCAACTTCCTTCCATGTGTCTTACTCATGTGATTAAAAGGATACGGATTATTCTATGGTGATTAAAAGGATACGGATTATTCCATGGAGACCTGCTTTTTATCTGCACTTTACTCTCTTTCTCCATGAAATATGGCTCTCATCCCAAGGTCTGGCTGACTGGCAGGGTTTCTCTTGCATTTGTTAACTGAACTCCTTGATATATTTTCCTCTTCCCACATAATAGTTTTCCCCATGATCAATGCTTTCCACCTAACAGCTATTACTTAACTGGCTTATATTTTTGCTTTTTACCATTTATTTAGAGTGTGCTCAGACTAGAAAGTGAGCTATTCCTTGTTCATCCTTACAAAAAGAGTTCTAAAATATGTGCACTATAATTTTTGTGCTCTTTATCTCCAAATTCTATGAATATTCTACAGCCCCACAATTTTCATAAAGTTCTCTTCCTACCTGAATATCTCTTTAGACTCTGGAATTGTAATTAGTTTTGATTTTAAAGGTTGAACATTTCTTCTCTCTTGTATTTTTTATTCAGTTTCTAAATTTTGGGGGTTCCACCTATAAGGCATTGGGTGAGGTGCTGTTGGGGTTTAAAAATAAATGAAGGCTTACACTTCTTGTGGATGGATAGGGAAGATGAAATATGTACACAATTGCCATACAAAGTAGAAAATGATACAGACCAAAAAGTACAGTGTTGGTAGAATACTGTGAGTATGTAGACTAAGGAAAAGAATCATGGAAGGCCTTCTAGAGCAGGTGACATTGAAATAACCATGGGAAGTCTAGACTTTAAGCTCCTTGAGGGCAGAGTCTGTGGATTCTCTTGGATACCATTGTATGCTCAGGGCTGAACGTAGTCCTTAGTCCACAATGTATGCTCCACAAATACAAAAATGATAAGTTGGGATTTAGATATGTAAATGTAACAGTGAAAAAAATCTTAAAGGAAAAGAGTGGTGATAGGGAGGAATAGAATTGAAGATGAAAACAGGAATCATCTGTGAGAATCATATCTGTCTGCAAATGTATAAGATTTTCATCTGTTAATTCCAGCTTTCACTACACACCAAATTATTCTAGTCACAGTCAGAGAGCCTTGGTTGAAAATGAGAGCTAGAGACTGGAACGTGGGACTTGCTTTGTCCTCTTATCCAATTGTGTCTCTTTAGCATTAATGTCTGGATCATATACTTCTTGCAAGGACACTTTTAAAAAAGAAAGAGGTGATAAAAGAAAATAATATTCTTCTTTGGAATGGAATTATTAGCCTCTCCTTTGTTCAGGCAATAAGGAAAGCCCAACTAGAGAGGCTATAAAATCTCCTTGTCATCCTCAACGGCTTGGACGCATTCTCAGAGGCAATGGTGTTGTCATGGTGAAAGACTATTATCCCACACTTGCCTGTTTGTACATCTTAACATCCCTCAATTCCGGTTGTTTGTAGTCAAGCCTTATCTTCTTGGCTTGACTGTAAGTCTCAATTAGGTAAGTTCCAGACAGAGCCATTATCTGCTCCAGCTTGAGCCCCTGATGTGACTAGTGTAATGGCTGGCCCATTATAGTTCTTCAAAAATTATGGTACTAAATTAAAGCAAACCATGTCATTTATTTTGTTGTTGTGACATTTGTTTATAAATTGAGGCAGGAAAGTTTTGGTAGATACTATTTCTACCTAACAGCTGTTATTCACTTCCTTTCTTGATAACAGAAACTGATTTTGTTTGGATCAGCAATATATCCAAGTCCAGAAGATGAATCATGATTGATACAAACTAGTCAAGATAATGCTATTTCCTTTCATAAAGTTTTAATTTCCCAGCAACCCTTGTAGTTAGGGGTGATCATGTGTCATGTAACCTATGGACTACTGAGACCTAAGAGGAAATGACTGGAGGTAGGCTTCTAGAAAAGCTGATGCTTCCCCCTTTTCCCTTTCCTTCTGCTTTGAACATGGACATGATGCTTAGAGCTGAAGTCGCCATTTTGCTATGGTGATAGAAATAGAAAGAATGAAGAAAGAGTGAAAGAATCTGGATCTTGGATGGCATCGTTAAGTGGCACAGCTGATGCCAGCAACCAGCTAACTCTAGACTTTTTATTTTGTGAAGAAAAACAAAGACCTATTGGTTTTGACCAGTACTTTTCAATTTCTGTTGCTATCGAATTGAATTGGAGATGGTATAGTGAGGGGTGAATGGCTATGGCAGATCTCCTCTTTGTCTAATGTATATCTATGATAGGAGAACACTTGAAAGCATCCGAATCCCTCTCACAGGTGATTCTAGGCAACTCCTTGCATCAAAAAGGCTTCAGGCTCTGTTGTAACCTCTTTTATATGCTATTCATGTTAGACGAATGAGCTTCTGTTGTACCTATTATTTTACCTGGCCAAAATCTTAAATTACATACAGTGTTGTATTTAGTGTTTGCTTTATAATTAGCATTACATTGTATGTAATTCTCCATTTTTCACTGTGGTCTAGCAATTCATCATCTTTAATAGCAGTAGTTGTCTCCCAATCACAGTGGTTCCCTGTTCATTGGGGGAGCCAGTTATTAATGTTTGTATCTCCAGCATGGAAAACCAGTAGAGGTGGGGATCTGGACCAAGAGGTCCCAAGCCCCAGTTATCAGAATCACCTGGGGGAAATTTTAAAATATAGCAAAAAATAGGTAACAACTTTCACTTGTAGAGATTCTGATTTAGAGTGTCTAGGGTGGACCCTGTATTTTTAAAAGCTCTCCAGAAGATTTGGAAGAATTTCCAGTTTGGGTAGCTCTGGAGATCTTTGCACGTTCCAGTTCTTTCTATCAAAATAAACTAAGAGAAAGGTGTAATTAGAACTGATCTCTGTAAGCATTGTATCAGGAAAAAGAGTCAATGAAATCTAAGAGGTTTGAAGTGTTTCACTCTGAGTTAACTCTGGTTAATATTTAATTTCATCTAGAATATTCTGAAGTTGACATCATATTTTTTTGTTATTAAGTTTTGAGTCTCTCTTGATTTTCCATCTTTAGTCAGTCTCCTACCAAGTAATCTGAGGCTTCAAGGTATAGATGTAAGTGTTCACTTAAGTGTTTTCCTAATCATCTCCACTGGATCTCTAATTTTTATGTAGCTATGTTCACTCTTGAGAGATAGTTTGGAATCTTCTGTTTATTCATAATAAACAACCCTTTCCATTCCCTCTTTGTTTGTCCAGAACTGAGAAAACTTTGAGACCTTATATTTATCATTAGTTCATGATAGTTTCTCTTGAGGAAGGATCCAAGTTTATAGTGGATGCCCCAGGAAGCAAATTATCTCATACTCTATCTGATCTGTAGCTCAGGCCATTTAGCTTCAAATAAAGTTCTTATTTCTTCTATAGCAGTCTCATTCATGGCAGGTAGTTCACTAACCTTGGCACCTTTAGAGATTCCTCTTAAAGGTACCTAAATGCATGGCCAAAGAAAGCAAACCATTTAAAGTGTGTGTGTGTGTGTGTGTGTGTGTGTGTGTGTGTGTGTGTTTTTCTAACAACCCAAGCTTTAAAAAATGGAATGGCTGTTCGCTTTGGCAGCACATATACTAAATTGGAATGATACAGAGAAGATTAGCATTGCCTCTGCGCAAGGATGACACACAAATTCATGAAGCATTCTATATTTTTCAAAGGCTATAATAAGAGACAAAAAGGGCATTATATAATGATAAAGGGATTGATAAATCAAGAGGACATAACCCTAGTAAACATGTATGCACCCAACATAGGAGCACTTACATACATAATGCAAATGTTGACTGACATAAAAGGAGAGATCAATAGCAGGAGACGTTAACACCCCATTGACACCAATGGACAAATCTTCCAGGCAAAGAATCAACAAGGAAACAATGGGCCTAAAAGACACACTAAATCAGATGGATTTAATAGGTATTTTCAAAGCATTTTACTCCAAAGTAGCAAAATATACATTCTTCTCAAGTGCATATGGAACATTTTCAAGGATAGGCCACATGTTAGGACACAAATCAAGTCTCAATAAATTTAAGAAGATTGAAATCATATCAACCGTCTTCTCTGATCACAATGGTATGAAACTAGATATCAACTACAAGAAAAAAACTGGAAAATTCACAAACACATGTAGGCTAAATAACATGCTACTAAACAATGAATGGGTTAACAATGAAATCAAAGAAGAAATCAAAAGATACCTAGAGACAAATGAAAATGAAAACATGGCTCAAAATTTGGATGGCAAAAGCAGTCCTAAGAGGGACGTTCATAGCAATACAGGCCTACCTCAAGAAACAAGAAAAAGTACACATAAACACTCTACTCCTATGATTAAAAGAACTGGAAAAAGAATAGCAGACAAACCCAAAGTGAATAGAAGGAAGGAAATAATAAAGATCAGAGCGGAAATAAATGAAATAGAGTCTAGGAAAATAATACAAAAGATTAATGAAACCAAGAGCTGTTTCTTTGAAGGGATAAACAAAATTGACACACCCTTAGCCAGAGTCATCAAGGAAAAAGAGAAGACTCAAATAAAATCAGAAATGAAAGAGGAGAAATAACCATGGACTCCACAGAAATACAATGGATGGATCATAAGAAATACTATGAGCAGTTATATGCCAACAGATTGGACAATCTGGAAGAAATGGACACATTCCTAGAAACATACAATCTCCCAAGATTAAGTTGAGAAGAAACAGAAAATCTGAACCGACTGATTACCACCAATGAAATAGAATCAGTAATCAGAAACCTCACAAAAAACAAAAGTTCTGGACCATAGCTTCATAGGCGAGTTTTACCAAGTATTCAAAGAAGAATTATCACCTAGTTTTCTCAAACTATTTCAAAAAATTCAAGAAGAGGGAAGGCTTCGTAATGCCTTTTATGAGGCCACCATTAACTTGATTTCAAAACCAGACAAAGACATTACAAAAAAGAAAACTATAGGCTGATATCTCTTATGAACATTGATGCAGAAATCCTTAACAAAATATTAGCAAACCGAATTCAGCAATACATTAAAAATATCATACACCACGATCAAGTTGGATTTATTCTTGCGATGCAAGGTTGGTACAATATCTGTAAATCAATTAATGTGGTACATCATATTAACAAATCAAAAGATAAAAACCATATGATCATATCAATAGGTGCAGAAAAAGCGTTCGACAAAATTCAACATCCATTTTTATGATAAAAACTCTCTGCAAAGTGGGAATAGAGGGAACATACCTCAACATAATAAAGGCCATATATGACAAACCTACAGCTAACATCGTATTCAATGGGGAAAGGCTAAAAGCATTTTCCTTAAGATCAGGAACAAGACAAGGATGCCCACTTTTGCCACTCCTCTTCAACATTGTATTGGAACTCTTAGCCACAGCAATAAGACAAGAAAGAGACATAAAGGCATCTGAATTGGAAAGGAAGAAGTAAAACTCTTGTTATTTGCTGATGACATGATACTCTATATAGAGAACCCTAAAGTATCCACCAAAAAACTGTTAGAGCTGATCAATGAATTCAGTAAGTAGCAGGATACAAAATAAATATTCAGAAGTCAGTGGTATTTTTATACACCAACGATTAACTTTCAGAAAGAGAAATTAAGAAAACAATTTCATTTACAATTGTGCTGAAAAGTATAAAATACCTTGGAATCAAATTAACCAAGAAAGTAAAAGACCTGTTCTCAGAAAATTATAAGTCATTGAAAGAAATTGAAGAAGATACAAATAAATGGAAGCATATACCATGTTCATGGGTAAGAAGAATCAACAGCGTTAAAATGGCAATACTAACCAAAGCAATCTATAGATTCAGTGCATTCCCTATCAAAATACCAATGGCATTTTTCAGAAAGTTAGAACAAATAATTCTAAAATTTATATGGAGCCATAAAAAACCCCGAATAGCCACAGCAATCTTGAGAAAGAACAAAGTTGAAAGTATCATACTACCTGATATCAAACTATACTACAAGGCTACAGAAATCACAGCAGCATGGTACTGGCATAAAAACAGATACATTGATCAATGGAACAGAATAGAGAGCCCAGAATTAAATCCATGCCTATACACTCACTTAGTATGTGACAAAGGAGGTTAGATTATACAATGGGGTAAATACAGTCTCTTCAATAAATGGTGCTGGGAAAATTGGACAGATATATGCAAAAAAAGAAGCTGGACCACCTTACAGCATATACAGGAATAGACTCAAAATGTATTAAAGACTTAAATGTAAGACTCAAAACCATAAAACTTCTAGAAGAAAACATAAACAGTAAACTCTCTGATATTGCTAACAGGAGTTTCTTTTCAGATATATCTCCTTGGGCGAGGGAAACAAAAGAAAAAATGAATAAATGGAACTACATCACACTAAAAAGTTTTTGTACAGCAAAGGAAACCATCAACAAAACAAAAAGAAAGCCAACTGTTTGGGAGAAGATGTTGGCTAATGATATGTCTGATAAGAGGTTAATATCCAAAATATATAAAGAACGTATACAACTCAACAACAGCAAAAAAATCCAATTAAAAAATGGGCAGAAGAACTGAATAGATACTTCTCTAAAGAGGAAATACAGATGGCTAATAGACATAGGAAAAGACATTCAAGGCCATTAATCCTCAGAGAAATGCAAATTAAAACCACAATGAGATATCATCTGACACTTGTCAGAATGGCTATCATCGATAAATTAGATAACAAGTTTTGACGAGTATGTGGAGAAAAGAGAATCCTCACACATTGTTGATGGGATTGCAAATTGCTGTAGGCTTTATGGAAAACAGTATGGAGGTTTCTCAAAAAATTAAAAATAGATATAGCTTTTGACTCAGCAATTGCAGTTCTGGGTATTTATCTAAAGAAAAGCAAAACAATAATTTGTAAAGATCTATGCACCCCAATATTCATGGCAGCACAATTTACAGTACACAAGATGGAAGCCACTTAAATGCCTATCAACAGATGATTGGCTAAAGAAATTATGGTTCATATATACAATGGAATATTGCTCAATCATTAAAAAAAGGAAATCCTACTATTTGCAACGACATGGATGGACCTAGCGGTTATTATGTTGAGTAAAATAAGTCAGAGAACGATAAATACCATATGATTTCACTTATATGTGGAATCTAAAGAACAAATAGAACAAACTAATTAAAAACAGTGGACAATTTGGTGTTGGATGGAGGGGAGGAGGGTTGGAGGCTTGGAGAAAGGGGTGAAGGGTTAAGGAAGTACAAATTAGTAGTTGATAGTTGGTCACAGAGATAGGGAGCATGGCATAGGGAATGTTGTTAGCATAAATATGATGGCTATGTGAAGGGCCAGAGAGGGAGGGAGCAATTGGGGGTATCGTTTTATGAACTATAGAGATGTCTAACCAATGTACTGTATACTTGAAACTAATTTAAATAAATACATTTAAAAAAATGGAATGGGATTCCTCTGAAAGTAGTGAGTCTTCTATCACAATAGTTGAAATAACAACGCGAAGATTTTTGTGTAAAGATTTCAGTGTTACAGAAATGATTGCTCATGTAACCTGTAGAGCTTTTATAAAGTACACATTATATTGATTCTTTTATTCACTGGTTGCTCAACTCTGGTGCATTTAGGTTATTCTTTGCTTATGCAGAGTGGACTCAGGGTGTTGTGTAGAAAGACTTTGGCTGGGTTTTGCAGTCACAGATAACTATATACTTAATAAGGACCTTAGATATTCTCTGGCTAGAAACAAGCCCTCATACATATGATCAAATAATTTTTTGCAAGAGTGCTAAGATCATTTATGGGGGGAAAGAACAGGCTTTACAACCAATAGTGCTGGCAAAATTGGATGTTCATATGAAAAAGAATGAAATAGGACCCTTACCTTATACTGTATAAAAAGTTAAAATGGATCAAAGACATAAGAGCTAAAGCTATAAAACACTTAAGACATAGGGGAAAATCTTGACATTGGATTTGAGAATGGTTTATTAAACAGGACACCAAAAGCATAGGCAACAAAAGAAAAAAATAGGTAAATTGAACTATATCAGAATTAAAAACTTCAGTACATCGAAGGATACCATCAAGTTAGTGAAAAGGCAACCATGGAATGAGAGAAAATGATTGCAAATCTGATAAGGGATAATATCTAGAATAGATAAAGAAGTCTTATAATTCACCAAGAAAAAACCAAGCAATCTGATTAAAAAATGGGTGAAGGACTTGAATAGATAATTCTGTAAAGAAGAAATACAAGTGGCCAATAAGTATATGAAAAGATGCTAAACACCCACTAATCATTAGGGGCATTCAAATCAAAACCATAATGATATGGCCTCACACCCATTAGGATGGCTATTATATATATAAAAAAAACACATACCTGAAAATAAGCAGTATATGGATAAATTGGAATTCTTGTACATTGTTAGAAAGAATGTAAAATGATACTGCTGCCATAAAATAACAGTATGATGGTTACTCACAAACAGAGAATTACTATATGTTCTAGCAATTCCCTTCTGGACATATACCCTAAAAAATTGGAAGCAGGGACTCAAACAGATATTTGAACAGTAATGTTCATAGCAGCATTATTATAGTAGCCAAAATGTAGAAGTAACCTTAATGTCCATTGACAGGTGAATGGATAAATAAATTGTATATACATACAATGGAATTTTATTCAGCCTTAGAAAGGAAGGAAATTCTGACATACTACAACATGAATGAACCTTGAGGACATACTAAGTGAAATAAATCAGTCACAAAAGGACTAATACTGCATGATTCCACTTACATGAGATACCCAGAGTAGTCAAAATCATGGAAACAGAAAGTAGCATGGTGGCTTCCAGGGACTGGGAGGATGGAGGTATGGGGAATTATACTTTAATGGGCATGGAGTTTCAGTTTGGGAAGATGAAAAAAGTTCTGGAGTTGGATGTTGGTGACGGTTGCATGATAATGAGAATGTACTTAATGCTGTTGGACTGTATACTTAAAATGGTAATTTTTTTGTTATGTTTTATCACAGTAAAAACAAAAAAGAAACAAGGTACATGACAGATGAGATTAACTTTCTAGTCCTTAGATGTGTGTGATTTGGTGCTTGCTCTCACATAGCTATTCATTCAGCACACTTTATTGAGTATACACTATGTGCCAGGCACTCTTGTAGATGTTGGGAATATAAAAGGAACAAAACAAAACTCTTGCCTTCTTGGTACATATGTGCTAGTGGAGCGGCCAGACAATAAACAACAAGAACAACAAAGTAGAATATATCAGATGTGAGACAGAGAGTAGTGGCATGAGAAGAATAAAACAGGATTAGAGTAAAAGATTTGAGATCACAGAGGGCTTTGTTGTCCATTTTAGGGACTTGGGTTTTGCTCTATATGAAATTCCATTGGAGGGTTTTTTTTTAAAATAAAAGAGTGATGGGATGTTTTAACAGAATTTCTCTGGTTGTCATCTTGAGAACAGACCATAGCAGGAAACCTGGAACAAGTGCTCTAATATGGGTGAGAGAGGTTGATAACTTGATCAGGATGGTAGCAGTGATATGGTGGGAAGTGGTCAGATTCTGGATATATTTGATTTTAAAACTCAATAGATTTACCATTGGATTGGATGGGAGATGGGAGAAGAAAAGAAAAATTGAGAATAATTCTAAGATTTGGGGCTTGGACATTCACTGAGGGGGATGTTTTAGGGGAGCAGGTGTGAAGGGATGGAGCTGTCATTTACTGAGAGGGATGCTTTAGAGGAGCAGGTTTGGAAGGTGAAGCTGGGGATTTTGTTTTGGCCATCTGAAGCTTGGGATGTTTGTCTATTAGACATCCAAGTGGAGATGATTACTCAGTTGACTCTGCAAGTTTGGAATTCAGGGGAGAGACATACAGACTAAAGATAGAATTTTGGGACTGATCAGTAGAAGTCTGGATCAGATCAACAAGAGAGTATAATATAAAGTATACAGTATAAATAGAGAAGAGAGGATGGCCAAGGACTAATCCCTGGGATATCCTAACATTAAGAGGTCAAGTAGATGAGGTGGAATGAAGCAAGAGGGTATAATATACTTGAAGTAAAGAAAAGCATTCACAGGCAGGGCATAATCAGTTGTTTCAAATGCTACAGATAGGTAATATGAAAACTGAAAATTGACCATTGAACTTATAAAGGTCACTGATGACCTCAATATGGCTTAATACTCTTTTGGAGAATAATGGAGGAAAAGCTTGATTCTAATTGAAGGTCATAGCCAAGGCAACTTTTTCAAGAAGTTTTTTTTTGAGAAGGAAAATGGATAGTAGGTGGAGGAGGAAGTAGGGTCAAGAGAGTGTTTCTAGAGACATGAGAATATATTTGCTGCTGGACATGACATGGTAGTTGTGTCTTGGAGTAGGAGAGAGGGGATAGGATTTTGTACAGAAGAAGAGGGGCTACCATAGACAGACATGTGGACAGGGCATCCGGAGTTACAGAGGTAGTAGGGTATCTGGGCACAGATGCAAGTTTGCAGGTGGTGGTAGGTCAAGGAAGTTCTCTCTGCAGCTTCCATTTTCTGGATGAAATGAGTAGGAAAGCCATTAGCTGAAAGTGAGAATGTGGGAAGGAGTTGCTAGAACTTTGAAGGAGAAAGTATGAAGTATTTGCTAAGGAGCTGAGGAAGGTGAATGGATTAAGGCAAGAAAGGGGAGCTATCCTCCTTGAAATTGAAGATATAGATGTTCTTTGTAATTGAGGACCCTGGATTGCAGAATGCACAGTGAAGGAATTTTGAGAGTTTGAGAGAGGAGAGAGATGTATTCTGAGAGGGTATACAGAGCTGTGGGATAATCAGTCTTGCATAAGTTCTCAGGTAAGTTTGGCAGTTTTCTTTCCTTTGTTTCCTTCTTTTCTTTTCCTTTCTTAATTTTTTCCTCTCCTCCCTTCATCTGCCCTTTCTCCTCCCCACCTTTTCTTCTCTCCCCTGCCCAACTCGGCCCTTTTGGGCACTAAGAGGAATCTGCTATTAAATTTATTTTCTAACATCAATCAACACATTAAAAAAAAGTAGTGTGAATATAAATGCTCTTTTCTTCATTAGGATGGGGTAAGAGAAATCATATAATTAAACAAATCATATAGTTCTACATATATTCATGATGAGGTGGTTAGAAGAGATTCCCATATTTTTCCTCAAAAAAAAAAAAAATTTCCCATGAGCCACATTGGAATAATGACTTGTTTTAAGTGTGAGAGTAATGGAATTTTCCTTGGCATAGTCAAATCAAATAATGCAGAACTTTCTACATGGTGCTCGAAAGGTGCTTCCTTATTTATCAGTTGTATTTAGTTAAGCTTTTCTGATTTTCTCTCTTTTTAGCCTTGGGGATTAATGGTTAAGAAACAGAAAGAAATTGACACACATGGAAGTGTTTTTCTTTTCTTCCTCTGTTTTCCCAGTTTCTAAGAGGTTTCAGAAAGATTGTAGGTGTAAATTGGCCTAGTTTGATAATTATCATTTAAAATAATTTTGAATTGTTTAACAGACAGGTTATAAGTAATTTTCACATACTGAAATAGAACACAATAATTAGCTTCTGTTTCCCATGTGTTTAATATTTCAAGAACAAATTTACAACTTGTAGCAGATTGAACTTTAGCTCTGTTTGAGTTTACATTTTTAGTCACATCTCACTTTACATCAAAGGTGATAGCCTGATAGATTAAATTCCTTATAAAAACATATTTGTGGCTTTTAGTTGCAGTTGGTTAGACATTTGTATTAAGAACACGAGGACACACTATAAGTATATATTCAGGCTTTAAACATTTATTTGTTTATTCATACCATGCCAGTTTCTTGAAAGGTGATTAATCATGAAAATATGGGTACATACAGAGCTAAAAGAGCCTGAGATAAAAGGGGAAGCTAAAGGTGATTGTGGCAGGAGAACTTCTCAGCAGTGATCTCTGTAGCTGAAGTTTTGTTTCTGTTCTTCTCTGGGATCAGGTGAGGTAGGAGGAAAGCATACAATTTTGTGCATGAATCAAGAGAAAACTGGGGAACTTGTATTGACCAGCAGTAAAAATATGGTTTAGAATCAGACAAATCTGGATTCCTTGCAGTCCTAGCTCTTTCATTTATTAGCAGTGGGACCTCAGGTCAGCTGCCCAGCCAGACCCTCAGTTTTCTCATCTGTAAAGTGAGGGCAATAATATTACTTCCTGTAGGGCTGCTGTGAAGAATATATGAGATAATGTATGTGAGACGCTTAGTACAGAAGTTCTCAACTAGGGGAAATTTTACCTCCCAGGGGGGACATATGGCAATATCTGAAGACATTTTTGATTGACATATCTGGTAGGAGTAGAGGGCTGTTACTGTTATCTAGTGGATAGAAGCCAGAGATGTTGCTAAACATCCTATGACATTCTGGATGACTCCTACATCCCTTGGTTAGCTCCAAGTGTCGGTAGTGCTGGGGCTGAGAAACCCTAACTTTAGCACAATGTCTGGCCCAGAGCAAAGGCTCCAAAAATGTTAGTTCTTATCATCATCATTGTCATCGTTGTCATTGTCATCAGGATCATTATCAATTGTTGACAGAAAAATTTTCAGTTCGTTGCCAATTCTTTTCTTTTCCTTGAACATGTTTCTTGCTCTTTTCCCTTCTTTACCTTGTCAGTGAATTTATTTCTGTACCACAAGCCTAGATTTCTGTTTCAGCCTTTTCAAATACTTCCCTGATTTTTTTCTGATATGCATATTCACATGAGATTTCTTAGCCATTTATCTCCTGTCCTTCTTTTACTCCCTATTGTTGAGTAAGTGTGGTGGCTAAGAGTGTGTGTTCTAGAGTGAGCCTGCTTTGGTCGAAATCCAAGCACCACCACCTGCTAGAAGTGTGCTCCAGGCAGATTAATTAATTTTCTGTGTCTCAGTTTTCTCATTTGTAAATTGGAGATTATGTTATATCTTCTCATAGGGTTGTTGTGAGCCTTAAGGGAAATGAGGTATTGAAAGCTCTTGATTCAATGGTTGGCACAATGAAGGTGCTCAGTATATATTATTTCATGAGTTAATAGAATCTGCACCAGGTTATTTTGCTTTTCATTTCTATGTAGTTGGACTTCAGTTTAAATTGATAAGTAATAAAGGGCACAAAAAGGTCTTTACTGAGTAATCCCATAGAAGTGCATTAATTCTGCACTTCTCCAATATAATATGGTAGCCAGGAGTCACATGTAGCTATTGAGCATTTGAAATGTAGGCCGTCCAAATTGAAATGTACTTTAAATGTGACATGCACGTGGAATTTAAAAGAGTGAGTACAAAAAAAAGATTGTAAAAGTATCTCAGCAAATTTTAATATTTATTACATGTTAAAATATTTTTTATATAATGGGTTAGATGAAATGTTTTATTGAAATTAATTTTACCTGTTCGTTTTTACATTTTTAAAATGTAGCTACTAGAAAAATGTAAAATTATGTGCATAGCTCGCATTACATTTCCATTAGACTGTGCTAGGTTAACTTAAGAGGCGAGGCTTCTCGAATGGAGGTGTGTCTGCCAGAATCAGAGTGCCCTGTTGCAGTGGAGGTGTCCCATAACTGTTACTGGCACACTGTGGGTATAATCGTGATTAGGCAGGAATGGCAGCTTGTTTCGGAGCCTAATTCATCTGGCTTACTTGGAAAAGTTCTAAACTAGAGACATTTGGATGATAGTGAGCTCTCTTTGGAACTTGGAAGAAATGCTTTCTATTTGTATAAATGTAGAGTACAGCTGGAGAAAAGTTTCAGGTGGCTGCTTTTGTTCCAAAATAGAAGATATTGAACTTCTGGGAGAGTTGCTGTTCTTTGCTGCTTTTGTAATCTACTCCAGTGATTCATGATAAAAATGTGAAGTTTATACACACACATACAAAATCTCTTTCTACTTTATTGACTGCATTTGGAGGTAATCTTGTATTGTAGGTTGGATGCTCTAGTGCATTTTAAAAGACTGGTTGGAGCTAATATATTGCGCAATTCAAATATCTTCATGTGGTTATTTTGAATACAAAATATTCTCCCACTTGATACCTTTTAAGGGACGTAAGGTATGATGTGGTTCATTCTATTTAAAGATGAAAATCAATGGTAGCTATATGTATAATATTGCTCTATCGGTGTCGATCTCTTAATTTGTATTTGAAAGTTTCTACATGGTGCTTAAGAATTCATTGTCAGGTTGAAAAATCAACAAGTGAGATGATGATCTATTATAAATAAGTCTTTGAATTTAGAAAGTTATGACGATAATCTCAAGATTATAAAATTGTAAGAGCAAATTGCATAGGGTAAAAAAAGTTTGCCTTATGATGGTCTCTGGTATTTCTGCATTAAAGACATTGTGGAAAATGGAGACAAATTTATCAAATCAAATAAAAAAGATTATATTCTTCGATTTAGTGGTTACAATGTTTTAGTTATGTTTGGATGCATTCCTTTCTGCTCTTATTTTCTATGCATATTTCCTGGGATCGTGTTTTGCTCGTTTGGCAATTATATTAAATTCTTACCATTTGTCAGGCACTGTAGTAGACACTGAGGATACAGTGGTGACTGAGACTGACATTGTCCTACCACTATAATGGGAGAGGCTAGACAGTAAACAGTTCATTTGCAGTTGAGCATCTTAAGGGATTTGATGGGGTGGGGACAGAGACAGAGTGTTGTGCAGCACTGAAAAACCCTTATAATCATGTGCATCTTCTAGGGGAAGCCAACTGACCTACTGCCTCCTGAATGATATTTTAGAAACAGCCTCCTATTTACTGTAACTTCTTTATTTACTGTACTTTTCTGCTATTCTGCTCCACTCTTACATCTAGCCCACTGGCAAAAGAGGGATGTTCTTTCTCATCATTTCTTTTCTGGGAGCAAGTGAGAGTCTCTGTTGAATAGTTGGAACCAGCTCAGCCTTACCTGTTGGGAGGGATGGTTTTCATTTGTAATATCAATGTAACCACATCAAAACTTCTGGACCTTGGCAATGAATGCCACATAATGTTTCTTTTGTTAGAAATAAGAGAATTTTGAAAAAAAATTAGGTGGGTAGTTTCTCTTTTAGTATCTGTATTAGTCTATCTATTGCTACATAACAAAATTTCCCCAAACTTAGTGGCTTTAAACAATGATATTTATTTTCTCACACTTTCTGTGGGTCAGGAATCTGAGAGCAGTCTAGCTGGTTCCTCTGGCTCAGGGTCTCTAACAAGTTGTAATCAATGTGCCAGCTGGGGCTGCAATCTCATCTGATGGTTTGACTAGGGGAAGATCTGCTTTCAAGCTCATCCATGAGATTGTTGGTGGGATTCAGTTCCTTGAAGGCTATTGGACTGAGGGCTTCAATTCCTCATTGGCTGTTGTTAGAGACTGTCCTCAGTTCTTTGCCTTTTGGGCCTCTCCACAGGGCAGTCCACACATGACAGATGATTTCCCTCTGAGTGATTGTATAACAGAGAGCAAGAAAGAGAAATGGTGCAAACAAGGCAGAAGTCGCAGTCTTTAATAATCTAATCTCAGAAGTGACATCCCATCCCTTTTGCTATATGCTGTTTAATAGAAGCAAGTTGCTAGGTCACTCAATGGCAGGGAATTACACAAGGGCATGCATATTAGGAAGTGAGGATCACTGGAAAGAAACCATTTTAAAAGCTGTCTATCACAGCTTCCTTAATGGTTCTCTCCCAACTGGTATTCCTCATTGTAAGTTCCTCTACTTTTATTGTCATTAGTGGATTGGCTTCCATCAATAGCCTGTAAACCTAGCAGCAGGTACCATGTCTGTCTTGTCTAGAGCTGTGTCCTCAAGGCTTATATCTGTGGCACAAAGTTATGTTCAGTACATATTTTTCTTCCTCCTGCTGCTGGGTCTCCTAAACCTACCCTGTTTGCCCACCCCAACTGAGGACCCTTGACCCTAGACCTAATTCTTGCCTCTCTTCTCATCCCTTCAGACTCCAAGTGTTGAGAACTCTTTTGGCCCCAGAGCTCACTTCCCCTTGCCTCCATTCTCCCTTCTCTGCTCCCTCCCACACCTACTTCTGTCTTCAGGGCCCTGGCCTCATTCCAGGAAGAGAGTTTGGAGTCTCTTTCCCAGAGAGAAAGATTTTAGTGAGAGATTACTATGTAAATTTTCCTTGTTATGAGCAGATATGACCTGGTAACCTTGGGAGCATCTTGGGTCCCCTCTCTTGATGCAAGTACCAAGGAAGAACATACAAAGGTGGCTGGTCTCATCCATTCCAAAAAAGATAGAATATGAAGGTAAACTTCCTAGACACTGAATGAATGCTCATTTAGATTCTGAGGTTTCACACTCAGTGGTAGATATCGTTACATTGAAACTGACAGTTCAGCATTAAATAAAAGAGATAACCAAGACTAGTCATTTTCAAAAGAAATGTAGAAATAGGAACTTTTCTTAATTTGTTGTTGTTCATGACCTTTGCTCTGTTATTATCGATTTCTTACTCTTCATGTTCAGCTTCCCAGTTGAATTTTACTTTTCTCTCCTGCCTCCTGTCCCACATAAGCCTTTTTAAGAAGGCATATAATAGTAGGGTACTAATAGCAGGGACTGTGGACTTAGACTGCTTAGCTCTACAACTTACCAGTTTCATGACCTTTGGCAAATTACTTAACCTCTGTTTCCTTATCTGTAAAGCGGAGGTAATGATAGAAGCAACCTTTAAGGTTGAGGAGAGGAATAAATGAAATGATATACTCTAAGCACTTTACACATGGCCTGGCATACAGTAAGCATTTAATAAGTATTAGCTGTATTTATGGTATGAAAACAAATACTGGATGACCTCTCTGCACTGAGGTGGGAATGCAGGTATGAACTTGACCAAGGATGTGATCATAAAAAAAACAAACTGGGCGGTTTTGCTTTAGACCAGTGGTCAGCAAACTAGGACCCAAGGGTCAAGTCAGTTCCACCTCCCGTTTTCATATAATCTATAAGCAAGGATGCATTTTCATTTTTAAATGGTTGAAAAAAAAATCCAAAGAATAATATTTCAGAGCACATGAAAAACAAATGTTTATCAAATAAATTAAAAACAAAATTTAAAAATATAAAATTATTTTAAAATAAAGTTTGTACAATAGCCACATTCATTCATTTAAGCATTGTCCCTGACTGCTTTCATGCTACAATGGCAGAGCTGAGTAGTTGTGACAGAGACTATCTGAGTGGTAAAGACTAAAATATTTACTATTTAGCCCTTTACAAAAGTTTGCCAACCCTTGCTTTAGACCATAAAACTGTTGTCTATTTTTGGAACAAAGTTGGGAGGATTGGGGATGGTAAGATGGGGAAGCTGAAAAGCTTTACAGCTAATCTTCCCTGTTGAGTCTTAAGTATGCATTCATGATATGGTGATGCCCTAGATTATTCACATCCTATATTCAAATTTAGGAAGTAGCACATCCTGAAGTTGCATAGACTAAAAAACTTTCAAATTCTCTTCTCTTTTTAGTTTATAGAAATTGACTCTGTATAAAAATAGCAAGGTATTGAATCTACTTTTTCTGAAATAACACAAATATTAGTATGATAGATATTTTTTGGTTAATATCAGCCTGGCTTCTATGTAATTTTATGGGATCATTATGATTAAAATATATTAGTTACATTTTCACTGATATTAGGCTGAAAATGCTGATGAAGTACTAGCCTGGTGTATAAAATAGATTGTTACATACATGAAATTACTTTAGTGGTTATCATCTTAAATAGTTTGGAAGACAATTGCTGACACAAAGTCAATTTTAAAACCACAGTAAAATGAAACACTAAAGGGAATTTATATTCAATATTTGTCAAAGTGCTATACAAGTATCTAATTAGAATTCTCATAATATTAATAGCTGACTTGATATAAATTAGAATTTAGTTTTCAGTTGTTGAGTAATGATAAATTTTCTTTTCCTTGTATACATTTGTTTTTCTTCATGTTAAACTATCATGCCTGAATTGCTAAAGTGTGTTCAGTCAAATATGAGATACATGTAGCCCCGTAAATTAGAGGTTAATAGAGCAGGTTGAGAGGTTTAACAGACTATAGCTGGGTTCTAGCTCCTGTTCTGCTGTGTGACCTTGCTCCAATTTAGGTTCAGTTTCCTCATCTGAACAATGAGTTCATTAATAGAACTTGTGTCACCAAGCTATTGTGAGGATTAAGTGAGAAAAAAACATGTGAAGTACTTGGTAATAGTGCCTGGAACAGTGAAAGCTTATTGAGTGTTAGATATGTTATGATATAATTAGTCTTAGCGATGTTATTTAATCTTGATAATGTTAATCAATTTAATTTAGATGTCCTGCCATCAGTGGGCAGGTGAGAATATTATTGGTCCCATCTTCTTGGAGCCATGCTGCAGCTTGTAGCTTGTACAGTTCTCAGAATTTGAAAGCTTGGAACACCTAACTACAGAACTCTTTAGCCAATTTCCTTGCGGGTAACTCTCTTACCCATCAAAAGCATCATATTCTTCACATTTTGGAACTCTTGCCAAAGCCCCATAGGTCCATATAAGTTCCTCCCCAGGGCAGAGGGTCAGGTGGCATGGAAACTCCTTAATGCCTTTCTAGTTTTCTCAAGCCATAGTGTACACAGAAAAAGGTAATGTTTCCTTGCCTCTTTAGAGTGACCCGATGAGGTTGCTCAGAGCTAGAGCTGCCTGGTTGGGGTGATGGTATGGGAATATGTAGTGTGGAAATAAATGAAATTCACCCATATGAGAACAAACAGAGGCTATTTATTGAGCTCGCTATAACAAGGAAGGCAGCCACAATCACTTGCATTTGACAGAAACTCTTAGAGGCAGTTGGTGGAGTGGGAAAGCGCTATGGTGAAAAAAAGGGGAGCCTTCAGTTATATATGATTTGATTGGGGGATTTTGGCATGGGGAAGCTGCAAGCAGGCTAACTAGAAGCAAGGCATCTTATATGATTGATTTTAGGGAGAAAATTTGGCTTCCTCTGGTCGATCCTGAGTTAGAAACAGGGACAAAAAATAGGGAAGCATGCAGTCATTGACCAAATCCTGACTGTTGTAGTAGAGTTTTTTGGATCAGAGTTCTATTGTCATGGCCATGTCCATTTGTGTATTCAGTTTCTCAGTGCTCAGTGCTCTTTCCATCA
Organism: Pteropus medius; assembly: GCF_902729225.1. NCBI lineage: Eukaryota > Metazoa > Chordata > Mammalia > Chiroptera > Pteropodidae > Pteropus > Pteropus medius. Next base: position 405,922 of record NW_024343578.1, read on the forward strand.
TTCTTTTGCTTGTGAGTGGTTGATCAACCCAGGAAAGGCTAGAGATTATTATCCAGTTGTTTCCATAGTCAACTGTACCTCTAGATCTTCTTGAACTTTTTGCTTTTGTATTATTAGGGCAGTCATTTGGTCACTGTGACAAAAATGAGGACAATTAATAGTCTCTACAAGTTGTTTCAGAAGCAGGAACACCAAATGTTCAATCGTGGCCAAGAGAGCACATTCCATAGGCCATGAGGATTAACCTTGGAAAGCCAACTCATTGTTTCCTTAAAGCAATGTTTAGCCTATTCTACTTTCCTATTTCATTGATCTAAGTACAGCAAGCAGTATTAGCAATGGCACAGACACCACCATGACTAGCCAACAAGAAGTCTAGAGCAAAGCTATTGTCTATCACTCTTTGTGCCAATGAGTTAAGACTGATGCGTATTTATTTAGAGTAGAAGTGGTATTATTAATAACTCATGCCAGTGTTAGTCATTAATTTCTTACAGATGTTCCCAATGATGGGAATCTTACAAATAGAAACATTGCTCTGATTGTTTGTATAAACAGTGAGTCAGTCATTTTCCTAGGTAAAGTGCCTGAATAAGGGTAGCCTTATTTTAGAGCTCACATCCAGCCTTGGTGATTTACAGAATTAAGAGTGTTTGTGCATGGACAAGTTTTGGAATATTATTCCTAAAGTGCTTGAGGTATTAGTCTGAGGCAAATAGAGTCAGGCATCTTGGCTATAAAACTAGTAGTATCTAGTAGGTGCTCGTGGAGTTACTGGACAAAAGGAGTTGTTCATTACATGGAATCAGAACCAAAGCATTAAAATTAGATTGGTTACATATTTTAATCTCTAAGAGTGTCCTTCAGGTTGCAAATATTCGGACCATTACTCTAAGAACTTTGTTAAATTCAAATGTGAAATTACCTAGGCTATGAACAACAGATTGTAATAATTAGTTTTTTTTTTTTCTGGGAGAGAGGGTCATTAGCAAAGTCACAGACTGGTTTATTTAAGGTCACTTGAACACATAGATAGAAGTGGACATGCCATTCACTATAACTCCCTAAGGTCTCATTTGATGAGACTAGAATTGCTCAGAGGCCTATATCATGAATATCTACTGATGGATGGAATATCCAGCAATTAGTAAGATTAAAGTAGTGGCTACTGTATGGGATAATCTAGGCATGAATATTTTATTGATCTAACAATTATAATGAAGAGGAAAGAAAAGAGAAAAAGGGCTGTTATGGATGGACAACAATCAGGGATCTGTGGAAAATGAGAAAAATGATTATAAGGAGGCAGATGAAAAACAAAACAGGAATTAAATAGGAGTCTAATGCCTTGAGTGGAAACTGTCCCCTATCCAAGGTCAAAAGCTTGTTCCAAAAGTCTTGGGTTAGCTGTCAACTTCTGAAAATTGGCTACTTCTATAGGATGTCCAAGAATCCTCAATTCGAGGTCCCCATATTGAAGTAGCCTTCCGGTTCCATGAAATTCTGCTTCTCTGGTTGTGAAACATGAACCCAGGGACTTACTCCTTGAAATTTCACAGCTGTATTTATTAACAGTACCTGATAATGTCTCTTACAACAAGGTTCAAGAACAGTTTTTCTTTGATGTTTCTTCCAGTTGATTAATCTGAAGATCATGAAAATGTTCTTTAGGAAGATGTTGAAGGAAGGGGGCCTTAACCTGTTGGTGATGGGGCTGGTTGTAGTATATGAGTCCCTTGCAGTATTTTGCAGGAAGAAGGATCTAGTATTTGAAGTAAAATTTGCAAACATATGGGCCTTCCAGTTATTCATAGGAAAACAACTAATGTGTCCCTGAGGGAGTGGACCACATGGCCATAAGGGCTGGTGGGAGTACCTTTGGCCAAGATGAAAGAGCTGCTGTTAGATCAGCACCTTCTTTAATTCCTGAATGTAGTTGAAAGTTATTTTACAGTCTATCTCGAAAATCTTTTATAGTTTCATTAGTAAGATTGAATTATGGTCAAGTTTATTTTTATTGGAAATGTTTTGGGTATGGCTCTTAGAAAAATTATGCCATAAATTTTAGGCATTTAATTTAATTTAATTTTATATTATTTTTATCCTTAGGTTTATTGTGGAAGGAGAGATCCTGTAGGTCTTTTTCTAGAACAGTCCAACTAGCTTTTGCTATTTAGGATTTAGATTCCAAAAAACATGTGTACAAGTTGGTAAATGTTTGATAACCCTGGCCATATGCACTCAAAATAATTGTAAATTCTTCTGTGAATAGTTGCTGGTCTAATCTGGATTTAGGAAAACCCTTCGGCATATTTCTTCATTCAGCTCAGGTTCAAAGTTTAAATTCTATAGTTGCCTGAATACCAGGCTCATGGGCAGGATGGATCTTTAGATACAACTGGCATCTTAAGGCCATATGAAAGTCATTGGGAAAAGATAGGGGGCCTGGATAAGGGGAAGAGGAGTTGACAGAGGTATAGCTGAGAGAAAGCAGAAGGCTAGAAGGGAAGATGGAGAGCTAGGTATAGGGAGGCAATTGGAGGACAAGAAGGGAGAAGATTTTCTAGAGAAATGAGTTTAGTTTATTGTTGTTTAAGATTGTTAAATTGTTCATTAGTTTTGGCCAAGGGATCTTTTAGTGAAGCATTTTTTTCCTTTATTATTATTATTTCTTTTTCAATTACAATTGACATTTAATATTATATTAGTTTCAGGTATACAGCATAATGGTTAGACATTTACATAATTTACAAAGTGATCCCCTTGATAAGTTTAGTACTCACCTGGCACCATACATACTTATTACAATATTATTGATTGTATTCCCTATGTTGTACTTTACACCCCTGTGACTATTTTTTAACTGCCAATTTGTACTTCTTAATCCCTTCATCTTTTTCATCCAGCCTCCCAACCCACCTCCCATCTGGCAACCATCAAAATGTTCTCTGTATCTATGAGTTTGCTTCTGTTTTATTTTTTTAGTTTATTTTGTTTTTTAGATTACACATATAAGTGAAATTGTATGGTAGTTGTCTTTCTCTGTCTGACTTATTTCACTTAATATAATACCCTCAAGGTCCATCCATGTTGTCACAAATGGTAAGATTTATTTTTTTTACGGCTGAGTAATATTCCACTGTATATATGAACCATATCTTTTTTCCCCTGTTGTCTCTTGTTGGACACTTAGGTTGTTTCCATGTCTTGGCTATTGTAAATAATGCTGCAATGAACATAGGGATGCATATATCTTTTTAAAGTAGTTTGGATTTTAGGAATGCAACTGCTAGGTCATAAGGTAGTTCTATTTTTAATTTTTTGAGGAACATACTGTTTTCCACAGTTGCTGCATCAATTTGCAATCCCACCAACAGTGTACGAGGGTTTTCTTTTCTCCACATCCTTGCCAACACTTGTTGTTTGTTGATTTATTGATGATAACCATTCTGACAGGTGTAAGGTGATATCTCATTGTGGTTTTAGTTTGCATTTCTCTGATGATTAGTGACTTGAGCATCTTTTTGTGTATCTATTGGCCATCTGTATGTCCTCTTTGGAGAAATACCTGTTCAGATCCTCTGTCCATTTTTTAATTGGATTGTTTGGGTTTTTTTGGCATTAAGTTGTATGAATTCTTTATATTTTGGATATTGATCCTCTATCCGATGTATCATCGTCAAATATCTTCCCCCGTTTAGTAGGTTGTTTTTTCATTTTGTTGATGGTTTCTTTTGCTATGCAAAACCTTTTTAATTGGATGTAGTCCCATTTGTTTATTTTTTCTTTTGTTTCCTTTGCCCTAGGAGGTATATCCAAAAACAATATTACTAAGAGCAGTGTCAAAGAGTTTACTGCCTATTTTTTCTTCTCGGAGTTTTATGACTTTGGGTCTTATGTTTAAGTCTTTAATTCATTTCGAGTTTATTCTTATATATGGTATGAGAAAGTGGTCTAGTTTCACTTTTTTGGATGTATCCACCCAGTTTTCCCAAAATCATTTAATGAAGAGACTATCTTTACCCCATTGTACATTCTTTCCTCCTTTGTCATAGATTAATTGACCATGTAGGCATGAGTTTATTTCTGGGCTCTTTTGAGGAAATTTTTGAATCAGAATTTTGTTTGGAAATTCTGCCAATAAAAAATGCTCCCCATTGAGTTTGAGAAATGTTATTCTCCCAACCTTTTCCCACCCTAAGGCACTATATCTCTCAAACAGTTTTGTTTAAGCCACACATTCTCTAGATTGTCTATTGAAGGTGGCCTTGGCGAAATTAGTAGATATAGATGCAAGAATTAGGATTGCAATGAGAGTACATATAAGAAGCAAGAGTTTTTCATGGAGGAAGAGAGGAATTAGACTCGATGACCCCATTAAAGCTGGTGATGGTTGAAAGTGATGCTCGTTCTTGGACCTTCAATCTGACAATTAACTGACTGCTTTCAAATTCAGACCTGACAATCTGTGCCCCACCTCTCCTCCCAACCACCCAAGCAGAGAAACCAGAGCGAATGCTCTTTCTGTATTAAAACCAAACTCTCAGAACAAAAAAATGGAGATGGAAGGAGAACCTTATCTGGTTCTCTTGGTGACCTATGGAAAAGCTTGTCCAAGTGGACACTGGTCCAGTGAGAACCACAAAATCACTAATCTTTGAGACTAGCTCAAACAACAGGCTATAGGGCCTATTTCCTGTATTCAACCTTGTGATTCTTTTTATGACAAGCAACACTTTCAAACAGCACAACACAAAATTGAAGGACAAAAAGGAATGAAAAGGAATTATTACCTGAATCCTCCAGACAAATGGGAACCAATAGCAAAACGTGGGTACACGTTTTGGGAGAATAAACAGCCAGTGAACTCAATGCAGAGAGTGATGTTCAGACGCAGTGCCATCTTACTACATTGATACAGACTTGACAAGCTCTGAGTAGCAAGGCACAAAGGCCCTCCTTGGGTACCACACCTGAGGGTCAGTAAACATTTTCTGCAAAGGGCCAAATAATAAATATTGTAGGCTTTGCATGCCAGACAGTTTTCGTTGCAGCTGCTTGAAAGCAGACATAGATATTATATGTTGGTATAGGAGTGGCTGTATTTTAATAAAATTTTATTTATGGACACTGGAATTTAAATTTTATATAATTTTCACGTCATGAAATGTCATTCTTTCTCAGTTTTTTTTTTTTTTTTAACCATTTGAAAATATGAAAACTATTAGCTTGTGGGCCATACAAAAACATCTAGTGGGTTGGATTTGGCCTTTGGGACATGGTTTGTCAATTCCTGCTCTAGTAGGGAATAAATAACATATACATGAGTGTAATAGAGCAACAGCAGCAATAAAAATAGTAGCAACCAATAATTGAATAAACACTTAGGTCAAAGTACTGGCTGTCAGATATCGTTATAAGTATTTCATGTAAATAATCTCATTTACTTTCTTGATAACATTATAAAATAGATACCATTATTATTCTCATTGCTCAGATGAGTAAACTGAGGCTTTCAGATGGACTCAGTGGGGGGTGGAACTCTGGCAGCCTTCCTCTAGAGTCCATGGCTGCATTAAGTTCTTTTGTCCACCAAGACATAGCATTATAAACAGACACATGGAAATGGTCAGGGGCTTACTCAGAGAAGAAGAATGCAGGCCGTTTTAGGCGCCTGGGTTCCCCTCTGGCATTCCATCACCATGTGCCCTGACCCTAACAGATCATGGCTTCTATCTTATTTTTTAAAAATATTTTCTATTTTTCAGTTATAGTTGACATACAATATTAGTATCATGTACAACACAGTGATTAGACATTTATATAACTTACAAAGTGATCACCCTAATTAGTCGACACCCATCTAACACCATACAGAGTTATTATAATATTAATGGTTATATTTCCTATGCTGTACTTTACATCCCCATAACTGCTTTTATAACTGGCATTTGTACATCTTAATCCTTTTCCCCTTTTCACCCACTCTCCCATCCCCGCTCCCATCTGGCAACCATCAAAATGTTCTCTGTGTTTGTTTCTGTTTTGTTTGTTCATTTATTTTGTTTAGATTCCACATGTAAGTGAAATCATGTGGTATTTGTCTTTCTCTGACTTATTTCTCTTAGTGCTTATATCTTATTTTTATCTTGTGTAAACTTTTAGCATTTTAAAAATGACAATTATTCTTCCTCTTCTGGATACAAAGGCAATACAACACAAGCTCATTAAGAAAAATTGCGAAAATGTAGAAAAGATCAGAAAATAGAATTTCCTGCATCTTGCCATCCAGAGTTAATCCCTGTTAGTATTTAGGAGTATATCCTCCCTGTCTTTCTTCCAGCTGGTATTTTATGTACATTTTTAGTAGCTCTGTTGAGAGATAATTTACCTACAATACAATTTACCCATTCAAAGTGTATAATTCAATGGTCTTTGGTATATTACATTATTTTAAAAATCAGTGTATAATTCAATGGTCTTTGGTATATTACATTATTTTAAAAATCGTGGTAAATATATATAACATAAAATTTTCCATTTAATCACTTCTAAGTGTGCTGTTCAATGGTGTTAACTATTTATTAATCATGTTGTGCAACCATTGCTACTATTTCCCCAAATTTTTCATGACCCCAGACAGAAACTATGTAACCATTAAGCAGTAAGTACCCATTCCCCTTCCCCTACCAGCTCATACTGACCTGCAGATTACGGACTGCCTCTATGAATTTGCATGTTCTAGGTATTTCATATAAGTGCAGGCAACATTTGTCCTTTTGTGTCTGGCTTATTTACTTAGCTTAATATTTTCAAGATGCATCTTGTCGCATATATCAGATGTACATATTGCTTTGTGACCTACTTTTAAATTTTACAGCATATTTGCATTTGTCCTGTAGGCAATGAGGGCATAGCAGAAATTTTTTTCTTTTTTAAAGCAGGAGAATGACCTTTTTTTGAGAAATACTGGACTAAAGGTTGGAAGACTTATTTGTAGCTTTGCTTGATTTGATTTTTAAAAATTGCACTGATAAAATGCTTTTTCAGTTTAGAGTGAAGCAAAAGTCACTCTGTAGTTGCACTTTTTTTTTTTTTTTCAATGCAAAACTGTGACCTCAGGACTAATTTTGACAGGAGGAAACACATGATGTTGCACTGTCACTGCCTAATGACTTTTGCCTCTCACTGTATAAATTCTTTTTCCCTGATTTAGTGATGTACACCTTGCTTGAACCAAATTGGGTTTATAGCTACTTTGGATAAGACACCTGCTTGACCTTTCCCTTCTGCGTCCCATGGTATTTGGTGCCAGTGTCAACAGTCATGAGTGTTTGATTAATTGATTTGAAAACAGGAGTTTAAATTCTAAGATTGAAATGTTATGTGTTTATTTTTTATACTGTGGATGGCTTCTTCAAATTGAAATTCAGCAAATCTATTTTCGTATTTAAATTATGGTCATATTTATTCATCAGGAGTTTATTCGTAAGGTTTGATTACACATTTAATCTATTTCTCATTATAGTCCTTTTTATTCTGCTCTATAGTTACTCTATTTTTAATGTATTGCCATCCACAGTGTCAGTTCTTTATTTATCTCTGTATCATAAAAGTATCACGAAGAAATGATGTTCATTATACTGCCATATAGACTGACTGCTGTTTCTTTCTGTATGTGGCTGTCCTAAAAACTAATTCAACCATTTTGTTTGCCTCTCCCAAAGGAGAGTAGACTCTAAAGAGACAACATCCTTTGTTAGACGAGTCTGCCCATTGCTGGGTAGATTTTTGAGACATCTAGAAAGCTTGAAAACCCCAAGAAAGTCTAGATTATAAGTAAGGAAGAACCTCCTCCCAGTTGGTGCAGGGTTTACAGAGCAGGGTTTCTCTGTTCCAATGTGACAGGCATTCTTGTGGGAGGAGAGTGGCATCTGCCAGGAAGAGCCCACTCTCACCCCCTTGCAGATGTAAATAGCTAATTGTCCCTTGTGAACAGACTCATATATGATTGTTCCTGCATTTTCATAGGAGAAAAAAAATAATTTGAGGCACATTGGAGATACTCATAAAACAAGAGCAGGCTCTAAGATTGGAACTGAAAGAGACCATCCACTCCTCAACAAAATCAGTAATTAAGAGTATTCCAGATCTAGGGTGTGGCTGGTTTATCTCTGGTCTCTGTTCATTCCCTAGGAGGGTTTTGAGCCCACAGTTCTGGGAGGGGCCTGCTTTACCTGAGGATTCGGGTTCTGAACCCCGGGAAAAGCAGCAGCTTGGAATGGAAAGTGTGAGAAGCCTGGTTCTTTCCCTCCTCCTCTCTTTTTCTCTCCTTCCTTCTCTTCCTCCCTCTGTCCTCTCTCCCTCCCTTCCTCTCCCCACCCTTCTCTCTTCATCTCTCTCCTCTAAATGTGTTATATGAGGCTAGAGTATCTTTCTTATTGTGGTCTTTATGTTCCTAATTTATAAAACCAGAAATTGGACAAGATTGTCTCTGAGTAACCTGGCATCTCCAATACGTAAAATTCTTCCTTGATTTCCTGGCAGCTTGGTCTATGGACCTTTCTTTCTGTGTTTACCCAGGTTTTGGTTGACCAGTGTTTTTCCTTTCATTTAGCAAGAGATATGATATTTAGTCTCTATCTTGTCTTATTGAGAATTCTGAATAGTCCAGGTAGAGGACTGGCTGTGCTTTAAAGTACTGCCTACATCAATAGAAATATAGCATCTTCATTTCTGTAGAAGTGGTGTGTGTAATTGAAAGTTTTTTTTGGGAGAACCTTTAATTCCTGAGAGTGAGTCATGACTCACAGCTAGCATCACGGGAGCAGTATTGAGGATAACAAGGAAGTTGTGCTGTGATTTGAAGTCTTAGTATTTCCTGGGTTGTACCCTGCACCCACGCTATCTCCATCTCATTCTCTCT
>NW_024343578.1:415047-434198 GCF_902729225.1 Pteropus medius
TGTATCTGTATCTGTATCTCTATATATATTTTAAATTAAGTTTATTGGAGTAATATTGGTTAATACAATAACATAATTTTCAGGTGTACATTATCATTTGACATCTGTATATTCTATTGCGTGTTTAAAGTCCAGTTTCCTTCAGCTATCTGATCCCCTTTACCCACTTAACCCTCCCCCTACTCCCCTATATTTGACCTCCTTTACCCCGTCTACCTCCTCTTTCTTCTTCCACACCCTACCCTCTGGTAACCACTAGTCCATTGTCCATGTCCATGAGTCACTGTTTGTCCTGTTCATTTGTAGCTTTTAGGTTTATATCCCACATATCATGTGATTTTCAACTTTTTCTGTCTGTCTTATTTCGCTTAGTTATCTCGAGGTCCATCCATGTTGTTGCAAATGGCAGTATTTCATCTCTTATGGCTGAGTAATATTGCATTGTGTATATGTGCCACAGCTTCTTTAGCCAATTACCTATCGTATGAAACTTCAGTTGATTCCATGTCCTGGCCACCGTGAATAATGCTGCTATGAACATCGGTGTGCAATTATCTTCTTGGATATGGGTTTTCAAGTCTTTCAGGTGAATAGCCAGTAGAGGGATTGCTGGATCATATGGTAGATCAATTCTTAGTTTTCTGAGGAACCTCCATACCGTTTTCCATAGTGGCTGTACCAATTTGCAGTCCCATCAGCAGTGTATGAGGGTTCCTTTTCTCCGCATCCTTTCCAACATTTGTTATTAACTTGTACTGTTTATTATAGCTATCCTAACAGGTGTGAGATGGTATCTCATTGTGGTTTTGATTTGCATTTCCCTAATAGCTAGTGATGGTGAGCATCTTTTCATATATCTGTTGGCCATTTCTATGTCCTCTAGGGAGAAGTGTCTGTTCAGGTTCTCTGCACATTTTTTGATGGATCGTTTGTTTTTTGTTGTTATTGAGTCGTATGAGTTCTTTGTATATTTTGGATATTAGACCCTTATTGGAGGCATTGCTTGCAGATGTACTCTCCCATTCTGATGGTTGTCTCTTTACCTTGTTGATGGTTTCTTTTGCTGAGCAGAAGCTTTTTAGTTTGATGTAGTCCCAATCATTTATTTTTGCTTTTACTTCTCTTGCCTTTGAGGTAAAATTCATAAAATCCTCCTTAGGTCCGAGGTCCTTGAGTTTAGTTCCTATGTTTTCTTCTATGCATTTTATTGATTCCAGTCTTATATTCAGGTTCTTAATCCATTTTGAGTTAATTTTGATGTGTGATGATAGACAACAGCCTAATTTCTTTCTTTTGCAGGTGGCTTTCTAGTTTTCTCAGCACCATTTATTGAATAGGCTTTCCTTTCTCCACTGTTTTTGGCTTTTTTGTTGAAAATTATTTGCCCATATAAATATGGGTTTACTTCTGGACTCTCAATTCTGTTCCACTGGTCCATGTGTCTGTTTTGCTGCCAACTCCATGCTATTTTGATTACTGTTGCTTTGTAGTATAATTTGAAGTCGGGCAGAGTGATGCCTCCATCCTCCTCGTTTTTTCTCAGGATGGCTTTGGCAATTCAGGGTCTTTTGTGCTTCCATACAAATCTGATGATATTTTGTTCTATTTCTTTAAAAAATGGCGATGGGATTTTGATGGGGATTGCATTAAATGTGTATAATGCTTTAGGTAATAAGGTCATTTTAACTATGTTGATTCTTCCAATCCAAGAACACGGAATATCTTTCCATTTCTTTGTATCTTCTTTGATTTCTTTTAATAGGGTCTTGTAGTTTTCATTATATAGGTATTTCACATGTTTCATTAAATTTATTCCTAGGTGCAATTGCAAAAAGAATTATTTTTTCTACTTCTTTTGCTGACACTTCATTATTAGAGTATAAGAACACTATGGATATTTGAATATTGATTTTGTATCCAGAGACTCTACTGTATTTGCTTATTGTTTCTAGTAGAGTTTTGTGGAGTCTTTAGGGTTTTCTATATAGAGAATCATGTCATCTGCAAAGAATGACAGTTTGACTTCTTCATTTCCTATTGAATGCCTTTTATATCTCTCTTGCGTGGTTGCACTCGCTAGGACCTACAATGTTATACTGACTAGCAGTGGCGATAGAGGACAGTCTTATCTTGTTCCTGATCTTAGAGAGAAGGGTTTTAGTTTTTCATCATTAAGTATAATGTAGGCTGAGGGTTTGTCATATATGGCCTTTATTATGTTAAGGTACTTTCCTTCTATACCGATTTTGTTAAGTGTTTTGATCATAAATGGATGCTGTATCTTGTTGAAGGCCTTTTCTGCTTCTATTGATATGACCATGATTCTTACTTTTTAATTGGTTTATGTGGTGTATCACATTAATCAATTTGCATATGTTGAACCATCCCTGTGCCCCTGGGATGAAGCCCACCTGATCGTGGCGTATAATCTTTTTAATATGTTGCTGTATTTGGTTCGCTAGTATCTTACTTAGGATTTTTGCATCTGTGTTCATGAGAGATATTGGTCTATAGTTTTCTTTTTTTGTGTTATCCTTACCAGGATTTGGTATCAGAGTAATATTGGCCTCATAAAATGAGTTGGGAAGTATTGCCTCCTCTTCGATTTTTTAGAAGAGTTTGAGGAGAATGGGTATTAATTCCTCTTTGAATGTTTGGGAGAATTCACTGGTGAAGCCATCTGGTCGTGGACTTTTACTTTTTGGTAGATTTTTGATGATTGTTTCAATTTCCATACTGCTGATCAGTCTACTTAGATTTTCCAGATCTTCTTGATTCAGGCTAGGAAGATTGTATTTTTCTAAGTACGGGTCCATTTCTTCTAGCTTATTAAATTTGGTATTATTTCCCTTTTCATAGTATTCTTGTATGATCCTTTCTTTGTATTTTTGCGACGTCAGTCGTGATTTCTCCTCTTTCATCCCTGATTTTGTTTATTTGTGTCCTCTCTCTTTTTTTTTTAGTGACTCTAGCCAGGGGTTTGTCAATTTGATTAACTTTCTTAACCAGCTGTTTGTTGTATTCATTTTTTTCTATTTTTTTTGTTTGTTTTCAATTTCATTTATTTCTGTTCTAATTTTGATTATTTCTTTCCTTCTGCTGACTTTAGGCTTCACTTGTTCTTCCTTTTCTAGTTTTTCTAGCATTAGGTTGTTTATTTGGGCTCATTTTTATTTTTGGAGATAGGCCTGTAGTGATATGAACTTTCCTCTTATGACTGCTTTTCCCGTGTCCCCAAAGTTTTGAAATGTTGTACTATCATTATCATTTGTTTCTATGTATCTCTTGACCTCTTTTTATTTCTTCCCTGACCCAGTTATTCTTCAGTAGCATGTTGTTCAATCTCTATGTATTTGTGGTTCTTCCTGATTTCTTTTTGCAGTGATCTCTAGTTTCAAAGCATCATGATCAGAGAATATGGTTGGTATGATTTCAACCCTCATATATGTTGCGGGTATCTCTGTGTCCCAGTATGTGGTCAATTCTTGAGAATATTCCATGTGCACTAGAGAAGAATGTATCAGCAGCCGTTTTGGGATGGAAGGCCCTGTATATGTCAATTATATCCAGTTGGTCTAATGTGTCAGTTAAAGATGTTATTTCCTTATTGCTTTTCTGTTTGGATGATTTGTCCATATCTGACAGTGGGATATTTAGGTCCCCTACTACAATAGCGTTTTGGTCTATTTCTTTCTTTAGTTCTGTTAGTAATTGCTTTACATATTTTGGGGCTCCCTGATTGGGAGCATAGGTATTAATAAGTGTTATGTCTTCTTGGTGCATGATTCCCTTTATCATTATAAAGAGTTTCTCAGTATATTTCTTTACCTTTTTTATTTTGAAGTCTATTTCATCCAATATTAGTACCACTACTCCCGCTTTTCTCTGAATGCTATTTGCTTGAAATATCATTTTCCACCCTTTAACTCTGAGTCTATATTTGTCTTTGGAGCTGAGATGTCTCCTGGAGGCAGCATATGGTTGGGTTTTGTTTTTTGATCCAATCTGCAACTCTGTCCCTTTTAATTGGTGAGTTCAGTCCATTTACATTTAGGGTGATTATTGAAATATAAGGTCTTGTTATAGCCATTTTATCTTTCGCTTTCTGGCAGCTCAGTGTTTCCATTGCTTCCTTGTCCTTGTGTTTCTGTTTTCTTTTGGTTGACTTTTGTGAGTTTTCCCTCTGGCCTTTCTTGTTTTATGTTATATATTTCAATTCTGAATCTTTGGGGTGTGGTTACCATTATGAATATGAAAATGATAGTTATGCATGTACAGTGGTTCATTTTCTTCTGTGTGTGCCTTATCTCCATTCCCCTTTGTGAATTTGGATCTTTGAATCCTCCCCTTTCAGTCATTGTTATTTCAATTTGTCCCTATGTATGCTAAACATTCATTACTATCTTGCTATAGCAATTCTGTTATTATTATTTAAGCTTATAATGCCCTATTCTTAGTAAGAATTGCACTCCTCTGTTTCTATATGCCTGATAGTCGCTTTACTCGTAATTATGTATTTTTTTTTTTGTTATTTTGTTTTAGATGAGCTGACCCCTTTCAGTATTTCTTGTAGTGCAGACCTCATAGTGGAGAATTCCCTCAATTTTTATATGTCTGGAAATGTCTTTATTTCTCCTTCATATCTAAAGGAGGGTTTTGCTGGATACGTTATTCTAGGCTGGTAATTCCTTTCACTTAATAGTTTAAATATGTGATTCCATTACTTTCTGGCTTGTTGGGACTGCAGCAAGAAGTCTAATAATAATCTAATGGGTTTTCCTTTATAAATTACTGTTTTCTTCTCCCTGACTGCCCCAAGAATTCTATCTTTGTCGTTGAGTTTTGATAACTTTAATACAATGTGTCTTGGTGAAGGCCTTTTTTGGTTGAGATAATTGAGTGTTCTATTGACTTCTAGAATTCCAAGCTCCAGCTCATTCCTTAGATTTGGGAAATTCTCATCCACTATTTGTCTGAAAATGCTGTCAAGTCCCTGCTCCTTTTCTTCGCCTTCAATAATGCTTATTATTTTTATGTTTCCTTTCCTGATGGTATCAGCTAGTTCTTGTATTTCTCTTTCATTATTTTTCATTCTTCTGTTTCTCTCTTCTTCCTAATGATTTATTTCTAGATTTCTGTCTTTGATATCACTGATCCTTTTCTCCATTTGTTCGACTCTATTTCCTAAGCTTGTTATTTCATTTTTCAACTCTTGCAGTGTTGTTGTTGTTGTTTTATCTCCAGAAGATCTATTTTGTTCTTTTTGAGGGTTTCAGTCTCCTTGCTCTGCTCATCTAGTTGTTTTTTCAATTCCTGAAATTGTTGATATGACTTGTTTCAGAACTCAATGAGTTTTTTCAGAAGTATCATCCTGAATTCTCTGTCATTTATGTCATATATTTCTATGTTTATAAGCTTATTTTCTGGAGATTTTTCTCTTTCTTTCTGAGATGCCTTGTCACCTTGGTTGTTCATGGTGTTTTATGGACTATTTCTCTGCCTGGGCATTAATGGAAATGTATTCTGCTTTTTTTCCAGAGAGAAGATTTATTATATAAAGGTCTCTCTTTAACCTTTTGCAAGAAGGTGCTTTTCTTTTGGTTTCCAATAGGTGGTGTCTAAGCCTCTTGGATCCCTGCTTTGTATAAAGCCTAAATAATGCCTTTTTAATTTTCTTATAGATATTTAATCACGCTCACTACTCTCAGCTTCAGTTCCTGTCAGTGTCAGCGACAGTCTCATAGCATTTGCTCAGATTTCCTTGGGGTTTTGCGGTGATTGGTATCGGATGGTGTGGGGGGAGGGGCCTCTGGATTGGAAGTTGGGGGCTGCTGGTCAGCCTTGTTTTTACAACTGGGGCCAGTAAAAATCAACTGTTGTTTCTCTGCGGCCCTGTCCCGCTTCTCAGTTTTCTGCCCTCACAGCACTTCCAGGCAGAGCTGTTTAGGGAAGTTGCCTCACCATCTCCCCTCCCCCTACTCCTTCAGGGAGCTCCGGAGGCTGTAAGAGACAGCTTCTTTATTTTTCTCAGTCCACCACCCGAAACCTGGGATTCTGACCTGTGGTAGCTCTTATGCTCAGATCCCATGCTCAGACGTGCTGGTGTGCAGTTTGGGTGTTTTTTGTTCAGTTTTCCATGTTTAGCTTACTGTTGTTTCATGGGAAAGATCCGAGGACGCCTCTCACTCCTCCATGTTTCCCAGAATCCTGTATTTTTTTTGATTTATGATGCATCTCTTAGGGGAAAATAAGAATCAGATCCTGTGGTCATGACCTCTGTCCCTATAACTATATGTCCCATCTCTACTACTCACCTGAGCTATACTCTGCTCTGATGGTGCTCGTTCACTTCTTGATGTCCTTCTGAGTATTTCATGGTCCAGTGGCCTCACATCTAAACCACACTTATTGTGTTTGTTTTAATTTTCTTTCTGATTGTTTTCAATTTCTTAATTTTTTTAGTTAATTTCCACTTAAAACATAGAATATTGATTTTTAGCTTTCATCTGTTGGTTTCTGTTAGAGACCTTGTGCTAATTTCTATCACTTTAACTTTTGAAACTTTCATTCTTTATTTCTTACTGGTCTAAATCAAATATGCTGTTTGATTTTCAATTCTGTGTCCTAAACATCAAGAATCCTATATTGCTCTTATTTCTCTTGCAAGCTGTTTTTGCCTGGTAGGACCTTCATCTTTTCTTCCACGTGTTTCATGTCAGCCTTTGATGTCCTTACCTCCCAGGACATCTCTACCCCATGAGTGTGCCTTCATTTCACCTCATTGTCTTTGTTCATCTCTTCTACTCTGTCCTGGTGTAGGAGTTGCCTTGCTGGTCTCTTTCTGCCTGCAATTTATCTACAGAATCTACTCTACACTCTACAGCATGATTATCATGACTTTTCACTATCAGCCCCTAGTCTTCCTCTTTAGCCTATTTCCATTTCCCTTACAGCTTAGTCATATACCTCCCACCTTACTACCTCCAGCATGAAACAATTTTTCCTATCTCTGTGCTTCTGTTTACCCCAAGCGTAGATGCTTGTTTCCCTCTTTTCTGGCTGGCAAACTTATTTGTCCTTTAATACCTGACTATTACATTGCCTCTTCTCTCCTGGATCGAATCCCTTTTTTCTTGGAGCTCCCATAACACATCGTTTTTAGCACTGGAGAGCAGATATTTTACATTGCTTACATTACTTGCTTCTGTCTTTCCCTCCTATTAGACTATATGCTCCTTGAGGGCAAGAGCCAACCTCAGTTTCTTTGCCTGTCACAGAGCTTGGAGAAGTGTCAGGGGATATTAGGGAGAGTTTTTGTTACCAGAGAGGGTAGAGTTCAAATCCTAGCTCACCACTTACCAGGTGTGTAGCCTTGGATAAGTCACCTCATTGGTAAAGGCCTTGATTTTCTGATCTGTGAAATTTGAATAAGAATATGTTCCTACTGCAGACTGAAAATGGTATCTTCGATTCATGGTTGGGAATCTATGGATGTGGAGGGCTGACTATATGCACTGTTTTATGCCACTTTTTGTAAGGGATTTGAGTATTTGCAGATTTTGGAATCTGCAGGGGATCCTGGAACCAATGCCCCGCAGATACCAAGAAACGACTGTAGTTAAGTTTTTGGGGAGTAAAATGTTATACATGGATTTTTGACTGCACAGGGTTTGGTGCTCCTGATCCTCACATTGTTCAGGGGTCAGCTGTACTTTGCATGTTGGCTGTAAGGATTAGTTGCAACAATACAGCAGTTCATAGAGTATCTGGTGCAAGGCAGCTCACAGTAATTATTGAATAATCAAATGGTGCTGCTCTTTGATTACTTTCTCTGATATCCTTATTCTCCTAGGTCTTTCTTTTTCACTTTAATTTTTTTCCTGTTCTCATTTCTGAGTTGTATATTCTTGGCATGGGTAAGCAGGTTCATTTGTGGGAGGGTGATGAGAAATGGAGAAAGAAAAAAGAAAATTGAAAAACTGCCTTCATTTGGACAGCGATGATCCAATTTTAACTTGACAGTTGCTCTGTGATAGACTCCCTAGTCTGGTTAGGTACACGAGGCATGATGGTAATGTGGTGGAGTTTTTAGCAAATATGCCAGAATTTGCACATATGCACATCTTTGCAAATTCATGCACACGTGCACACGTGTTGAAACAAATTTCTGCCAACTGAGTTAACCCCTTGTCAAGGTATCACCTTAGACCATCCACACCCCAGTAATTTTATTACTCAGCATTCTCTTTCAGCTCTTCTTTCAGAATTACATATTTTTTAGAATCTCCTCAATGATGATAATAAGCCAACATTAATAAAATACTAATAATCATAACCTACAGGTATTAAATCCTTACAAGGAGTCAGGCAGCATATTAAATGCTTTACATTTAATATTTGCATGGATTTAATATGCACTTATATGTATTTTCTCATTTCACCCTCATAACAAGCTCATGGGGTAGGCACCATCATCCTATGTGATAGATGAGGATAACAAGTCTCAGAAAGGCTAAGGGCTTGCTCACATCTGTGGTTACTAAGTGTCAGAGTTGAGATGTGAACCAAGGAGCCTGGCTTCAGTTCTCATGGCCTAAGCCACTGGCCTGAGTGGGTGTCTACTGCATATTTTTGGCTGTAATTGCCTTTTGTAAGCCATGCTATGTTTGACCAATTAGGTGATAGTTGTATTATGTTAACCTGCACTGAGTATATAAGCTAGATTGAAATATGCTTTTGATCTACTATTTTATATACTTCACTATGGACTTAAGGAAAATCTAAGAAGACCGTCACTTTAGATAATTCCAATCTAAATGTATCACAGTGCCTCTTTTACCTTGTGCTAATAACTATTTGGAAATTTAAAATAATGTATGTGGAAAGTAAAAACAATAGACACTATGGCAGTTATTCTATTTCATGTGGTTTAAAAATAAAATCCTTACATAAGAGGAAAGAGTAGAGGGCGAGGACTAATGTTTAGGCCACTTTATAAATGTTGTTTCATTTAATCAAGAACATGTGCCATAGTCACTTCTGTTCTCATGTTCTGGATGAGGAACTCGAGGGTTACTGAGGTTCAATGTCACTCCAACAATAAACTAGTTTTCTGGCTCTAAAACTCATGTTCACTTCACCGGATGACATATCAGCCCATGGGGAGGACAGGGATTTATTACTTTGTGACCAGGACCCGTTTTCTTCTTTGCTCTGCTCAGCCCATGTGGGGCTTATCTTTAATTCATTATTTGCAGAATTAAGGCAGAAGAAGTCTTATGGAGGGGGAAACGTTATATGATGATGTGGTTTAATGTGGCAGGTTGGTGCCTCAGAGTGGAACCTAGAGTGGGGACTGTAAATGAAAGAGGGTCTGAGAAGTGATTTCCTTGGTGCTTGCAATATTTATTTATAATTTAAAAAATTACATTATGGAACATGATGTGTTTGATCCCTTAATTCATTTATTCCATTGAATGTAATGGCTCATTAAAGTTTAACAATGGAATATGAAATCAGGCCTTCTGAAATGACCCTTGATCTTTAGTTATCTGAAAAGTTTTCTGCCTGGTCAAAGTGATGAGAGGGTGGCACTCTATGTGAGACCTGTGTTAGGGGGCCGGATGTGGCAGTGGTCTTGCAAATATCTCCTGTGAACACGAATGGGTAGCAGAACAGCCAAGAGACCAGGACTCAGCTAAAGAGGTCTTGGTTCCAGCTTTAGTCAGCCCAGTCATATACAGGCTGTGGAGGTGGAAAATGCAGCTCTGGAATCAGACTACCTGGATTGAAATCCCAGCCCATACCTCACCAGTGAGTTCTTTTACTTCCCAAAGCTCGTCCACTCAAATGGAAATAGTAATGGCTTCTGCCTTGTGGGAGGGTTGTTGTGAGATCTTTGGGAAACAGAGTTTGGCTTCAACAAGCCCTCAGTACAGGTTAAGTGGGTAAGTCTAGAGCTGCACTCCCTGGAGCAAGGAAGTATAGACCTTTGACTTTTTACCTAGGGGAATGTTTCATACTGGCCCATGGGCCACCTGTTTTTATACTGCTGGTGAGCTAAGAATGTTTTATTTTTTTCATTTTTAAATGTATAGTCTGTGAATGCTTTCATACTGCAGTTGCAGACAGAGTTGAGAGGTTGCAACAGATAATATGTGGCCTGCAAAGCCTAAAATATTTGTTATCTGTAAAGGCCATTTACAGAAAAGTCTGCTGAGCCCTGATTTAGTACCCAAGACAAATATAGGCTTGAGTTCCAGCTCCACCACTAGCTCTGTGATCTGGGGCAAGTTACTTTTCCTCTCTTAGCCTCAGTTTTCTCATTGGTAAACTGGGGTAATGATATATACCTGACAAAGGAAAATTAAATTAGGTCAGTTACATAAAGATTTGGGCATGGTATCTGGAACATCGTAAGAGCCCAAAAAACAGCTGCCTTTATGCCAAGGTTCAGAGAATAATGTGAGATCATGTTGGCTGGGGTTGGTCAGGCTGGCTTCTTAGAGGAGGTGGAGGTTGATTTAGGCCACTAAGTTGTGGAGAATATGTAGAATCTGGGTAAGCAGACACCAGGATGAGAGGGGAAAATCAGAATAAAGGCTATACATGTTAAAGTAAATGCTCAGCCACTATAGGTGGATGAATAAAGAGAGGACTGGATCCTGGTAGGTCTTGAGGTCTGGGCCAAGGAGTCAGAAGTGAGTGAATGAAGGAGCAGAGACAGACACCAACTAGATGCCTAATCTAACTCCAAACCAGATCTTAGCCAAGGGCTCAGTCCACCTATATGAGTTCTCCAATCCCTATAGAACCAAGCTAATTCTCAGATAAACTTTACCCATGGGCTATTTTACTTCAGGCCCTGATACGTACCCGTTTTGCTGTTTCCTGATGATGTTCAGCACGTGCTCAGGAAGCACAGGGAAAATGTTCACATTAGCCTAGGAAAATTGTACTTGAGAAGTTAGA
The DNA here is from genome assembly GCF_902729225.1 of Pteropus medius. NCBI lineage: Eukaryota > Metazoa > Chordata > Mammalia > Chiroptera > Pteropodidae > Pteropus > Pteropus medius. The sequence continues at coordinate 426,019 of NW_024343578.1, forward strand.
TTTGTTGTTTCAAAGAACAATCTTCAGAGAATTCCAAATGTGACTACTAGTGATTTCGGGATTCCCCACTGCTTTGAATCTCTCATGCCACCACTAAAAGTAATCTGTGGTTGATTGTACAAAGTGGCCATTGTCTTTAACAACCAGCTTGGATTTGATTATATGAGAGGTAGGAAACAGCGGGAGCTAATGGCCTTGGTTTTCCAGCCTTGCTGACTGTGCTACGTTGTGAGGTTGTCTGATTCACTGGGCTTCTGTGTATAGCCTTACTAATTGGGTGTAATCAAGATGCTCCTGAGGAACTTCAGAGACTGCATGGTCCTGTTCAGTCTGATTCATCAGCTCCCCTTGGAAAGTACAGTGCTGGAGCGGACAGAACAATTTTGGAGCCTTCTCAGCAGTGGGGGCATGGTCTCAAAGGTTTTAGGTTATTTTGGGATTCACTGGACTTGTTTTTTTATTTGAGAGGGAACTAAGAACAAGACTATACCTTGAGATTGGGTCACAGAGGCATAGAAGTATACAGCAGGCATTTCCCTACTTGGTAGAAAATTTGTTGGGATAGTCATTTGACTCATCTTTTAGAGTACTGGTTTAGATCTCTATATGTTGAAAAAATGGAATGATAGCTCCTTCTTCTTCCTAGAATTATAATGTATTCTTGTCTTAAAATATACACAACGCTTACTTGTGCTAACAAATAATGGGGCTCTTTTATTATTCAGCAAATGTATCTGATGTGCTTTAGAACAATGTTCTCTTCACGATGGTTTGCGATTTTAAAGGGTCATTTTTGGAGCCTACTCTGTTTACATGTCCTTGGCTTTCAATACATTTAAAGGGTGAGTGGTTGTGTAGGACATAAACACCTTCTAGTCCTTGGCATTTGATGATGCTTCTGGGTCTTTCTGTTTCAATCTTGCACATTGTTTCATTTATCTGATTTTTCTAAACTAAGAATTTGTTTGCAATTCAACTGTACAAGTGCCAGAAGCTGCCCTGGGTAGGGCTTTATTAATTTCAGAAGTAAATTAGCCTTCAATAAATTCAAAGTAGAAGCTTTTAACTTGTGGGGGATGTGTTAATTACTGAATAAATAATTTTTATAGAAAGAAAGCCTACTGTATATTTGAAATCAATTTCAATTTAAAAGTATCTCTTGGACATTTACCGTGTTTGGAACTTAAATGTAGGTTGAGAAAAGTGGGATGATGAAGAACTCATGAAGTCCCTGTTGTGATGGCATGTAGGTTTATCTTGGAGAGTTAGGACAAATACATAAAAAAACAAATAAAGAGTTTTATATTGCTATACATGTGTGTTTCTTAAGATTAACACTATTGATGCTTTTGGCTGAATAATTTTTTGTACTGAGGCTGCCCTGTGCATTGTAAGAGGTTCAGCAGCACCCACGACCTTTACCTACAAGATGCCGGTAGTACCCTCTCCCTAGTCACAGCAACCGAGAAAGTGTGCAGACATTGCCAAATGTCCCTTGGAGTGCAAAATCACCCTGGGTTGAGGCCTGCTGATGTGGATTATAATCCAAGTGCCGAAAGTATATGGCAGGAGCTACTGGTGCCCAGTGAGTCTTGTGGGGAGGATTATGGGGCTCTGCAAATGGTTGTCAATCCTCAATGTCTATGGAGAGAATAGTGTTTGCACATGTATGTACTGTGTTTTTCAAACATTTGTAGATTCTATCAAAGGAAAAGAAACCCCTACAAATGTATGTAATACTGTTACTGAACTCAAAGTAGCTTTTGGCTATTTTTATATTTCAGAAGATTCTAAAAATACAACCGGTGATGTTTAAATGCCTGGACAGGCTTTGGGTGTGGGCTCTGGAGTCAGACTGCCTTGTATTCATAACCTAATTAGCTATCTGACTTTGGGTAAGTGTCTTAGCCTCTCTATGTCTAGGTTTTACCATCTGTAAAATCGGAATAATATTTGCACTTAATTTAGTATCTTTGCAAGGATTAAACGAGGTGTTTCATATATGGTTTCCAGTATAGTGAGTGATATGTAGTAAGCATTTAATAAAAAGTAGCTATTGTTATTTCTTTTGGGGGTTATTCAGTTTTTTTCTACCCTTAAATTCTAGAAACTATTAGTTTACATTTTAAGTGTTATGATAACAGAGTGGAGGTGGGGGAAGGCAGAGCCTTCTTGGGAAGGTTTCATGAAGTAGATTGAATTGAGAGGGGTGGATGGTTTGTGGATCTATATTTGCATACCATTTAGTATCTGGTTGCTAAGGCCATGGGGCCATAGGAGGTTAGAAAGCAGGTCCAAGGGTTTCCAACTTTTGCAAACCAAGTGAAAATGAGTGTAGTGGATAGACTCTAAGGTGGCCCTCATGATTCCCACTTCCTGGATTCATGCCTTTGTGTGATCCTCTGTCCTTGAATAAGGAGGGATTTGTGATTTGCTTCTAACCAATAAAATATAGCAAAGGTAATGATATGTATGTGATTACATATATGCGATTATGTTACATAAGATTATAATGTCTGTGTTGCAAGGAGACACTAATTTTTGGTAGATTTAAGGAAGAATGCTGCCATTTTGTCAATTGCATATGGAAAAGGCTATGTGGCAAGGAGCCTCTAGTCAACAGTCAATAAGAAACCAAGGCTCTCCGTCTGGCAGTCTGAAGGAACTGACTGCTGCCAATAATCAAATGAGTTAAGAAATGGAGTCTTCCCCGGTTGAACTTCAGATGAGAGCCCAGCCCGGGCTGACCCGTTGATTGCAGCCTTGCAGAAGAACCAGCTTAGTCATACCAGGACTGCTGACCCACAGAAACTATGAGATATATGTGCGTTGCTTGAAGCTGCTAAATTTGTGCTAATGTTATGTAGTAATTAATAATAATGCAGCGAGTATGATATAGAGACATAAATGACTAGGAGCTCTCACCAGGCAAAGACACTTTAAACTCAACATGTCCAAGTCTGAACTTCCTACCTCCCTCTAATATTATCCCTCATTCCTTTCTTGGGGAATGTTTCAGCATCCCAACCCCACCACAACCAAACCACATACTTTGAGGCCATCCTTGATACTTTTTTCCTCTTCATAACCCTTATCCATATTGGTCCCAAATTCCTATTGATTCTCTCCCACAAGTATCTCTTGATTCAGTTCCCTCTTTTTTATTCTCCTATCGCTACCTTAGTTTCGGTTTAAATAGTTCTAGCCTGAACAGTTGCAGTAGTCTCTTGACTTACCTTCTTGCCACCATTCTAAACCTCTTATTTACGTTGTCTCCAGATATTTATTTTTTAATGCCAATCTGGGCGTGCAGTCCCCCTGATAATGAAACATTGAATGGCATTCTATTCCCTTCAGGGTAAAATATAAAATTCTTGCCCTATCCCTGATAACCTTTCCAGCCTTCCTTCCACTTCTTTATTTGGTTATTCTTCTCCCCACAGGTTGAGCTCTAGAATCCCTGGGATATACCCCATTATGAATAATGTTAGCTGACTTACCACTTGCCTGAAATTTTCTAGCAGACTGTGAGCTTCTCAAGGACAGGGATGACATCTGGTTCCCCACAATATCTCCAGCTTCTGTTGATAAGGCAGGCCTGGTAAATGTTTGTCATGTGCATAGTTGGGGCTTGGTGAATGTTTGTTGCATGGACACATGAATGAATGAATGAATGAATGAATGAATGAATGAATGAATGAATAAATACACGTGCCATGGCTACATCTGTGCACTAGTTCTCCAGGCACTCTGCCACCTTCTCTAACAAACCTCCCCAAGATAGTTCTTTTGCCTTTCTAGGTGTGAACCTTCTTCCTCTTCACATCTGTCACTTCAAGTGTGATTCTGCAGAATTTGATAGAGAACACGTAATGAGCTGCCTAGTTTTCTGGGTTGTTAGTTTTCTTTTCTTTCTGTCTCTCTGTCTCTGTCTCGCTCTCTCTCATCCTCTCTCTTCTTTCAAATGATAATGCTCTGCATCACTGTCATGGATAAACTTTTCAAGGTTATGATCTATAAATGAAATTCTGTTGCAAAGAGAGCTATTTTCTTTGCTAACATTACTGCAAGTTATGTTATCTCAAATATTAAAGTAAAAAAAAGAGATAGTACAAGATGTCTTATTTTACATCCCCTAGTAGTTCTGCTTTATTTTCCTTCCTAGTATTCTGTCACTTATTTGACAAGGGCAGTCATTGGGCCTGTCAAAATAACCCCTGGTTTTATCTTTCACTGAGAGAGTTTTTTTCTTTTTCTTTTAGCGTGAATGCTTTAAAGAGTTCTGTTTCTTTAACTGTTAAATGGGGATATCAATACCTACATTATAGGATGGTCCTATGGAAAGAATTATGCTGTCATTTATTAGATAGAACACAGACTACATGCCAGGTGCTGTGTAAGACATGGTCCTTGCCCTCTTAGAGCTGTCCTGGATGCAGAGTACAGAGAACCAGGCACATGGTGATACTTTGCATCATTGAATAGTATCATGCTTCTTCTTTTCTCCCTTTGCTTCTCCCGCTTCTCCTCCCCAGGGCAGGCTTTGGAATGAGGCAGGCCTGGAATTCAATTCTGGCTATGCCCTTTCCTAGCCAGGTGACCTTGGGCTTGAACTCTCTAAGCCTCTGTAGCTTCATCTGTAAAATGGACATAATACCCACGTCACAGGGTTGCTGAGAGGGTTGAATAAGAGAAGATGGACTTGGCGTTGAGCCTGTGTGCGTAAGTCCAATATGAACATCAGATGCTACTGTGACAGCTATAAGAATCATGATCTTGTTGTCCCTTTGGGCTGTTTCATATTGGTTCCTTTCTTATTGATGCCAGTGTACTGCTTGTTTCTGTCTTACCCATTTTTACCTGGCTCCAGTATCTTTCCACCTTTCTAAAAGTAGCACTGTCTCTTTGAGGCCCACTTTGAGCAATGGATTCATACATTTCTCTTCATTTCTTTAACACATTTCTCTTTCTTTTCAACATTTCATTTCTCTACCATGTGCTCTGACATTTCACAATACATATGTCCTTTTCTTTTCCAAGTGCCTTTGATTTGTCTCCTTACTGAAATTTCCTGAGTCTGATCTTGAACTTTGAAATCTATCAGATGAGTTAGAATTTTGTGTCAAGTAAGAGTCAATGGACTGAATATGCAATAGGTCTCCCAGGAGTCTTTAGGGAATGGCTTTCGTGCCAACCACACAAACTCTGCAGAGGCCTTTTATGACTCCTTTCTGGCTCTTGGAGAGTGAGGTTGTGGGTTTTAGGTAGTCTAGTTCTTATTGTAGTTGACAATAAGTACTCGTGGAGGTGAAGCAACATAAGTTAACTGTGGGAAATTGTAATTTTTTCCTTCTGTGGTAATAACACACGGAAATGTTTTCGAATAAGGAATAAGAAATTAACCTCTTCTTTCCACTCCTACCCCTAACTCTAGCATTACTGACTGCTTTGTCCTCCAGCTGGTGGATTTCACGTTGTTCTGTTGTTAGACATTCCAGGCAGCAAACATCATACTGCTATGGAGTTTGCTCTGAGGCTGATAAAGTGTGGCTGAGAAATGTAGCTAAGCTTCTAAAAGGGCATGGTTTTTTAGTTCACATCTGGTAATTATAGAGCTAGTGTGTCTCTCTCTTACAGATTGGGTAATTTTACATGGGGGGTTTGGGAGGTAGGTGGGTGTGTATGCCCTTATGTGTACCCAAATGGTCTACTTATTCGTATGATGCCTTCTCCATTTCAGAGCCTTAGGTGTTGGTGAGATGAGCAGAGGGTAATTTGCCACTGGATCAAGCCCTAATTTCATTGTCACCATTTTGGCATGTATACACCAGGCCTACTCTTTGTGTCATTTAGAACTCTAGAACAAACTGTTCTGTAAATATTGCTTAAAAAATAATTTAGCACTACCACATTCTTCTAAAATAAACTTAAAAAGCTTTGCTTTAGAGAGCTATTTTCTTCTGTTAATATTTTTAAAGTTGAATCCTAGATTTTCTGAAGGTTTAAATCAAGTAGTATCTTCTGTTATTCAACCCTTTCTTGCTTGCTTTCTTCCTTTCTTTCATTTTGGTGGTAACTTAGAAATGTGGCAGAGAAAATGCTATTTTTGGTTTACTGTTATAGTTCAGAGCTCTGTAGGTAACTATTAAAAAATAAATAATTTTAACCATCAAATCTTTGTCAAGAAAATGGAGTATATTGAATGGATTTAGAGCTAATAACAGGGCAGGAGTAGCAAACAGGGCATGTAAGCAGGATTGGGCAAGTTTCATTTAACCTGCACGGAATGTTAAAGAAAATTGAGCCAATGTTTAAAAACCTGGATATTTCACAAAAGAGTGTTGATATTTTTTTACCTCCTTTGAAAAATTGAAGCTCTGACATCTGGATGGGGCACACACTTTGGAGTCCCCACATCTCCCTGTTTCTCTCTGAGTCTGAATGTAGTTGCAACACTGTACTTTCATGTGACGACATTGGAGTCCCAGAGCTCTTTTGTCTGGCTGGCTTCTCTCCTGTGTTTCCTGTCTTCTCACTTCAGTTTGGGGTGGGCATTTCAGTCTATAACCTCAGCTAGGAGGAAAGGAGCCAAGTGCTCTAGACTCTGTTCTGCCACCGATCCTTGGAATTTTCTGGTGGAGAATTAGGAGAAAAGGAGTTAGGCAGAAAGACAAAAGAGACCAGAGGACAGGCAAAGGGCAGAGAAATTTCAGAGGAAGGGGAGACTCTTGAAGAGGCAGGCCTGGGAGCATCTGTAGAATTTGAGAGCAACAGATGGATTTTAAGTAAAGTACAGAATAGTATGTCTACTTAGTAGTGCTCAAGAAATGCAAATGAGGATTTGAGTTATTTTGAAATTACTGAACTGTCCTTTTATCAGTCCGTCAAGAGACAGAAGCTACACCAATTATTTTAACAGAGAATTTAATACTAAAAATTATCAATTTGATATTGAAGGACTGAAAAGACAATCAGAGAATGCTAACATATCATGGAAGTAGTGACCCCAGGAGGCATTTGCTACTCCTGGCGTTGGGATTATTAAAGTTTAGAAGCTTGGAGGAAGGGCCCTGTGGGGCTGAACTCAAATCTCCAGGATGATGGCTGGTTTTGAGACCTCAGAGCTCAACCCAGAACTCTGAGGGGTAGTCCTACCTGGTTGGTGTTAGAGTCTGAGCTCAGGGAGGGGAAAGAGTCCAAGACCTGGACCTAAGGAAGAGGCAGGCTGGGACTGCGTTTTCTGAGAGGCTGCCACAATGAGGCTGGTTTCAGAAAGACTGTAAACTGGATTCAGCAGCTGCCACAAGAAATGATGCTAGAGTGAAGAAGCATGGATAGGCCACGCTCACAGGAGCAGGAAGCCAATAAGAAGGAATGGGCCTCACCTCTGTTCTGTGATTTCCAGGATTTCATCTTGTACAACAGTAGTTTCCAACTTGTGATAGTATTGTTATTAATTGATTTTGTCCTTTAGTGAAGCAGTTGACAAACTGCAGCCCACAGACCAGATATGGTTGTCTGTCTGTTTTTATAAGTTAACTTTTATTGCAATATAGCCATGCCCGTTTGTTTACCAGAAAAAGTTTACAGACTCCTTCTATAATATAAATTTCAATTTTTTTATTTAGTTCCGATCTAAAACAGAAGACTGTGACACATACATTTTGAAAAGCAACTCTCACACCATAAAAACCAAATACACGGGAAAGATCTTTATTTGAAAAATAAAAGCAGTCTCCAAATGTGAGTACCACCAAAATTTACCTTGGCTTTCTGAGAGAATGGGCAAATATGGGAAATTTTTGGACTTGTTGATGAAATCAAGATAATACCATCTTTCTTGAACAAATAGTATCTGAACAAAATCTGTCCAAATAGGATGCTCCGCTAGAGGCTTCTGAAATGGAGCAGAAAGAATGTTGAGTTTGGTATCAGACTTCTGGAGGCCTGGTCCTACCACATCTGTGCTACTCTGTGACTCTGGGCAAATTAACCTCCGAGATGCATTTTCACATACGTGCACAGAGGACCAGAATTTTCACATTTAGTCTTTTAGTTCCTTGGTCTGTATCTTCCACCCTGATACTTTCCTGAGCTCTAACCTGCACATAAGATGGTCTATATAATAACAAATGTTGGAGAGGATGTGGAGGAAAAAGAACCCTTATACACTGCTGTTG